>NC_133779.1:52550892-52832602 GCF_003597395.2 Chelonoidis abingdonii | reverse complement strand
CCTGCCTCTGGCCTGCTGGGTAACCCTGGGCACTGTTCGGTGCCTCAGTTTCCCCACGTGTAAAATGGGGATACTGATCCTGACCTTCCTTTGTAAAGCTCTTTGGGATCTACAAATGAAAAGCACCAGATTAGAACCAGGGGTGATGAGGATGAAGGTTAATATCAGGCAAATAACATTAAAAATAGCAAAATTAAGCCTCCGTTACTGAGGGGTCTGTCTGCCTGTGGTTATTAGAATGGAAAGAATGTTAAAGATCGCATGGACTGACACTGTTCATGCCGGGCCGTGACTTGTATTTCTCTAGCTCAGCTCACTGAGTTTCACTTTGGAGTCAAGGCAGTTGCAGTTTCCAGATCACTCGCCCAATGAGCCTCCGACTGTTCCACATGGCAGGTCACATTTGAATAGAGTCAGAAAGTTTAGATTCATAGATTCCAAAGTCAGAAGGAACCACTGTGATCATCTACTTTGACCTCCCGGATAACACAGGGGCCACGGGATTCCCCTGAACTAATTCCTGTTTGAGTTATAACTAGGGCACTACCAAAGTCAAGATCAATTTCACGGTCATCTGATTTTAAAAATCGTAAATTTCATGATATCAGCTATTTAAATCTGAAATTTTCGGGTGTTGTAATTGTAGAGATCCTGACCCAAAAAGGAGTGTGTGGGGGGGTTTCAAGATTATTATGTGTGGGGGTGGATTCTGGTGGTACTGCTACCCTTACTTCTGCGCTGCTGCTGGCTGGGAGCCCAATTCTAAAGGCAGAGCTGCTGTCAGCAGCAGTGCAGAAGGGTGACATGGTATTGCCACCCTTACTTCTGTGCTGCTGCTGGCAGGGCACTGCCAACACCTGCCGCTCTCCGGCTGCCCAGCTCTGAAGGCAGCACAGAAGTAAGCGTGGCAATACTGCAATCCCCCTAAAATAAGCTTGCAACCCCCCTGCTACCCCCTGTTGGACCCCCAGTTTGAGAAACGCTGGTCTCCCCCATGAAATCTGTATAGTGTAGGTAAAAGCACATACACACGACCAGATTTCACGGTCCGTGATGTGTTTTTCATGGCCACGAATTTGGTTTGGCCCCAATTATAGCCAATCTTCTCGAAAAACATCTAATCCTGGTTTAAAAATTGTCGATGATCGAGGATCCACCACAACCCTTGGGAAATTGATCCAATGGTTAAATACTGGCACTGTTAAAAATGTACACTTTATTTCCAGTCTGAATGTATCTGGCTTCAACTTCCAGACATTGGATCATGGTAGACTTTTCTCTGCTAGAAACCACTATTAAATATTTGTTCTTCACTTAGGTGCTATATCACAGACGGTGATCAAGTCACCCCTTAACCTTCTCTTTGTTAAGTTAAATAGAGCGAGCTCTTTGCGTCTAATGCTATTCAAGGCATTGGTGGCCAGAACCCTACTACTTTGAGGGGAAATTAGAAAACCAAAAGGAAAAAAATGGGGGGCATGTGGAGCCCCTGCCATCTGATTAGCACAGCCACAGCTGTGCCTCAGCTTGCTGGGATTTTCTCCCCCCCGCATGAACATTTCAGCAAAACTGACATGAATTCGAGAAAGCTTTCAGTGTCACAGAATCTGCATAAAATTTCTCCCAGTTCTAAGCCTAGCCCCTGCAAACCCTAACCCTAAGAACATCTGTACTAGGTCAGACCAATGGTCCATCTAGCCCAGTATCCTGTCTTCCAACAGTGGCCCGTGCTAGCTGCTTTAGAGGGAATGAGCAGAACATCCTCTGTGTGATCCAAGTGATCCATCCCCTGTCACCCATTCCTAGCTTCTAGCAAACAGAGGCTAGGGACACTTCAGAGCACGGGTTTGTATCTCTGCCCATCCCGGCTAATATCCATGGATGGACTTATCCTCCACGAACTTATCTACAGTAGAACCTCGTGGTTATGGACACCTCAGGAATGGAGGTCGTTCATAGCTCTGAAATGTTCTTGACTCCGAACAAGCCGTTATGGGATGCTCCTCAGGGCGGGGGCTCTGGATCTGAGGCTCCCTCACAGCAATTGCTGGGCCCTTTCAGCAGGACCTGACTCACTCTGATACTGTCCTTTTAAGAAGAGGACACCGCAGCTATTGTGGGGCATTTCACAGTCTCATCTGTCCCCCAGTGGCAAGGGCTGCAAAGGCTCACATTTGCTAAAACTCGGGCCCTGAATGGAGCATGCACCTGTGCCCACGCGCGGGCCTCAGGGGAAACACAGAAACACCCTGATTTGCACACTCAAGTCAGAGCACACGCAGCTTCGCCCACACCCTGCTGGGAATTTGCCCATCAGAGTGCTGGGGGGATGGGCAGGATGCCAGCTGCTGCCAATTTAATTCCCAGTGCTTCACCGCTGTGAGGACAAAGGCGGACGTGACATTGCCACAGCCGGTAGCCAAGACTGTTGGGTTCTGTCTTCGCTGCAGAGGCTCCTACTCGGTTGTTGCGCCCATCCCCCCTAGTAGCCCCCAGCGGGTGTGACACACATGGGAGAGTGTGGAACAGGGAGGACAAGGCACTCAGGTCGGGCTCTGCAGTGCAGCTGCTCGCTCCGGTGCTAGGCCGAGCCCAGGGCTCAGCCCCGGGTGCCGAGTTAGCACTGTGGCAGAGACATTCCCAAAAGGCAGATTGCAGGGCCAGACTCACAGCAAACTTGTCGTAGAGCTGGTAGGTGAGCAGGGGGTTGGGGAGCTCCCGGAAGTAGGCTTTGCAGAGGGAGCTGACGCAGTGGATGTCCTGCAGGTACACATCTTTGTTGAGATCGGGGCAGCGGTCACTGTCAAACTCCTGCCTGCGAACCAAGAGAGGGAAGAGAGTGATTGCACTGGCAGGCCTGGGGGAAATGGGGAGCAGCTAGGGATGCCTGTTGAGGTTGGACGTATTCCTGGAGGTTTCGTCATATGACAGAATCTTTAATGAAAGATTAATCTTTGGTTCCTGGAGACTCCAGGACAGGAGTGGCAGAAAAGTGTGTGTGGGGGGGGTGCCCGAACCGTGGCCCTGCCCCTTCCCCCGAAACCCCACTCCCATGCCGCCTCTTCCACCCAAGCCCCCCCCTGCTCTTTCTTCTCCGCCCCCTCCCCCCACCCTCATGACCAGTAAGAAGCAGGAGGGCGATGGGGTCTGTCTAGACATGTCGACAGCCCCGATCTAGCTTTAATGTAGCTCGCTTGGGTCTCAGAGCAGTGAAACTGCGGCAGCACGGGCTGTATGAGCTCACCCGAAACTCTGGGTAATTGCCCCGAGGTAGCTACGTCAAAGCTGGCTTGGGGATAGCTACATATGACACAAAGGCCCAGTGGTGGCAATGAGCAAAGAGTTCACTGTTCTTTGCAGAAAGTCCTGTCTCAGACCTGACAAACTCACTACACCTCAGACACCGCTCTGATGGTATTTATCCACCAAGGGTAGCATGTGAGGTCTCTACTGAAAGCTTGTAATGTAACCATGCTCCTAATCGTTTCAAGATGTGCGTACGATTGATCAGTAAGGAATAATGGAACTATATTGTAAACTACGCCTTGGAGGGAAAGTGAGTCACCATGGAATCATATGTCTTGGTGCCGGCCTGTTCCGACGGGAGGAAGATGTCATCCCCTCCCTGGCTAGCCCATGACGCAATGTATCACTTCATTGTCCGCCATCACAACAACCCAGAGAAGTCAATGGAAAACCATCAAAGGTAAACTATAAACACTAAAGCCACGTGGAGGTGAAAAGGAGCATGATACAGACAGGCTCTCGCTCCCTTCGGGAGTGAAGGCAAAAGACTTGTTCAGCATTACACCGTGCAGGGAAAGACACTCTGCAGCCATTCACTGAGGAGACATTTTGTTGGGTGGGGATGTTTCAGGAAGGATTGGACCCTGGATCCTGGGAAGCCACCCAGCTCTGCAACCATCTGAATTTTGCAGGGGGAAACTTACTGTATTGGCTAGGAAAGGGAACTATTCATAAGGGTAGGACCTGGGTCCAGTTTTATGATGTTTTATATGGTAACCATTGGCTTCCAACACTCTCTCTTCTTTCTAGTGCAGAGGTGGGCAAACTACAGCCCGAGGGCCGCATCCAGCCCACCAGACATTTTAATTCCTCCCTTGAGCTCCCGCCGGGGAGCGGGGTCAGGGGCTTGCCCTGCTCCGCACGGCTCCCGGAAGCAGCAGTATGTCCCCCTTCCAGTTCCTATGTACAGGAGCTGCCAGGGGGCTCCACACACTGCCCCCACCCCAAGCATGGCCCTCGCAGCTCCCATTGGCCTGGAGCCACAGCCAATGAGAGCTGCAGGTTCGTGCCTGCAGATGGGGCAGTGTGCAGAATTGCCTGTCCATGCCTCTGCGTAGGAGCCGGAGAAGGGAGGACATGCCGCTGCTTCTGGGAGCTGCTTGAGGTAAGCGTCACCCACAGCCTGCACCCCTGACCCCCTCCCAGGCCTCAATCCCCCTCCCCAGCCCTGATCCCCCTCACACCCCCTGAATCTCTTGGTGCCAGCCCGGAGCACCCTCCTGTACCCCCAACCCCTCATCCTCATCCTCATCCCCATCCCAGAGCCCAGACCCCCAACCGGAGCCCACAATCCCTCCTGCTCCCCAATCCCCAATTTCATAAACATTCATGGCCTGCCATACAATTTCCATACCCAGATGTGGCCCTTGGGCCAAAAAGTTTGCCCAGCTCTGTTCTAGTGAAATCTCTGTTCTTTCTTAAATAAACCTTCTTTCGGTTTATTATAAGTGGGCACAAATGCTGTGTGTTATACAGGAGTGGTGATTTAAGGTAAAACTGGTATACTGGGGTGCATTGCTTCTTTGGGGGTAGAGGATCTGGGATTTCTGTGAGTGGCCAGTCTCAGGGGGCCGGACATCACAGGGGGACCCGTCAAGCTGCCGATGCTTGAAGGGAACTCAGGGATTGGGGTGCACTCTTGAAAGCTGCATAGCCTGGAGGAAAGCGCTTTGTCTGATGGCTGGTGGTGGTTAGGAAGCTAACCCCCAGGTACTGCTAGAGGCAGGGTATAAGAAGGTTGTCTAGAGGTGCCCTGAGAACCGTCACAGGACCCAAACTGCAATCACACCCCAGGACTGCAGGCTAGACCCACTCTAGACCTGAGTGAACATTTTTCAGCGAAGCAGTTGTCTGTCAGAAATTGTAGTTTCATTAAAATCTAAACATTGTGTGGGAACGTGTCAATTTCAAGGACATTTTTGATGGGAAAAAGTCAAAACAAACCATGTCCGCTTCCTTGTTTCAGTATGGAAAAAACGATTCATTTCAACATTCCCATTTCACTTTGATTTTCACTTTATATCAATATATTGCTTTGTATCTATATTATACATCATATCTAATATTATATTACAGGGCAGAGGTTTTTAAACTTTTTCCATTTGTGGACTCCCTAAAAAAATTTCGAACGGAGGTGCAGACCGCTGTGGAAATCTTACACACAGTCTGCGGACCCCATGTATCCGCAGGCCACAGGATGAAAACCATTGTTCTACGGTTTTGACATTATCCAAAAGAAATAACGTTACCTGACTGAAACGCAGTATTAGCAAAACGAAATGTTTCACTGATCCCAGATCAATTTTTTTTTTTAAAGAATTTTCATCTGAGGGAAATTTCAAAATTTCAGCTTTTCATTCCAATTCAGAGCAAAACCCAATTTTGAACTGTCAGAATTTCCTGTGGAACAGAAATCCCAGTTCCCAGCCAGCTCTAATGATCTCTAAGGCCCTGCAATGTCCGGGACCTAGTTCTAACTATGCTTTGTCCCCACAGTTCAGATCAGCTGGGACTAGGGTGACCAGGTGTCCCAATTTTATAGGGACGCTCCCAATTTTTGGGTCTTTTTCTTATATAGGCTCCTATAACCCTCCACTCCGTCCTGATTTTTCACACTTGCTGTCTGGTCACCCTAGCTGGGACTCTCAAATAACAGGCCCTAGATTTGCATTCTCAGAGGGGCTGTTTTAGCTTTTGCAATCTGCTTCCTCCATAGCTCTGCAGGAGTCTGAGTTTGACATTCAGAGCACAGGTTTGGCTCTTCCTTCGGGGCAAATCTAAGGCTGGCTGGGTTTGAAGACGACAAGAGATGGGGAATCTCCCACTTCACTCAGGAGTTTCAAACTGGCCCTTTTTTAGGCAGGTCCCTAGATGAGCATGTAGCAGTGATGGGCACCCAGCTTTGAAAAGTTCGCCCACAACTTTTAATAAAGGGCCCCTCAGAGCCATGTGTTGTGTCAGAGAAGCCACGAGCATGTCAGACACATGGGAAGCCCCTCCCCCCCATCCCACACACACGTGCAAGTGTCCCCTCCAGTCGGAGGGATTTGCAGCCCAAGTCCTTACCTCAGCTTCTGGATGTTTGAGGAGACCCCGGAGAGCCTGTAGATCCCGTCCACGATGCCGTGCTGCTCGACAAACTCCGTGCAGCTCTTCAGCACCTGGGGGACTGGGGGGAGAGAGGAGAGTCAGCCGGAGCGCCGCAGCCAATTGGGTGTGGGGTGGGGGCTGATTAGAGCCACGACCACGAAATGGCCAGAGCCCTGAGTGACCCCCGCCCCATCTTCTCTTCTGGAGTGGGGCGATGTCCCCCTTTACCTGCTCCTCCCCAGCGGAGACGCATGATGCCTTGCTCTCAGGTGGGCAGCTGGGGAGGAGTTTCCACCTCTCCGGGCCTCGGGGGTCAGCCACAGCCGTCAGACCCACGTTGCTCTCCCAAGGGAGGTTGGATTCTCTAGAGCAGTGGTTCCCAAGCTGGGGTTCGTGAACCCCTGGGGGTTCACGAAATGTTACAGGGGGTTCTCGGGAAAAAATTCCCTAATGGTGGACAGAGCTGTCGCTAGGGACCCCGGGCAGCACGGGGCCAGCAGCCTTGAGCCCCTGGACTTCCAAGAGCTGAGCAGATCAAAGCAAGCATCTCTATCCCACTGAGGAGATTTAAACTTCAAGACTCCTTAAAAGAAATGGAAAGGAAGGTGGATATTTTTTTTGCTGTTTTTAAAATTAAATAGGCAGCTAGTATTGTTTTGAAAATTATGAAGAACAACAGGTTTAAGCTTTGTTGTAGCGTGCATTGTTTGCCTGGACTGCTCAAGACCTGAATGCTTGTGTAGGAGGAACTCTTTGAGTTGGCTTCTTAAATCCCTTCGTGCTGTTTCACATCTGATACTCCTTGATGAAACATAGGAGCCTTGTCTTATAAAAGGCTTATTCAAATGATACAAGGTACGAAAGTGAGATCTTGGAAGAGTGTTGCCATTTTCATAATGTAAAAACACACTGTCATGATAAATAGTAATTAATAATAAATAGTGTGTAATAAGCATGTCATAAAAACAAATTTTATATTTCCAAGATCACTGCTTTTATAATTTATACTCAGGTAAAGGAGAAAATTGCCTGGAAACATTCATTTTTAGGAGGGGGTTCGCGAGACTTTAGTGAAAGGGGTTCACAGGTTGTTCAAGTTTGGGAACCACTGCTCTAGAGGGGTGCAGCGAGGGTTGGTGCTCCCCCCCCCTCAGAATCCTTGGTTCTGACCATCCTGAGTCCTCCTTGCAAAGGGTTCTGGGAACCGTTTGGAAAATGTGTGTGTGTGAGAGAGAGAGAGAGAGACCATCGCCCCCTGTTGGCTGGGATTAGAACAACATGACTGCATGTCCAGGCCTTACAAGGCTAAGGGAGACCAAAGCATGACACTAGCTACCCTGTGTGTGTGTGTGACCGTGACCAGTCACTTACGTGACCCCGTGCCTCAGTTTCTCATCTGTGAAATGTCCATTTAGATTCTTTTGGGAGCTGTCACTTATATGTATGTGCAGCACCTAGCACTGCAATTCAGTTGGGGCCTCTATCATAATAGAACTAACAAATTATAACAATGTACTCATTGCAATTACCATGGAAACACATGGATTCTGTCTTGCTCTCTCTGTACATAGGGTGCAGATCCCTCCATACCCCTCAGATCCTACTTATGGGGACCTTTCAGTACAGGGCATTAAGTGAAAAAGGAACAAATCTGCGTCTGCTGGCTTGGTCTCTGGTTGGGGAGGTTCGACTGGGTGGAGTCACTGGCCAATTTCATTTCTGCACACCACACAGGAAATGAAATGCACTCCCAGAACGCAGAGCGAAATCGCTGTGCTCAGCCAGTGTGTGTGTGTGTGTGTGTGTGTGTGTCCATGCAGGCAAAGGGGCTAGAGACACAGAAAGGGTGAGACACCCGTTACCTATATTCAGAAGTTGCATTGACTCAGCTTAAACCAGTTTCAAACCCATTCTAGTTATTCAAACCCATTCAAACCCATTCTAGTGTTGTGACTGTACGTTTACCAGCACAAGATACACCAATATGTCATGTTTCAATCAATCTACAAGCAACCATACACAGTTGGGCACTGATTCCACTGAACTGGATAACTAGCTTTCCCAATCTCGTGATATTTGGTGTCTTAAAGCTCCAGCGGATGGAGTCAGGGGATTGCATGAAGAGCTCAGCTTTCATGCAAAAATTCCTAGGTTCTTAGGCCTCAAAGCTGCAGAGAAAAGCTGGAAAATGTGACCCCTGAAATCAGCAAAGGAAGAGACCCCGCAATGTATTATTTTTTTTAACACTGCATGATTTTGAAGCCGATCTCAAGTTGTTTTAGCGGCTGGGCTCCTGATTTTTCAACGCTTGGGGTAGGTGATCCTGGAGCTCAGCACTTATCTACACTCAGACTGGAACCAAAAGAACTAGATCAGGTGTCATCCCCCCTTCTGGCTGTCTCAGCCTCAGCCCGCGTGTGGAGACTCCCAGCTTGATTCTGAACATCTTAGTTCCATTCAATCGAGGCTGATTTTTTACTGATTTTAGATGCCAGGGGAGGGAGAGACCAGAGCCAGAGAACTGCAATCCAGGATCCTAGATCCAGACCCACTTGGGGTCCCCATGATCCCACCCATTCCCCTGTTTAGAGTGGCAGTTGCAGGGACACCCATACAAGAGATGTCTTCTGGGGGCCCAGCACTAGTCTCTTAGTGCGGGGGAGCGCTTCCCGCACACCAGACCGATACTCCCTGCCTTAGACGGCTTTGGTTTGTCCCAGAGGAGGGAGGGCTCTTCCCCCACCCACTCAAGCAGAGGGCTCTCTGGGGGGGCACATAAAGACCCCCACCCCCTCACCCTGCAGCAGAACCATGAAGGGGCTACCCCCCGCCCCGCCAGTAGACACCCTAAACATCTCTCTCCTGGTGCTCGCCCTAAATATCTTTCCCCCCACTCCATGCTCATCCTAAATTTCTCCTCCTTCTCCTAGTGCTCACTCTAAATTCCTCCTCCACCAGGTGCTCACCCTAAATCTCTCCCTCCAGCACGCAATTAAGGCAACCTGTGACCCCAGCCCCTGCACCTTTGCCCTCTCCTGTTTGGTTTGTGGTATCAGGAGCTACCTGCACAAGAGATGGATTTGTGGGAGCCCTGCTCTGCTTCCTCTCTGAGCAGCCTTGGGTGTCTCGCCTCCACAAACAAATAGCCCCTGCCTTAAGCAGGTGGGGTCCATCCCTGAGAAGGGAGGACACGACGTCTTTATTCTCAAAGGACTTTGGGGTGGGGCAGGCTGGAGACGTGACCCCAGCAGAGCCAAATGGCTGCAGAGAGAGTCCCTGCTGTGGTTGTGTCATTAGAGGCCCCAAAGCAGCAGGTATCAGCATTAACCTGTTGAGATGCATGGGGCAGCACACACCCCTCAGAGCGATGGGCTTAGGCTCTCTGCAGACTCAGGCAGCATCACTGTAGCACTTACACCAGGTCACATTTTCAAGGTTTTCTTTGTGCCCGTAAGGGCTAGAGACATCACCCTTTTGAAAGCAAGCACTGAGCTAGTGTTATCACATGCCTTTGGGAGCTGGGGTGCTAAACAGGGGCCTGAGGGGTTATACCTCCCTCAGGCCTTGGGTGAGAGACTAGCTCTGATTATTATATGACTGCAAACAGCAAAAGGGGACCTCTCTTTGGTACATGTAGCAAGGGCCATGCAGTTCTGAGTGACCATAACTGTGGCTGGCTGGCTGGCTGCTACCGTATATACAGTGATTACACCTGCCACCTTGCAGCTACTGCATCTGCAAATGCCCACCTCCCACCAACTCGTCTGAGTGTGTCAGTAAGCTGAGAGGTCCTCCAGAGTGGGCAGGGCTAAAGCCCAGCCCCCCATTTGCTCTATCACCCACAGCTGCGATTGCCACGCTGCATCACGACCCACCAGCCGCTCTGATGACTGAGCAGCTCAGGGATTCGTGACCACGTGAGTTTCAGATTGCTGGATGGGCTTCACACTAAGAACCAACGCAACCAGCGTTTCATCGCAGGCTGATTTCACAAGGCGCATGCCAATGATCTAGACAATTAACAGATGCCATCTAATTACAGCCATGACATGGCTCTTTTCCTGCAACATTTCACTTCAGGAGCGGCATTGTACGAACACCAAGCAACTACCCGCCACCATTGTCTCTGCAACAAGAGACAGAAAATGGATCACAGTCAATCAGGGCAGAGCGAGGCCTCTCACAGCCTCTAGCACTCCCTGATCTCCTCTCTCTGGACTCATCAGCTAAGAGGGTTGACCTCGTTAGTACACAAATAAGGGAAAACCCAAGGTACTGCAGGAAGTGGCGGCTGTGACTTATAGATGCATCCTTTTCTTGTTCTCATTAATGAACACCTCCCTGGCATGGTGCTAGGGGAACCATCCTCTGATTGAGGTTCTGGCCTCTTCTGTACATCTGACATGCCATGGCCCTGGTCACTTTTTATGCTCATGTCCTGCCCACATTTCTACTGGGGGAATGAACATTTTGGTCCCCTACATTCTCCCCCACTTTCAGTTGGGCACAATATCCCTCCCCCCTAAATGGGGGAGAGGTTGGAAGGGACCTCAGGAGGTATCTAGTCTAACCCCTTGCTCAAAGCAGGACGAATCCCCAACTAAATCATCCCAGCCTGGGTTTTGTCAAGCCTGACCTTAAAAACCTCTAAAGAAGGAGATTCCATCACCTCCCTAGGTAACCCCTTCCAGTGCTTCACCACCCTCCTAGGGAAAAAGTTTTTCCTAATATCCAACCTAAATCTCCCCCACTGCAACTTGAGACCATTACTCCTTGTTCTGTCAATTCCAGATTGCCGTGCAAGCATTGCCTTGCAGACGTTCAACCTTCCACCCCAGAGGTGGCTGCATTTCCTCTTTGGGTGAAGCGCTACTTGTACAGAGTTAGGCCCAACCTGTCCAAAGTGGCTGCTGAAGCAGTTTGGGGGATCCCAGCGTGAGACACAGAGGGTCTGGTTTCCAAAGGGGCTGCAAACCCACTGCTCCCATGTGGAGTTGTGGGTGCTCGGCACCTCTGAAAATCACATCTCGCTGGTCTCACGTTGGATGCCCCAGAATTGACACCCCATCTCAGTGGTGGCTGCTTTTGAAAACACTGGCCTTCGAGATCACTTGGGGCATGACAATCTCTCTTAGATGCTTCCCACTGAGGAGCATGGAGCCATTTGAACCCCAGTGGGGGGTTGTAATTCACAGTCCAGGACCCGATACGTCTCCCGGAAAGCACTATATCCCCAGGACGACTGGCCCTGTGCAATCGGATCTTCAACATTAACTGCCTGGAAGGAGCCCAGTTCCTGCTATCAGAGGCAGCCACCTCATAGCAACCCATTCGGAAACGTATCAGGCTCCATCTCAGAGCTAGTTACGTTGTTTGCTCCAGCTCTTTCCACCAGGAGCTGGTCCAGACCCCCCCTCGCCGGGTCTCATTTCCAGCCTAAATTAATTCCAGGCCAGTTTATCGCCATTTGTTCTTGTGCCAACTGTGGAGTTAATAGCTTTTCTCCTTCCCTGGCGTTTCCCCCCTGTGTGTTTACGGACAGCCATCACATCCCTTCTCAGAAACCAGCCAAGCCGGTTGGGTCTGCACTTGTAAGACAGGCCCTTTATCTCTCTGATCAGCCTAGTTCCCTTCTCAGCACCTAGAATTTCCGAGGTCATCCGGGGACAGGAAACAGATACAGGTGGAGTATCAGGGGCTTCTGGGCACAAGTGAGCACTTTGGAGTGACGGCAGGTGGTGCCCTCCTAAGCTATCCCTGTTCATATCATGACAGGTCAGTGACTCCTGATGTAGCCGACCTGCCCATTCGAGAAGCAGTTTAGCAACAAGAATGGCCTGGCACCAAGAGGCAGAAACTCTCCTGCCTCCACCCCAGGCATAGGCTGCCGCTGACCACGTGTGTGGCTGGAGGAGAGGATAACGCTCGCTGAACACGGTTCCGGGCGCACCAGCCTGCACAGCAAAATGTGGTTCCTGCCCGACCAGGTGATTTCAGCTCAGGCGGCCTTCTTGGAAAGTGACTAACAGCTGCGAGCTCTGCCCTTGTGGGGATGGGGAAAGTACTAGGAGGCGACTGCAGGGCGGACATGTGCTGATTCCAATCCTACAACCCCTCCCTTCCACACCCCTCAGTGCTGCCCAGCGACTCAGGAGCAGACCAGAGTTACTGCAGTATCAGAGCCTTTGCTGCAACCTGATGATCATATCTGCGACCCAACCTGTGTGTGACCAGGCATCTGGCTCTTAAACCCTGCCTCTTGCTGCTCACTTGCCAGGGGATGACGAGAGGCCAGAATAAGCAAATTTAGGAGCCTAAATCCAGATTTAGGAAGCCCACTAGGATTAAGTAACACCTGGAGGCTCCAACTGCGATCAGGGTCCCCACACACACTGAAGGACAGCCCCTGCCCCAAAGAGCTTGTAGTTTGAATAGACAAAGCGTGAGAGGGGAAACTGAGGCACAGAGAGGCCATGACTTGCCCACAGTTGCACAGCTGGTCAGTGGCAGAGCTGACACTAGATCCCTGAGGTGTCCGAGTCTGGTGCTGCATCCATTAGACCATGCTGCCTTTGTGGTCATTGAAATCAGTGGAAGTTAGGAGCCTAAATATCTTTGAGGATCTAGGCCACTACAGGGAGAGATGCTGCAGGCAACCAATCAGGAAAGGAAGAGATAGATGAAGCAGTCTGGCTTCCAGAGCTGCTGGGTGTAACCCACTGTGCCGGGGGTGCCAGGAAACCTGCTGGATCCACAGGGGTTTCAACAGCACCCAGCGGCTCAGGAGAGCTGCTGGGGAATTTCTCAACAAATTGTTTTTTTCACCAAAAAATGCAGATTGGTCAAAACGAAAACTGGTTCATGGGTCAGGGTTGAATCTCCCAACGGGAGAAAACCTTGAGGAAAACAGCCCTGAAATGGCCAGCAGGGTCTGACATTTTCAAAATGCACCAGGCCAGTTTCTGTCTCAAAGCAATTTTTTGGTTTGAAATTTACGCTAATATGACCAAAAAAAAAAAGATTGGAATCCAAATGAAATGTTTCCTCTGACCCGACAGGAACAAATTAGCTTTTTTCACTCATGAGGATTTCCAAGATTTTGATTTTCTGTCCCAGTTCGAGAGGGGGAAACATTTCAAAATCACCAGAGTATTTGTGGGATGGGAACCTTGTTCTGTTAGGGAGCCCCAGTCCTCTGGTCTTTCCAGCTGCACAGGCCCAGCTGCCAGCTCTGGAAGGGCCTGGCACAAGTCTCGCTGAGATGATGGTCATTAAAAGAGCTTTCACAGCTCCCAGCTTACAAATCGGATCCCTTACCTAACTGCCTGCGGGCTCCTGACTTTGCCAATGTCAGCCTTAGACACCCTGAACATCAGTTTCCCCATCTGTAAAATGGACATAGCCCTAATCACCCCACCTTTTAAATAGGTCTGTCTTCCTCAGGCAAGAGGCACTGGGACATAACTGCAAGTTAGTGTGGTTCTAGCACAGGTGTACCTGCTGGTGACAAGACATCTCAGCATGCAATGCTCTAGTCAGCTTGAAGCAGCCAGGCCAAAGCAATGCATGTTGGGATACCTACCACTCGACCAGCTGCACCTCAGCATTGGGTGACATCAGTCTGCTCCACTTCCCATGAACACCTGTGGGTGTTGCTCTCAGGTGTGGGACAGGGCCTTGCAGGGCACCCCCTGTGGTAGCCCAGGGTCCCTCAGTGTGTTTACTAAGCACTTCCACTAGGGCCTTGCTTGCATTTCCTTCTGCAGCTCCCGCTGTTGCTCAATCTGCAGTGATGCAAGTGTCCTTGTCAGCAAGAGCCCAGCAACTGCAAAACAAGCAGCATGATTCATGCCTCCACCCCCCTCTTGCTGTGCATCGAGCTGCCTGTTCTGCCCAGTGGCAGGACCTGGCACCCGCTACACAGACTCAACTTCCTGTGTGTAACATGCAGATCTCCTTCCTATCACCACCCTGATGCCACCTCTGCCGAACCGACCCTAAGAACCAGGGGGTGGGGCAAGGACATTGTAGTGAGGGCTCCGTCCCCGTTGGGTGCCAGGGGCACTGCAGGGAGGGCTCTATCCCTGTGGGGTGCCAGGAGCACTGCAGTGAGCGCTCTGTCCCTATGGGGGTGCCAGGGGCACAGCAATGAGGGCTTTATCCCCGCGGAGTGCCAGGGGCACTGCAGTGAGGGCTCTATCCCCGTGGAGTGCCAGGGGGACTGCAGCGCAGGCTCAATCCCTGTGGGTGCCTGGGGCACTGCAAAGAGGGCTCTCGCCCTGTTGGGTGCCAGCTGCCCCAGGACTCTGCCTTTCACCCCTCCAGCTCTAACCGGGGAATGGGAGCCAAGTGGCCCATGCCAGGCCCAGCCTCCAGCCCTGGCACTGGCCACATCACTAGGAGTAGTGGGGGCAAAAGACATATCTGGCTTCAAGACTAAGCTTGATAAGTTTTATGCAGGGGATGGTATGATGGGATAGCCTAATTTTGGCAATTAATGTGGCAATTGATCTTTGATTATCAGCAGGTAAGTATGCCCAGTGGTCTGTGATGAGATGTTAGATGGGGTGGGATCTGAGTTACTACAGAGAATTCTTTCCTGGGTGCTGGCTGGTGAGTCTTGCGCACATGCTCAGGGTTTAGCCGATCGCAATATTTGGGGTCGGGAAGGAATTTTCCTCCAGGGCAGACTGGCAGAGGCCCTGGAGGTTTTTCACCTTCCTCTGCAGCGTGGGGCACGGGTCACTTGCTGGAAGATTCTCTGCATTTTGAGGTCTTTAAACCACGATTTGAGGACTTCAATAACTCAGACACAGGTTAGGGGTTTGTTACAATAGTGGGTGGGTGAGATTCTGTGGCCTGCGTTGTGCAGGAGGTCAGACTAGATGATCATAATGGTCCCTTCTGACCTTAAAGTCTATGAGTCTATCTGAAAGCAGCAGCCCAGGTTCTGTCTGTTTTACCTTTGGACTCCAGACTGAGGCAGGGGCTCCCTGGGCACTGGAACCCTGTGGTTATCCCACAGAGCATGCCAGCCTCCCAGCCCCTGGCAATGGGCCCCAAGCTATGACAGTCCCTAGGGAGGGCAGGGGTCCCCCTGGGCTGGGATGCTTTGCTTGGAGACGCGGCCCGTGGGATGTGACTGTTCCCTGACTGCAGGAGCCTGATTCAGGGACCCGGGTTTTCAGTGGGATTGTGGGAATCCTGCAATTCTACATGCCAAGCTAGCTTGTACTGATGGCTCAGGGCCAGCCCAACACCTGGCATGACAGGGCCCAGTGATGGCTCAAGGCCAGCCCAACGCTCCGCACGACGGCCCTGTGACGGCTCAGGGACAGCCCAACACTCGGCACGACGGGGCCCTGTGACGGCTCAGCCCAATGCCTGGCACGACAGGGCCCTGTGACAGCTCAGGGCCAGCCCAACGCTCCGCACGACAGGGCCCTGTGACGGCTCAGGGCCGGCCCAACGCTCGACACGATGGGGCCCTGTGATGGCTCAGGGCTGGCCCAACGCCCGGCACGACGGGGCCCTGTGACGGCTCAGGGCTGGCCCAATGCCCGGCACGACGGGGCCTGTGACTGCTCAGGGCTGGCCCAATGCCCTGCACGACGGGGCCTGTGACTGCTCAGGGCCAGCCCAATGCTCACCATGCTGGGGCCCTGTGATGGCTCAGAGCCAGCCCCACACCCGGCATAATGGGGCCCTGTAATGGCTCTGTGACGGCTCAGGGCTGATCCCATACCCAGTGCAGCCTTGATTCAGATGATAAGTGTGACCAGGACTCTGCAATACTGGCTCAAAGCTGCACCTGGAAGGCTCCTGTTCCATCTGCCCAGGCTGCTCTCAGGCAGCAAAGTGGGAGGCTCAGGAACACGCCCAGAGAGGCTCAGTGCAGAGGCAAACGATGTTCACAGAAAGCCGAGGCTGCACCAGCCCAGCCCCACCGCTGGCGGCGAGGATGGCTCTGTGCTGGAGACACCAGCCCAGCAGGACTGGGGCTCTGGGAGGGTCCCCACTGAGCAATGGGTCAGCACCCAGAGAGGTGTCTCCTGGCCCATTCCCTGCTGCCGCCCCATGGAAGTTCAGCCACTGGAGGAGCAAACCGCCCTTACCTTCCTGGCCAGAATGTTGGAGGTGCTCCAGCAGGTCACACCCAAAGACCCGGTCCTTGGCTGCTCCTTTCCGTTTCACCTTCTGCCGAGCTTTCATGGCGAGAGACATGGGGATGGTTGGAGCAGCCTGGGGGCTTCCGGGCTCTAACGCACAAGCCCCAGCCCTTGCCGCTGGGACCACCTGGCCCACATGGGGGCTGGGCGGGCCAGTGAGGAAATCCTCAGCCCACGGCCCCTTTGATGGCTGCCATTCACCGAGCGGCCCGCGGGAGGTGTCTCTTCCTCAAATCCATCCCATAGTCGCCTCTACAGCATCAACCTCTGGCTGCCGAAATCTTCCCTTGGGCTGGATCCAAACGAGAAATCAGTCCAGAGAGCGTCTGTGGCCTGGTAACGAAGCCCTGAAAGCCCAGCCTCAGGGTGTGGGGAGCCCCCGGCCGGGCGGCTCAGCAGCGGAAGCAGCACCCAAGAGAGGAAGCTGCCGAGGCCCAGGCCTGACGTAAAACTCGTTGCACCGTTGCACTCCTGTTCTCTGTCAGGGCTGGGGATCGGCACCCGGCAGGAAGTGAGTTCTGCTGCCTCCAAGCTGACTTCCTGCCCAAGCATCTTCAAGAAACCACAGGGTGCAAAACAAATACCACACACACACACAGACCCACCCCACCGGGGTCGCACGCACTCCAATGGATGGGAATCCAAAGCCGGCACACATGGATTCACACCTACGGTCTGTCAGACTCAGACACACTGAGTCACTCACCCACGCATCTGCTCCCATGCACACATGGACTCACACATACATGGACTCACACACAGATACACACACACACAGAGAATAGGATCCAAATCCAACACAAGACACACACCCGGCCACACACACAAACACCTACAGAGAGTGACATACGCACACCTTGGAAATAGATCCAAATCTAACACACACGAGTCACAAACACAAAGGATCCAAATCCAGCACACACACACACACCTTGGAAATGGATCCAAATCTAACACACACAAGTCACAAACACAAGGGATCCAAATTCAACACACACACCGAGTCTCACACACGCACACCTTGGAAAGGTATCCAAATCTAACACACACACAGAGACTCACATACCCAAGTTTTGACATTGAGTGGTGTCTTCTCACCTTCTTCTCCCTCGACACCAGACCTGTGGTCTTAGACTTTTGCCAACCCTTCGTTAGCTTGGGCGAGAGCGGTGCTACTACAGGCCACCTCCCTGGATGAAGGCCCCCCCCAGTTCACTTCCACATTGGGAGAACTGGGGATGGCGCAATTCCTACATGTACCAAGAGGGGCGCCCTTAGGAACCAGTCTTCATGTGGGTCACCAGGCCACGGTGCTGGGTGCTGGCACAGTGGAGACCCCAGGCACTCTCCACAGGCAGGAGAGCATCCCTCAGCCCAGACAGGATTACTGCCCAGAGGAAGGGGAGTTTAAAGGCCAGCAAGGCCCGTGCTAGTGAAAGGCAGGTAGAAATGCATTGGAAAGCGCCAGCAGCCTGCTGCACGGCGCGCCAGGGAGCGATTTGTCATCACTTTAGCTCTCATGCAAGTTTAACAAACTCCCTTGGAGTGAGGGTGGGAACAGCAGGTTTCGACCCACGCCCGCCCGCCCCCACCGCTGCCGTCCCTGAGCTCCAAGGCAGGAGCTGCTCTGCCTTTCCAGAAGCCAAGGGAGGCTGGCCCAGATCCCAGCTCTCAAGAGTTTCCTCAGTTCCCTTTATAGAGCTGAGGGGCTCCCACCTCTGCGTCGCGGCTCAGTCCTCCAGCGCCAGCCTCCCCCTCGGCCCCTAGCCACGGATGTTGCACACCGGGAAGATGCTGCAGGATGCAAGACAGGGATCAGCTCTTCCAACAGCATCGACTTGGGCTTGAAAGGAAACATTTCCATTGGCCCTGAGACTTTGACACACACTGATACACATACACAGATACTCAGATACAGATATACACACACATACACACAGATACTCTCATATACAGACACACAGACACAGATACTCGTATACAGATACACACACACAGATACATACACACACACACTGATACACAGATATACATACACACAGATACTCATCATATACAGATACACACACGAATACATATATACACACACAGATACTCATGAACACACAAAATACTCATATACAGATAAACATATACACTGATACACACATGCACACTAATACACACACATACACTGACACACAGATACACACACAGAGATACTCATCGTATATAGATGTACACACACACAGAGATACACAAACACACACAGATACATACATACACACTGATACACACATGCACATGGATACATACACACAGATACACATACACACATGCACATGGATACATACACACACTCATCATATACAGATACACACATACGCACAGATACACATACACAGATATTCATATACAGATACACACACACAAATACATACACATACATCATGTACAGATACACACACACACACAGATACACATGCAGAGATACTCATCATATACACACACACACACACACACACAGCTACACCCCCCCACACACACAGATATTCATCATATACAAATACACACACACACTGATACATACATACATGGATACATACACACACACACACACTCGTCATATACAAATACACACACACACACACACAGCTACACCTCCCCCCCACAGATAGTCATCATATACAGACACACACACACACTGATACACACGTACATGGATACACACACACAGATACTCATCATATACAGATACACACACACAGCTATACACACACACACACAGATATTCATCATATACAGATACACACACTGCTACACACAGATACACATACTCACACATTGATACGCATACACATTCATCATATACAGCTACACACACACACACAGACTTTGACACCCACCCACCCCTGCAGTGACACTGCAAAGTGGTCGTGTTAACAGCTGACAGGTTGGGCTCACTTAGGCTCTACCATTTAGCCCTGCAGGAGTAGCCAGCTTGAGTGCCCGGCACCACTACACCCGAGGAGGGGCTTGTGTGTGTAGACGAAAGACGTGTTGCCAGAACACAAGCTGACTTTGCAGTGAAGACAAGCGCACTCCCAGATGCAATTGCAAGTCCATGGGTCCGGATCTAATGCATCCGAGGGTGTTGAGGGAGTTGGCTGATGTGAGTGCAGAGCTATTGGCCATTATCTTTGAAAATTCGTGGTGATCAGGGGAGGTCCCAGACGACTGGAAAAAGGCAGATATAGTGCCCATCTTTAAAAAAGGGAAGAAAGAGAACCTGGGAAACCACAGACCAGCCAGCCTCAATTCAGTCTCCAGCAAAATCATGGAGCAGGTCCTCAAGGAATCCATTTTGAAGCACTTGGCGGAGAGGCAGGCGATCAGCAACAGTCAACATGGGCAAGTCATGCTTGACCAACCTGATTGCCTTCTCTGATGAGATAACCGGCTCTGCGGATATGGGGAAAGCGCTGGATGTGATATATCTTGACTTTAGCAAAGCTTTTGATACAAACAACAAGGAGTCTGGTGGCACCTTAAAGACTAACAGATTTATTTGGGCATATGCTTTCGTGGGTAAAAAAACTCACTTCTTCAGATGCATGGAGTGAAAGTTATGGTCTCCCACAGTATTCTTGCCAGCAAGTTAAAGACGTATGGATTGGATGAATGGACAATAAGGTGGATAGAAAGCCGGCTAGACTGTCGGGCTCAGGGTAGTGATCAGCCGCTCAATGTTTAGTTGGCAGCCAGTATCAAGCAGAGTGCTCCAGGGGTCAGTCCTGGGGCCAGTTTTGTTCAACATCTTATTAATGATCTGGATGATGGGATGGATTGCACCTTCAGTAAGTTGGCACATGACACTAAGCTGGGGGAGAGGAAGATATGCTGGAGGGTAGGGATAGGGTCCAGAGTGACCTAGACAAATTGGAGGATTGGGCCAAAAGAAATCTGATGAGCTTCAACAAGGACAAGTGCAGAGTCCTGCACTTAGGATGGAAGAATCCCATGCCCTGCTACAGGCTGGGGACTGACTGGCTAAGAAGCAGTTCTGCAGAAAAGAACCTGGGGATTACAGTGGACGAGAAGCTGGATATGAGTCAGCAGTGTGCCCTTGTTGCCAAGAAGGACAATGGCATATTGGGCAGTATAGGTAGGAGCATTGCCAGCAGATTGAGGGAAGTGATTATTCCCCTCTATTCGGCACTGGTGAGGCCACATCTGGCATATTGCATCCAGGTTTGGTCCCCCCACTACAGAAGGGATGTGGACAAACTGGAGTGTCCAGCAGAGGGCAACGAAAATGATTAGGGGGCTGGGGCACCTGACCTACGAGGTGTGGCTGAGGGAACTGGGGTTATTTAGTCTGCATAAGAGAAGAATGAAGGGGGTTTGATAGCGGCCTTCAACTATCTGAGGGGGGGTTCCAAAAGCGATGGAGTTCGGCTGTTCTCAGTGGTGGCAGATGACAGAACAAGGAGCAATGGTCTCAAGTTGTAGTGGGGGAGGTCTAGGTTGGATATTAGGAAACATTATTTCACTAGGAGGGTGGTGAAGCACTGGAATGGGTTACCCAGGGAGGTGGTGGAATCTCCTTACCTTAAAGGTTTTTAAGGTCAGGCTTGACAAAGCCCTGGCTGGGATGATTTAGTTGGGGATTGGTCCTGCTTTGAGCAGGAGGTTGGACTAGATGACCTCCTGATGTCCCTTCCAACCCTAATATTCTATGATTCTAACAAAACTACACACATAAAACATACAAGTATGTGCACACACACACTCACATGCATGCAAACATAAACTCACATATGCATGCATAAATCATGTGTGTAAACACAATCACACACATATAAACACACAATCACAAGTGCATGCATGTACAATCACATATATATGACCATGTAACTATATGTACACACACACAAGTCACAGGTCTCTCTCGCTCCCGCTCTCTCTCACCGTCTCACACAACCCTGCCATGGGCACCAAACCCAGTCACTGCTCATGTGGGTGAAAGCCAAGTGCTCACACTGATCATTCCTTTTCTCTGCTCCTCCAGGCCATTTGCTCTGAGGTTCTCTGGTCTCTGCCCTGCCCGTTTGGCTGCTTCAGCCAGGCTAGGAGCCCCCAAGGAGACAAGCAAACGGGACTAACCCAGAAGTCCCAGGGTGCCAAATCGGGAATTTATTTACGAAACCAGCAGTGCATATAACAAAAAAGAACGCGCATATACATCTATATACACATAGATAGGGGGCTCTATATACACATACATTTACAGAACATGGAATCCCCTCCGCTAACTCCAGAGACTACCCCCAACCCCCTCGGAATCAAAAATGCAACACAATCAAACCATCACTCCCCCTCTGAAATCGACCTGGGCTCATGCCCAGCGTTGCTTTCGAGAGATGGGTATTTCCTTCTCCGCCAAACCTGGCAAAACCAGGCTCAGGGAATGGATGCTGGCAGCCAGCCTGTTTGTCTGTGGGTCTCTGCCACTGGTGGCTTTGGAGACAGGACTCCAAATTGCACGTTTGGGATTTTTTTAAAACCTGATTTCCTTTCCTTTCCCAAGCCACTTTGAAGGTAAGAACCAATCTCACACTTTGGGGCGCCAGACTGCAGGGGGCCGGGGGCATGGCAAAGTCAGCTACTAGCACCAGGGCTTGCCTTTAGCTGAAGGATCAGGTATTGGCCATTGGTGGAAGTGGGATGCGGGACATGAAGTCTGCGCCAGAAGTCCCAGAAGTCAATGGAAAGACACCCACTGACTTTGGTGGGCTTTGGATTGGGGCCTAGACAAACCCGTGGTCTGGTCCAATCTCACAGGGGGGTGAAGAGACCTGATGAGATGGGCCAGGCGTCTGAGCCAATGCAGCAAACCCTCTGTTTCTACAGCGTGGAAAAGCCCCATCCCCACTCCTCCACTTTCCCACCTCTCTCAGCTCCCCTAGGGCCCAGCCCCTGTGCCTCATCATGCTGGCCAGGCAGATAGGGAGCATTACCTGTGTCCTGAGCAGGGCTTTCTTGGAGCCCTAACTCCACCCCTGCTGAAGCCAGCAGGGGTTTCACCTCGGAGCTGGGTTAGGCTGACGCTCATTGCTTTAGACCCCACCACCCTAGGTCTTTCTTGCCATGAGAGTGGCCCATGGAGGGGCAGCAGAACATAGAAATAAACCATACATAAAAACGTTATAAATATTGCCACCAGGGGGCAGCAGCATTCCACACCAGGCCACACTAGGCCTGGAGTATCTTGGTCTGATTCCCGGTACCCACCACCAGGGACCAGGATCCAAATCCGTCCCTGGCGCCCTTCCACGGACATCGCGCAGCGGGAGGTTCCACCCAGCCTGATGCTAAGCCCAGCCACGCCTCCGGGCCACGTGCGCTCTCCCGTTAGGGTGACCAGATGTCTCGATGTTATAGAGACAGTTCCAATTTTGGGTTTTTTTTCTCATACAGGCTCCTATTACTCTCCACCCCCGTCCCAATTTTTCACACTTGCTGTCTGGTCACCCTACTTTCCGCTGTCAGGGACGGGGTCTGCTCTGGAGGGGCCCTCCCCAAAATATTGGACGTGGGGCGAAGAGGACACAGAGCCTGATCCAAAGCCCGGGGGGTTGGGGGATGTCAATGGCAAGGCTCTGGTTGGTCCCTCGGTGGAGCCATGAGTTGCCCTCCTGTGCAGACCAGCAGCGTCAGTGTCCTGTGGGGATGAGCCAGCCTCTTTGCCAATGACCAGATGGGGGAGAGGTTTGCCACCAACTCCGAGGGGAGCAGGGTGAGGCCACCTTGGGGGAACCGTGGCCCAGCATCCGCTGAAGGGCCACTGAACCATCATTGGAATTAGACAAATGGACCAACTTCCCCCCCTTACAAAAACTTCACCCCCCATGAGTGTTGGGCCTGCCAACAGGCCCCTACCCCAACAGGAATAAGGCCATTTCTGGGCAGGGACAGCACTCGGGCTTCAACCCCAGCTGCTCTGCCAATGCCAGCAGCCTGTGTGGGCACAGAGGAGAGTGGGCCCCGGGAGTGCAATGATCTGGCCATGGGGCTGTGTGCACCAGGGCTGGGAGAATGCACTAGGCCCAGGTTCAAACCTGCCGGGGAGGGGTCCCACTGGGGCTCAGCCTGTTTGTACTCTGCCAAGGAGAGAAACCCCAGGGGAAGACTCAAACCCAGCCCAGCTGTGTAACCCAGGGAGTGTCACCCACCCCCAGCTGCTGGGCCTGGCCGTGCAGTGCCTGATGCTGCTCAGGGGCCTTCGCCTTTCGGTTCACACTTGGCCTGTTAGCTCTGCATGTCCCCAGTTCAATCCCTGCTCCCGACCGCATAGGCACACAGAGTGAGGCTTGGCTGTGGTGGGGTGGGCTGCCCCTTTCACTAACCTGAGGGTTTAAAATACTTGTGCATTACACTGAGGTGGGGGAAGGGGAAGCCCAATGGCTTTAAGCAACCAGGAAAAAAACCTTTGGTGAACTCGAACCCTCTCAAAGTATTTGGAGACCCTCAGAGCCCCGCTCCCCATCCCAGGACCAGAGGAGTTTTACCTCCATTAAACCACCCAGGACAAGCACCCCTGAACCTCAGATGGCCTCAGATTAGCTCCTGGGGCCAGACCCCATGGCGCTGGGGAGCTGGTGAGGCCAGGAGGGCAGCGCTCTCCAGTGTTCTCAGCAGCCCCATCTGTAGCTGTGGGTCCCAGGCAGGGAGCTAGAGGGCCGAAAGAACCACAGGGTCTGTCTGGGTCCCTCAGTCTTGGTTCAGACCCTCCCACACCCCAATGTTCATCACAGCCTGGTCACAGGGGCGCTGCACCCATCATGCCAAGATGCTGAGCCCCATGGGGCGGGCTGTGTGCATGGGGCTGAAGAAGGCGCTTGGGTTCTTCTTGCCTGCAGGTGATGCCGATTCCCCCGCCCCCAAGTGCCCCTGCTGGGGTGTCTCCATGGTCACTTGCCCTTGACGCCAGTCCGCCCGCGGCCATTGGTGGGCACCGCAGAGTATGGAGACATCTCAGGAATGGCACAGGAAGCTGGGGGCTCTCAGGGGAGCAGCATGGGGCAGCCTGTCCCCAGGGTCGCCCAGAGGACAGACTCGACAGAGGGCTGGGGTCCCACCCTCACACCATGCTGGGGGGCACGTCTCCAAGTGCCGTCGGGGCCACATGCAATGGCTCTGACAGTGCCCCCTACAGGAGGCAGCGTAAAGTGCCCTCCCCACCTCTGATCCCACAGTCGTTATCCCCCGTCAGGATGTAGGCAGCCCCCCAAGCCGTCAGAGCCGATTGTGGCTAGTCCTGCCTCTGGGGATAGAGAGGACAGGGCCGGCAGGTACCATATCCTCCAGCCCCACTGCGGCAAGGGTTGGAGGGAGGAGCTGACTTGTGAGCAGCATGGGGCCCTCGGGGCCAGCCAGGAAACATCCCATGCAGAGAAGCTAGGAGGCTGTTGCTTGAAGCAAGGACCAACGTGGGTGGCAGGGGACCCCCCATTGGCCAAGGGCCCTTTTGCCCCATAGTGAACCTGATCCGCCCTCCCCAGAAATCCAGAGCTGGGGCAGGCTGTCTGTACAAGGGCTCAGTGGGTCAGTCCCAGCGGGAGGGGCTGGCAGGCTGCAGGGGGCATCCACCTGTCCAGGATCTGGCCCTGCGCGGCACCAGGCCAGTCTGTGCCTGTGGCCCTGGGCTCACACCAGGTGGCCTCGCCCATTGATGTAGATGCCGTTGGTGGTGGGCTTGGCCCGCAGAGTGCCGTTCTCCTGCACGAAGTGGGTCATGGCTGCCTTGATGGTGTTCTCCTCCCGCTCCTCCTCCTCTTCCTCCTCCCTCTCTTTCTCCTTCTCCTCCTTCTCCTCCTCCGGGGTGGGCGCTGGGGCCGGGGGCTGCTCCGTCTGCGTCTCAATCTCCCGCACCGTCGACAGGGTGGAGTAGCTGCGCCCCTCTGCCTCCTCGCTCTGAGCCGGGGGAGACAACGGCTGAGCTGCGGGGAGGGAGTCCCCTTCCCAGAACACCTCCTCCCACCCCCACCCTCTGGAGATCCCGGGGCAGTCACTGGGTGGCGCTGTGGCTAAGGACAGGGCTGCCTAGCCACTAGCTGAGCAGAGCAGGTCAGGACTCGGAGGAACAGCATTACCGTCCCCCACACACACACCTCCTGGGAAACCCTGTCCCATCCTGGGGAGAGCCATAGGAGTCCGAATATCCATTGTCAGTGCATGACTTGTAGTCCTCCCAGCCCAGACCAGTAGGGGTCAGCGTAACCTCAGCCAGCTCTCTGGGTGCAGCCGGGGTCTGAGCACAGCTCCCCTTTGCTCTGCCAGGGTTCAGGGCCCGAGGTACCAGGGGTTTGCTCTGGGCTGAACTGTGATGATGGTGAACATCCATGCAAGTGGGTGGGGGTGGGCGTAGGCTGGACGGGTGTGCGGGCACTGGGTGGGGGTGGAAGGGGATTGTGAGTGTGAGGCACACGACTGTCCCCCCAAGCGGAGGTGTGTGGGTGCGTAAGCCAGCGGGTGTGAGGATCTGTGTGAGGAGGGATGCGTGTGAGGGTGCCTGGGTGTAAGCTAGCGTGAGCATGTCCACACGTGTGCCAGAGCAGGGAGCCCGTCTCCGCAGGCCCGTGGGGGCCATGTGGCCCTGCTGTCACTGCCCGCAGCAGGTCTATCTGGGCGCGGCCTTCTCCCGCCTGCTGGAAATGCCAAGGGGCCTGTGGCTGGCACAGCACCAGCCGATGGCAGAGGGCGACAGGTGTCCAGGCTGCTTGGCATCAGGCCGATATATGATTCATGTCTCCCTGGCTACACATGGGGCTTTTCACTAGGGACCACCTGCCCCCCAGGCCACATCCCTGCTAACCAGCTCCTTTAGCTCATCTTCAGCAGCATTGGCCAGGGGGAGCCACGGGGAGGTGCATCATGGGGGCCTGGATCATCGCTTTCCAAGCCACCAGCTGCAGGGGCTCCAAGGGGTGGGAGGGGTCCCCCCAGAGGCCAATCCCCACCCGACTCCTGACCCCATGGGGCTCTGCATGGGGCTCCCGGGGCCGCGACTCCGAGCTCAAAGGGAATCAGCAGAGGACAGGAGCAACTGAGAGGGCCCCCCCAAGGGCCGCGCCTCACCATGACGGAGCAGATGCTGGTGCCGCGCAGGCTGTCCCCCCGCAGGCTTCCCTGCCGGCTGTCCCCCCGCAGGTGCAGGGTTTCCTCTGTCTGAAAAACAGAGAGAGGGGGAGGGTGACAAACGCCTGGTCCCAGCAGCCTCTGCCTCACCAGGGCCAGCCAGGGCAGGGCGAAAGGGGCAGGTTGCCCCAGGCCCATGTTAGAGGGGGCCCCCGAGCCCGTGGCACTAAAATCAGTGGTGCTGCGGCACCAGGGCACAAGGCTGCTCCTTGGATCAGACTCATTGCACTGCAGAGGCAGCTGGGCCGAAGCTGAGCGGCACTGTGACCCCCCGTGCTGGGTCCCCATGCCCCACACAGGGAGCCAGGCCCAGGCCCGCGGGACGGGTGAGTCACCGCTGCAGGGTCCTTGCGGGGCGGGCTCTGCCCCCAGGCCAGTACCTCCCATCAGTGTCTTTGCACCTGTGGCCAGGGTTCTTCTTCTGTCTCCAGGGTCATTTTAGGGGGCTGGGGGGAGCTTGGTTTCAGATTTTGCCCTGGGCATCCAAAAACCTGCCCCCAATTACCTCTATACTGCTGAGTAGCCGTCCCCAGTGATCCCCTATGGGGCCACTCAGCTGCTCTCCTGTGACTCCCTCTGGGTCCCAGGCAGCTGCTCCCCCGTGACCCCTACAGGCTCTGCGTAGCTGTCCCCAGTTACACTGCATGCGGCCTGGGCCCCAATGGGGTTGGGTTGCCCTGTCTACCATCCCCAAACTTCACTCGTCTTTCCACATGTTTCCTGCAGGGGGTGCTGGGCTCTTTAGTGAGCCAGCTCCCCTGCAAATCGGATGGGGAGAAAATTCATCATAATAGTGTGATTGTGGGTGTGGGGGCTGAATATCCCCGCCAGTGCCCCACTTCCTCCCCATTGGGCTCGGCCCACTCTCCCGTCCTCTTCACCTGGTTCCGGGTGCTGGCACTGTGGCTGGAGTACAGGCGCCTGATGGAATTCTCCCTTGTTAGGGTCAGCTCCTCCTCGCTGCCAGGTAGAGAGACACGAGGGTGAGCAGTGAGATCCGCATCCTGGTCAGCCCCGGGAGCCCCGTGGCCTGGCTGAACTGTGTGCTCTCATCAAACCCCATGGCTGGGCCTCCAAGGCTGCTCATGAGACCTGCTCCCAGCCTCCTGTATCCTGGCTGGCAGAGGTTAGCGCAGTGATAAGGGAAGCCTGAGGCAGGATCTGGGTGCCAGAGTTTAGGTGGCTGCCCAGTCAGGGGCAAGGAGGGAGAGGAGCCTGTCTGCAGGGCCTGGATCAAGGTCTGTCTCAGCAGGGCTCTGGTCATAGTCAGTCAGCAGCTACACCTCCAGGCAGGGTAGAGGGCTTATACACCTCCTGGGGCTGAAGCGACCAGGTAAAGCCAAGCACTGGGTCGTCACTGGGGTGAAGGGAGGCATTTCAAACCACCTCAGGCCCAGTCGGGGGTCAGAACGACTCCCAGGTGACACCTGACGCGGTGCTGGCAGAGGTTAAAATGACAACTGCCTGGATCATGCTACGACTTAGTCACAGGGGGAGCACAGGGCTGGGATAGCAGGGGGCTGTGGGTTGGGATTGAGGGGCACTGGCAGAGCGGTGGGGGGAGCCCAGGGCTGGGATAGCAGGGGGCTGTGGGTTGGGATTGAGGGGCACTGGCAGAGCGGTGGGGGGAGCCCAGGGCTGGGATAGCAGGGGGCTGTGGGTTGGGATTGAGGGGCAGAGCTATGTGTGTGTTGGGGCTGGGATAGCAGAGGGCTATGGGTCGGGATTGAGGGGAATCGGCAGAGTTTGTGGGACGGGGCAGGGGGCGAAGCTTGCCCAGCTGCTCTCTGCAGCAGACCCAGCTGTAGCCAGCACCATCCGTCCCACGCTGCCCACTGGGCCTCCCATCCGGTTCTTTGCTGCTGCTCGACCAGCCCAGCTCAGGAGCCCAGTCCCCAGGCCTGAGGCTCACCACCCAGCAAGCAACAGTGACTAAGCTTCACGCTAGGGCAGGCTCCCTGCTACAATGATTTATGCAGGGGCTCAGCCAGGTGAGGGGGGTTGGTGTATCTCTGGTGGGAGGGGGGAAGCGTGTGTGCCAGGAAGCCATCCCTCTCCCCTCGCTCCATCTCTTACTATTTCTCGGAGATGCGCCTGGTTTTCCGTCGGTGGTAGAGGGTCATGAGCACGACGACCAGGACCAGCAGGCAGAGTAGCACGGCCGCGATGACGCCCACCACCACCACCGAGGCCGAGACCACGTTCACCTTCTGCAGCTCGCTCTCTGCTGGGGGGGACAGACAGGGAGGGGCTGAGACGGCAGCCTGGGGGACATGGCACAGCCAGTGTCTGAGCAACAAGGGTGGGCCTGCAGGAACCCAGACTCCAGAGCTAAAGGGGCATCAGACTGGACAGACAGATAGGTACTTGGACGGACAGATGGATGGACAGACAGATGAATGGATGGAGAGATGGACAGATGGATGGATGGATGAATGGATGGATTGATGGACGGATGAGTGGACAGATGGATAGACGGATGGATAGATGGATGGATGGATTGATGGATGGATGAGTGGACAGATGGAAGGACAGAAGGAAGGAAGGATGGACGGGTGGGTGGACAGATGGATGAGTGGGTGGACAGATGAATAGACGGATGGATGGATTGATGGACAGATGGATGGATAGACGGATTGATGGACAGATGGATTGATGGATGGACGGATGAGTCAACAGATGGAAAGAAGGATGGATGGACAGATGGACAGACAGATGGATGGATGGATGAGTTGACAAATGGATGGGTGGGTGGGTGGATGAGTTGACAAATGGATGGGTGGATGGATGGATGGGTGGGTGGACAGATGGACAGACGGGTGGATGGATGAATGAGTTGACAAATGGATGGATGGGTGGGTGGGTGGACAGATGGACGGATGGACACCTGATGTTTAGTTATCAGCCCCAGCTGGTGCTAGCACTGAAGATCCAATCTGCTTCTGTAGGGCTAAGGATTCCCGACCCTGCTCCCTGCAGCACAGCACCCCTAGCACCACTCAGGGGCTCAGCACGCAGAGCGCTCCCTGCTGTCTCACCATTCCTGCCTCGTGCGGCACTGGGCTCTCCAGGGAGGGCTCCTTGCACAGGTGCTGACCCAGCCAAGCCCTGATGCTCTGCCGGTCTCCGGAGCCCACCCGACACCGAGCAGCGCTGGGCCCTAGAACAACTGCTGGGCAGAGGGGACGAGACGGGCAGAGTCCCCCAGGAGAGCTCAGAGCCTGGTGCGGGGAGAGTGCCCGAACCGAAAGAGGCTGGATTTGGACCCACATGCAGAGGGTCGAGGGTGAGCCGAGGGCCAGCCCTCTGACTGCACCAGCAATGGGTGGGCAGGGTAACCCACAGCCCCCTCTCCGGCTGCTGGCTCTAGGATGGGACTGAGGGCCCCCCCATGTGCTGACACTGGGTATCACAGGCGGGGAGCTGGAGAGCCCCAGGGAGTGTCTGCACTCAGCAACCCTATTCTATCCATCAGAGCGAAGCCCCCTCTATCACCTTATCAACCCCACCATAAGGGGGTGCTGCCACCCTGCCTGCCCCAGACTCTACCTTTTATGCTGATGCTGGCCCGAACTTCCTTGGCCGCAAACCTGTTGGCGACCTGGCAGATGTAGATGCCTGTGTCGTCGGGGATGAGGGGTCTCTGGAAGAGGAGGGTGGCCCCCTTGACCTTCACTCCTTCGGGCATGGGGCCATTGAGCCTGGAGAGCAGAGGGGCAGAGTCAGTGGGGGGAGCTAAGGGGGAACAGGCACGAGGCAGTGATCCCATCCGCTTTAACCAGGGTCTCTGCAGCAGCTGTTCCCATCACTGCCCTAGAGGAGGGGTCTGCGCTGGGGGCGGGGGGAAGGTTTCCAATGGAAGGAGGTGCTAAGGGGGGCTCTTTGGGATAGGCTGAGAACCCTTGGAATAGAGAGAGAGACGGAGACACACAGACACAGTGAGATACATGGACGGACACGAGAGAGCCCCCCAAAGAAATTCCCCCCGCACCCCTCCCAGCCCTTTGCCCCGTGGCTCTCCCTACAGCCCCGTGGCCTCCGGTTGCCTCCCGGGCCGACGTGCCTGGACGGGCAGCTGTGGTGGGTGGGGCGAGCCGGGACACTGTGAACAATAGGTGCTGAAATCAAAGGGCTCCCTGCCTTTTCCCACGGTTCCTGAGCGGCTGATCCCCTGCCAGAGCCCAGTGCCGGGGCCTGCCCAGACACAGCCTGAAATGCCACGCTGCTCCTTGCGTCACCACACTGGGACTGAGTCGGCACGACCCGGGCCACCGGTTCCATCCCACACACCGACACACAGACACACATGCATGTGAACAGAGAGACACATGCACATAACACAAACCCCTGCACAAATGCGCACACATACGTGCCCTGACACATGCACACACACACAGACCCCCAAACACAAATTCATCTCTCCAAACCCATATACACAATGTACAGCATCAACACACACAGACACATATGCCTATCCAGGCACCCACCCTCTAATTTGCACGCACACAGGCACACACACACACGAGGCAGACACATGAGCACAAATACAAAAACACGTCCACATGCAGCCACACAACCAGACCACAAAAACAAACGCACACATTTGTACCCAACATCACAACTGCAGACCCAGGCGTATAGACACACACAAACCCAGATCCACACACAAACAGGAACACATGAGAAAGATCACCTGATCACACCCACGCATGGGTACACACAGACACATGAACCCAGGTACACCCAAGAACGATCCCATGATCACACACACACACACACTCTCATTCTTGAGTATGGACCTTCACACACTGCCCGGCCCAAACACACATGGCCCCACACATTGAGACCTCAAGGGATGCCACTCAAATAGAATCCTTCCTTTTTCCCTCTGCAGCACTCACTGCGTCTATGAACCCTTTGGCTACTACTTCTGCTAGGAAGCACACATCCTTTTGGCCCCGTTTCAGGCCTGCAATGAAGCAGGGAGCTCAGGTCCCACAAGGCAGGATCCAGGGGTTCAGGTCATACAGTCCCCAGGGGCTTGGCCCCTCAGCCCCTCCCACGGCTCGGGAAATCCCCCAAGGATGGGGGAATGCCTGTGCAGCCCTGGCAGCGTCTGGGAAAGGAAAAGAAAAGGGAGGGGGTGCCCCAAAGCTCCACTGTGTTTCATGCCTGGCTTTCGGGGTTCAGTGTGGAGAGAAAGCTCCAACCATTGGTTATGTAGCACACCCAGTGCAGGAACACCCAGAGGCTGACCCAGGCCAGCATCCCATGGTGCCAGGAGCTGGCACATACCCTCCTTTTAATTACAGCTGTGGCACTGTGCACAGGCCGCCGTGCCAGCCTCTAGGCATCCCAGTCAAAGGCCCTCTCCTCGCAGGGCATGGCCAGAGCCCCGAGGGAGCCAACTAGCCCCATGTTCCCCCATGCTGCCCCTTTGCCTCTCCTCCCTGTGAGTGCATGTGGCCCCAGGCTGCCTCCAGCGACCTACAGCATGTCCCAGCCAGTCCCTGCCGCTCCAAGGGCTCCCAAGACAACAGAGATGGCTGGGCGATGACTCAAGTGTTTATGGAGGACACAGCTTCCCTTTGAATGGCTCCGTGGGAGCTGTGCGCTCCAGCCTCCCGGATTCCCAGCCTCTGGGATCACGAGTGTTGTTGGCTGGGGAATGCAGCCGCAGGTCTGGGACCGGGCTAATGGGCATCCAGCCTTGGCTGGCAGGAAGAAGACGGAGGTGAAATTGATTTTGTGGGCTGGAGTGGGAGGGCACTGCTCAGGGGAAGCTCACAGCCTTGCAGTCCCAGCTGCCGGAGGCTTGCCCATGTGAAATCACAGCTGGCAGAGGCAGCACCTGGCAAACCTCAAACAACTCAGCTGAGACTGACATGCAGAATATGCCACCCAACTAGAGATTGCGACGAGCAGGTTAGAGAAACCCATCAGGGATGGTCTCGGATCATACTTAATCCTGCCACAAGTGGGGGAGGCTGGACTAGATGACCTCTCAAGGTCCCTTCCCGTCCTATGATTCTACATCACCAACTCTCTGGCTTTGAGGTAGCCAGGAACAAAGTCAGGCCTATGGCTTGGCCAGGGCCAGGGAGGGCAGCCATCGACTGGCACTTTGACCCAGAACACAGCCCTTCTCGGAGCGCCGACTCTCAGTGTGAGCCGGTTGTCAGCGGCATTCGAACCCGGGACCTCCAGAACTCGAACACCAGCTGCTGCAGGAGTAACTCCACTAACTGGTAGCTGTAGGAGGCTCTCCTGTGGGTCACACCAGCTCCTCGTGCCCATATTCCGCCTGGAGGCTGGTGGGGAGTGGGCACCCCTTGGAGTCTGCAGCCAAGGCAAATTCCCCTATGAGACCCAGAGACCTGGTCCGGCCTGGTCCACTCTGAGGCTGGGTGGCGAGTCCAAACCTTGGGGTGCTTCTCAGACCTGAGCCCCCGCAACCCTCCAGCATCAGCCCCCGCCAGAGGCACAGGCCAGCCCTGCCCCCGCCTCTGCCCTGGGAGCTGCACTGGGAAGGGGCGCCCTGCCTGCAAGCGGTGGGCTCACACTTACCGGGTCCAGTTGTAGGTGGGTGGGGGGTTGCCCTCACCAAGGCACTTCAGCGAGACCCCCTCCTTGCCTGCCTGCCAGTCCTCCTCCTCCTCGTGCCCTCGCACTGAGGCATCTGAGAGATCTGGGCAGGGAGAGGACAACAACCGTGAGAGGGGAGAGTGAGAAACGCCCACCTGGGCCCTCCCTTCACCCCCCAGCCTGCGCCCTTCCCATCGCTGACCCCGCACCCACCTTGGTCTATGCAAAAGTGTCCCCCACCACAAGCCCCTCAACTAATCCCCTGGGGCCCCATGTGATCTGGGGGCCCCCTTCAGCCTCCCACTCCAGGGTATATGCCCTCCCACTACGATGGCAGCTCCCCTTGGATGTCTTTGCTCCTCCCCCTGCTCCATACCACCCCCAGTGGGTCTCTGCCCCCCATGACAACCCCCAGGGGGTCTTCATCCTACCCCATGCCAGCCCTCTAGGGGCCACTACCTCCATGGCAGGCCCCAAGGGTCTCTGCCCCAACCCCACGGCACCTTCTGGGGGGATCTCTGCCCCCACAGTAGCTTCCCAAGGGATCTCTGTCCCTCTGCCACAGCACCTCCTGAGGGGCTCTCTGCCCCCCATGGTAGCTTCGCTGTGGGTCTCTGCTCTTCCCCATGGCAGCCCCCCAGGGCTGTGCCCCCCGGGGTGGGGGACGTACAGGCGACACTCAGCACGTGGGTGATCCTCTTTTCGTGCGGCAGCCCCGGGTGGCTGACGACACAGGTGAGCGTCTTGCCGTTCATGCTGCGCCCGGGCACCAGGAAGAACTCGCTGGTGACGGAGGCCGAGCGGGGGTGCAAGGACTGGCGGGTGCTGTTGGTGCCGTGAACCTGCGTCTCCCAGGTCACGGTGGGCACGGGGTTGCCCTCGGCCGTGCAGGAGGCGGCCAGCGTCCTCCCCTGCCCTTCCTCCAGCGGGGGGCCAGGGTTCAGGGTTGGCAGTGGGGGCACTGTGGGGAGAATGTAGAGCAGTGACGGGGGTGTAAAAGGCAGCATCCCCCAGGACCCCACACAGTCAGGAATTTGCACCCCCCCAGGGTCCCCCACAGCCCTGCTACTGCCCCCACCCCACCCCCAGAGCCCCAGGCAGCCCAGCATTTGCACACCCCCATGGGTGTTTGCACACCCAGCTACTGCTCCCCTCCATAGGACCCCATGCAGCCCACCTACTGCCCCTCACCCCCATGGGGTCTCACATAGCCTGGCTACTTCCCCCTAACCCCACCGGCCCCCACATAGCCCAGCTACTTCCCTGGGGATGAGGGGTTTGGAGATGAGGGGTTTAGGGTGCAGGAGGGGGCTCCGGAATAGGGCAGGGCTTGGGGGCGGGGGAGTGAGGGCTCCAGCTGGGGTTTCAGGCTCCGGGGTGGGGCTGTGGATGAGGGATTTGAGGCGCAGGAGGGGGCACCAGGCTAGGGCAGGGGGTTGGCATGCAGGGGAGTGAGGGCACCAGCTGGGGGTGTGGGCTCTGGGGTGGGGCCGGGAATGAGGGGTTTGGGGTGTGAGGTCCTGGCAGAGCTTACTGTAGCTCCGAGGAAGCGGCCACCAGGTCCCTGTGGCCTCTAGGAACGTGGGTGGCTGGGCGGCTCTGTGCGGTGCATGCTGCATTTGTGCCCAGAGGCACCACTCTCCCTCAGCTCCCATTGGTCGTGGTTCCTAACCAATGGGAGCTGTGGAGCCGGGACTCAGGGCGGAGGCAGCGCGTGGGCCCTCCCAGTGCCTGGCTGCCCAGTGCCCTAGTGCCTAGGTGCCGCGGGGACCTGGCAGCCACTTCTGAAAGCCAGGCAGAGCTAGGGCAGGCCAGGAACCCGCCTTAGCCCCGGGCCCCTGCTACGCTGCCAATTGGACTTTAAACGGCCTGGTCGGCAGAGCCAACCAGAGCTGCCAAGATCCCTTTTCGACCAGGCCTTCCAGTCAAAAACTGGACACCTGGCAACCTTAGGCCCCACACAGCCCGGCTACAGTCCCCACCACGGAACCCCAACTCCTGTCTTGGGGCGCCCTGCTCCTGCCCTGTGGGAGCCACTCGGGCCTGGCTTCTGCCCCCCAAGGGACTCGCACTCCAGGGGGCCCTGAACTGGCTCAGCTCCTCCCCCAAAGGGCCCCACACAGACACCCCACCCACCCCTCCAGGGCCAGCCCTGCATATCCAGCTCCCCCTACACTCACAGTATAGCCCCCACCCCTTCGGGATCCCTCTTCCCCAACACAGGCCTGGCCCAGAGACCAAGCGTTCAGGTCCCCTGCAAACTGGGGCTCAGGACTGCTCCCATCCCAGTTGCTGGGGCACCCCTGCGTGCCCCCGATCTCTGCAGTGGCCTAGCCGGCTGGAGTGGGGAAGGCAGCTCTGCCCACAGCTGGCCCAGCAGAGCCAAAGGCACCTGTGCGGCAGAGCCAGGCATCCCCGGTGTCCCGTGCCCGGACCCTCACCCAGCACGCTGAGCGTCATGCTGCCCTGGAAGTTGCCCGAGGGGAAGGTGATGAGGCGGCATTCGTAGGCGCCCTCGTCAGCCTGCACGGCGTTCTTCAGCACGATGGCGCCATCCTCCAGCGGCCCCGGCACCTGTCGCAGCACCCGCCCCACGTAGGGCTCCTGGACGTGCTCCCCATACTCCGAGTTCAGCACTGCGATCTCCACGTTCTGCCCGTCGGTGCCCAGCTTCAGCCACGTCACCTGCACCACCTTCTCGCCCTCCTGCGCCCGATAACGGCACGGCAGCACCACGTCCTTGCCCAGCACCGCAGTGACACTGCGCTCCATCTCCAGCACCCCCGCCAGGGACCCTACGGGCACGAGAAAGGAAAGGATTAACCCGTGGCCACCAGGGAGGGAAGACCTTCCCTCCCACAGAGCAGGCTGGGGCTGTGCCAGGATCCATGAGGGTGAAATTCTCACTTTGCCCACAGAAGAACACGGGGAAGCTTCCCCCCTTCCCCACTCCACAAGCCCCCAATCTACCCAACCTGGGGGGATGGGGACCCTCTGGGCTCAGCCCATGCTAGACCAAACTGGGCCAGGGGGTCCCACTCCACAGAACGGACATGCCCTAAAAGGCGCGAATCTTGCAGGATGGCAGTGACACTGCCACAAACCCGTGGCTGTGAGTAGCAGGCCCCTGGGAGGAGAAGGCAGTCACTAGCGCTCCTTCCTGGCCACAGAGACGGTGGGGGACCTCCTGGGATGTTCCCTCGTACTGGGAACAAAGCTCTCTCAGGCAGGCACGGATGGGACAGATAGTGTAGTGGACTAGAAGTCAAGATCCTGGGGTCTAATTCTGGAGCTGCTACTGATTGGGTCTGGGACCTTGGGTAAGTCACATCACCCCCCACTGCCTCAGTTTCCCCTTCTATGACACATGGATGACTTGGCCTTGTCTTCTAGCACCCTTGTGAGAGCTGAATTCCTGCTCTGAGCCCATCAGAGGGCAGGGAGTGGATTGTCATTCTGGGACCCTTCTGTCTGGGGGATGCAGTTCTCTGAGGTCAGTATCATCATCCCCATTTTAGAGCAGGGGAAACTGAGGCACGGGGCAGAGATGTGCCTTGCCGAAGATCACCCAGTGAGTCGGCAGCAGAACCAGGACTAGAACCTAGGAGTCCTGATCCATGCCTGTGCTGTGCCCATGAGGCACTCCTTGCTCTGCAGCCCCCCAGAGCCACTAGCCCCTAGACATTATGCAAACACACCCCACTGAGCGGCTGTTTTGCCAACAACAGTCCATGGGCGTCCTCGCTGTTCCCTGGCACTGGGCTGTCGGTTCTCTGGGAGTCGTGCCAGCTATGTGGTGGGTCCCAGCACGGGTGGAAACATTTCCAAAGGACCCAAGACAGTCCCTCTTCATCCAGGAATCACTGCACCAGGTGAGAGCAGCAATTCCTCCAGCCTGGCATCCCCCAGCATCCGAGGCCAGAAGGGACCGTTGTGATCACTGTCTGGCCTCCTGTCTGGGACAAGCACAGTGCAGTGGGGGACTTTTTACCATTTTTCGAAGTGCCAGCTGGAGGCAGGGTAGCTGGCTCCATGCACCAACCGGCCAGTCTGATCAAAGCTACATTCCTATAACATGCCCTAATGCCACGTAGTCACCCACCTGCGAATGCTACTTGGGCCCCTCCTCTAATCATAGGACCTCCCTCCCTCCCTCCCCAGAGCTGGGAACAGAACCCAGGAGTCCTAACGCCCAGTCCTGGTGCACTAACCATACCACACCCCTGCAGCCATCTCAGAAGAGACCAATGGGCCATTCAGCCTCCTATCCTTTGTTCAGGTTTCCTTGACCTCCCCCCATCTGTCTGCATCCAGCTGTTGCCTCTTGTCTTACACCCAGATTGTCAGCTCTCGGGGCAGAGGCAGTCTCTGCCCTGTATTTGTACAGCACCTAGCGCAACGTGGGCCTGGCCAGTGACTGGGGTGCCCAGGTGCTACCGTAATCCACCTAATAAATAACATGCAGCGCCTGCACTCTGGGGCCTGGTCCATGGCTGGGGCTACAGTAAGATAAACAATAAATAAATAATAAAAGATGGCAAACAACCCTCAGTCCTTCCTGACCCTGAGCAGGCATCAGCCTGTGCCCTGAAGCATGGGGTTGGATAGCCCATGTGACCCTGCATCCTTGCTGACGAGTCTGATCACATCAGCTCCTGCGAGGAAGGCGCTGACTGCATTTCAGACAGGCCAGCCCACACTGCATGCCTCTGTGGATCGCTGCCTCGCGCAGGGGGAGGGCGTGCTCTGCTCAGACCTGGCCTCTCTCCAGCCGGAGCCACCAGCTGAGGAATGCTTCTCCCTCTGGGGAAGCGGACGGGCCAGTGAGTCCAGATAAACCGGCCTGCTCAGATACCAGAGGCCATGCAGCAGCTTGTGCAGATTCCACTCCCTTCCTCTCCCCAAATCCTCCCCTTCACCCCAACTCGAGGAGGGGTCTGCATGGCTGGCTCAGACCTGGGTGAAGGCAGGGAGAGCCCTGCCCCGCTGGAGGGGGCTCAGGCACTCCCCACCTCCTTGGTGGCTCCCCAGCAAATTTCAGAAGGGGGCTCGGTGCATTTCCCCTGGTTCCCCAGGCGCCAGCATTGCTGCCTCTTAGGCTAAGGACTTCAGGCGGATACACCAGACCCGTCCGATTTCACAGCCACCTGCACTGGAGTCTTGCCCACCCCCACCATTCCCAGTTCCCTGAGCAACTGACACATACAAGGTGGAAAGGGACAGGTCCCGCAGCTGGGCCAGTAACCCAGGACTGCGGGGGCAGAGCAGTTAGAGCCCAGCGTCCCCCAGTTGGCCCGATGGCTGCTTGTGGGAGCTCTCTCCAGGCCAATGGGCCCCCAGGGAGCAGAGAGGTTTCTTTGTTACATTTAGAAGCCATTGAAAATAACTGATCGGAGATCCCACCTACTGGGAATCAGGGGCCAAGTCCCCGGTTGGTGTAAATTCAGCATCCCTAGCGCGATGCTCGTTGACACCAGTCGGAGCGTGGCACCCTGGCATCTGGATTTACCCACTGAACAGCAGGGATTCTACATGGAACCCTGGAAAACATGCAATTCTAGAAAAATCCTGTCCACCAGCATGGGTTCTGGATTTGCCCATTTGAATGCCAAGGGTTCTAGATTTAGAACAGCATACGAGCCTTTGGGGTTCCAAGATCCATTTTCCTTTGGAAAAACCTGCACCCTTAGCTGCTGCTGCTTTTATATTAACGATTATTACCCAGTGCTGACTTCCACTGACTTGGAAACTGGTGGGCTTTCAAATCTCCTTCCAAATCAGTTTTGATCAAGTGAAAAATGGCTCCAGAAAACTTAAACCAAACTTTTTTTTTTCTCTTCTAAGTACAGATTTGGTGAAACCCCAAAGACCCATGGACCCTCCCATCACAACTCTGAAAGGAACCGCCATAGGAATGGGTCAGTCCCCTCATCGCTAGCAGATGGTGGAATTCTCAGGTTGTAATTGTTATTCGACATGATGGAGGGATTCCGTCCCTGTACATTCTCGGTGTGGAGATGGGTCACATGAATCTGATGCTCATAGATTTGGAAGCTAAGGGAATGTTAGATCCTCTCGCCTGACCGCCTGTAGTTCACAGGCCAGTAAATTCCAGTTCCCCCCTGTACTGAGCCCAGGACCGGCGCTAGGGGATTGAGCACCCTAGGCACACGGCCATTCGCCGCCCCGCGCGCTGGTCCCCCAGCTCCGCAGTCCTGCCTGCGGACGGTCGGTTGCTCCCGCGGCTCCGGTGCAGCTGCCGCAGTCGTGCCTGCGGTAGGTCCATCGCAGCCGCGCGAGCAGCCAATCGTCCGCAGGCACGATTGCGGCAGCTCCACTGGAGCCGCGGACCAGCAGACCCTCTGCAGGCACCACTGCGGCAGCTCCACCGGAGCCGCCTGCCGCCCCCTCCGGCAAAATGCCGCCCCCTAATAATGCTGGCGCCTTAGGTGATTGCCTAAGCCGCCTAAATGCAAGCGCCGGCCCTGACTGAGCCCAATAACTTGACAACCGCTCAGCATCTGAAGACATCACAAGATGGAGAATTCACCACTTCTCCTGGGAGTTTGTTCCACTGGTCAATCACCCTCAAATCTCGACACGTGCCTTGATTTTTAATTGAATTTGCCTGCCTTTAACTTCCAGCCATTCATCCTTATTTTGCCTTTCTCCACTTACAAGCCTGTTAGTACCCAGGATTTTCTCCCAGGCTGTTACACCATGATCAAGTCACAGGGTGTGTAAATCAAATACACGGTTTGCGCTGTATGAATTAGTTACATACATTGTCCAACCAGCTAACAGCAATGAGGCCATGTGACCTAAGGTAACTAGCCGACAGCACAAATTGCAGATCTCACCATGGAATATAAATGGGATCCCCATCAGATACCATACAACATTTGCTTTCAGGAACTCTGCCAGCCCCGTGGCCCAGGAATGGCCCCAATTGGGGAGCATGAAGGGGTCACTCTTGCACAGCTTGGTCAAAGGAATAGAGCATTCCTGGGAGCCAGCTGTGTGGGGTGAAACTGAAAATCTCCAAGCTGGAGGCTTTGGAACTGTGGCTACCAATGTTCTGCACAGGCTGGAGCTTCCCATGAGAGACCTTACCCCGCCCTGGGGCTTGAGCATGGGCAGCTGCTAGGGTGAAGCCCTGACCCCAATGGCACAATTCCCACTGAGTCTGATGGGCCAGAGTTTGCCCCTAGTGGTGCCTTAAGGAGACGCCATCCCTGGAGTCACTGGCCAGTGAAATTCGCTCCTGGGCAGAGGGGGCTGCGGACCCTGAGGGATTGGACTGAAGCCAGAGTGGGGTCCAGCCAAGCTGTACACGTTACAAGAGACCATCTGCAGCACAGCCGGGCCTCCAGCTGGCAGGTAACAGAGCCTAAGTAGCTATTATACTCGCTGGCAGCCCAGCTCCCCCGGCAGTGCCAGCAGGAGATAAAGAGGGAAATGTCCAGCGTTGCCAGGGGAAGGCAGTGCCCAGGTCCAGTGCCCCCTGCCCAGCTGTGACCAGTGCCCAGTATGTAAGAGGGAGGTGGCGAGCTCACTGCCCACATCCTCCTCCTTGGCTTGCTGTCCCTGCACCGCCCTGCCAGTCTGAGCTCTTGCCAAGGGACCAACTCAGCTGGGCACAGATCCCTGCTGTCACTGTGCCCAGGGGCATCGCCTGAGTCCGTGGATACATCCATCCCCACATGAAGGTGTGACGGAAGCAGGGGGTAACAGCGGTAGTGAACACACAGCAGTACGGGCTTCAGCGCCGGCTAGCTCCCGAGCACCCTGGCGGGCCTGGCCTGGAGCAGCTAACCGGCTACGCGGCTGCTGTTACCCCAGCTGGATTAAAGCTAAGCTGGTATACCTCCCTACGTGGCACTTGCCGTGTAGATGTACCCTGTCTGTGTGCCTCTGTGCATGCCCGGGTGTGCCTCCTGGTACGCAGCACCCGGCTTTCTTGTGCCAGTTGAGTGCGTGCATGGGGGCATGTCTCTATGTCCCATGTAGACCCTGTGCCCGACTATATACACAGGGTTGTACTTAGGGTGACCAGATGTTCCAATTTTATAGATGTTCCAATTTTACAGATGTTCTCAAGTTTTGGGTCTTTTTCTTATATAGACCCCTATTACCCCCCACCTACCCAAGTCCTGATTTTTCACATTTGCTGGCTGGTCACCCTAGTCGTACTCGGGGCAGCTCGCCCAACCCACCACCGGCACCACCAGGACCACGCTGCTGTTTTCAGTGGGAATTACCCCTCCAGCCACAGTACAGACATACCCTGTGTGTCTTGTGTTTCTGTGTTCGTGTGCATCCATGTCTCCGCATGTGGGCGTCCATGTCCATGTTTGTGTGTCCATCCATGTCCATATGTCTGTGTGTGTGCACGTGCCCACATCTGTTTATGCCCATCCATGTCCATGTGTCCTTGCCTCTGGGAATATGTGTCCATGTCCGTGAGCATGTGTAATCTCCCATCATACGCTGCAATCCTCCACGTCCCACCCAATCACACGCTGCAATCCCCCATGTCCCACCCAATCACATGCTGCAATCCCCCACGTCTCACCCAATCACACCCTGAAATCCTCTCATCACACACTGCAAACTCCACGTCCCACCCAATCACATGCTGCAATCCCCTCATCACACACTGCAAACCTCCACGTCCTGCCCAATCACCCATCCCACTCTGGGCTCGTGCCAGACAATACCTCTCTGCCCCTATACAGCCCCTGGCAATGCCATGCCAATTACCACCCCTGTGAGCTGCATCAAGTTTGTTCTCGTTCTACAGAGGCAGGCCCTTGCCCAGCGAGTCAGTGGCTGAGCCAGAATAGAACTGAGGCATCCTGCCTCCTCTGCGCTTTTCAGCGCAAGCCAATGTCAGCTCCCCCGGAGACGTGCAGCAAACATCCCGGGGCCAGCATCAACAGCCCGTGTTTGTTCAGCCTCCAGGAAAGAAAACACAGCTGTGAAAAAGCCTTGTGGGCGACAGAGCCCCAGCCAAGCCAGCGCTCTTGCACCATGGGGACGGGCACCCTCCCCAGCAACACCATGGAGGGAAACAACCGTCCAACAAGTGCACTTGCTGGCCTCAGGACATTTTGCACTGTGGAGGCCCTGTTCTTGGTTAGGGTCTGGGCAGTGCTGGGCACAACGAGGCCTGATCTCAGTTGGGGTCTGAGCTGCACTGGGCACAACGGGGCCCTGATCTCGGTTGGGGTCTGTGCAGCGCCTGGCACAATGGGGCCCTGATCTCAGTTGGGGTCCGTGCAGCGCCCGGCACAACGGGGCCCTGCTCTCCGTCGGGGTCTGTGCAGCGCCTGGCACAAGGGGGCCCTGCTCTCTGTCAGGGTCTGTGCAGCACCTGGCACAACGGGGCCCTGCTCTCGGCCGGGGTCCATGCAGCGCCCGGCACAATGGGGCCCTGATCTCGGTCGGGGTCTGTGCAGCACCTGGCACAAGGGGACCCTGATCTCAGTCGGGGTCTGTGCAGCGCCTGGCACAAGGGGACCCTGATCTCAGTCGGGGTCTGTGCAGCGCCTGGCACAATGGGGTCCTGCTCTCAGTTGGGGTCTGTGCAGCGCCTGGCACAACGGGTCCCTGCTCTCGGTCGGGGTCTGTGCAGTGCCTGGCACAACGGGTCCCTGCTCTCGGTCGGGGTCTGTGCAGCACTTTGCTATGAAATCAACAATAAATAAGCAACACAATTTTGTAATAAGCCCTAACCCATATCCAGCCCTTTTCAGGGTAGATCACAGAGTGCTTTACAAAGCAGGCGAGTGTAATTATTGCTGTTACAGATGGGGAAACGGAGGCACAGGAGGGGAAGTGACTCACCCACAGTCACTCAACAGGCCAAATGCAGGGCTGGGAACAGAAACCTGTTTTCCTAGATCACAGTCTAGTGCTCTACCCACTAGACCATGCTATTTCCCTGGGCACTCTAGAGACACTTTCTCAGGACCCCGGGGGCTCTGCGCCAGTGGAGGATTAGTAATAAGCATGCACCATTCTTTGCCCTTCCCTGGCATCTGCCCCACTCCCGCTTAGGGTGACCAGACAGCAAGTGTGAAAAATCGGGATGAGGGTGGGGGGTAATAGGAGCCTATATAAGGAAAAGACCCAAAAAATGGGACTGTCCCTATAAAATCGGGACATCTGTTCACCCTACTCCCGCTTGACACACCTGCATTCATCAGCCCCAGTACTTCACAGCTGGGCAGCCTGCCCAGGCATTCGGAGGCCACCAGCTCCACGTGATTGGCTGGGAAAGGCGTGGAATGCCCTGGGATGGCGCAGGCAGAGGGGAGTAGGAAGTTGTCTGGTTGGTACCTTGCCCTGCCCCCTGCGACCCAGAGCGCACGTGCGTGCACACACACACGCACACGCTCGCACACACACACACACGCACACCTCTACCTGCACTCTGGGAATCACTAGGAGGCAGAAATGGGCATGTGCACACACACACGCACACGTGCGCACACACACGCGCACCCCTACCTGCACTCTGGGAATCACTAGGAGGCAGAAATGGGAATGGGGACTAGGAGCAGAGAGGTTATTTTACCTCCGTATCTGGCACTGGTGCGACCGCTGCTGAAACCCTGTGTCCACAGTTCAAGGATGTTGATAAATTGGAGAGGGGTCAGAGGAGAGCCCCAAACTGATGAAAGGATTAGAAAACTCCCCTATAGTGATAGACTAGTGGAGCTCAGTAGGTGGCTTAACAAAGAGAACGCTATGGGGTAACTTGATCACAGACCATAAGTACCTAGATGGGGAACAAATATTTTATAACGGGCTCTTCAGCCCAGCCGAGAAAGGTCGAACACGATTCAATGGGTGGAAGTTGAAGCCAGACACATTCAGACTGGAAATAAAATGTACATTTCTAACCACTAGAGTAATTAACCCCTGGATCAATTTCCCAAGGTCATGGTGGATTCTCCGTCACTGACCATTTCTAGATCACAACTGGCTGTTTTTCTAACAGATCTGCTCCAGGATGTTCTCAGGCCCTGAGACATGCAGGGGATCAGACCGGATGATCACCGTGGCCTTGGGATCTGTGAATCTATGACTCACTCATGCACAGACCCAAAGGCCCCAGCTTCTGCTGCTCAAGCCATGTTGCTGCAAACTTAGCACAGCCCCTCACCCTGTTCCCAGTGCCCCAGCACCCCCAGAATCGCTCCCTGGAGCCCGCAGTGAGGAATAGCCCTGGTAACAAAACCTAGGCCCTGCTCTTTCCCCACACAGACCCTGAGCGTGGGGTGAGCTCCCCGTCCCAGCTCATCTCTGCTCCGCCTTCTCCCCGAGCATGCCGTCACCACTCCACTTCTCCCACCTCCCAGGCTTGCAGTGCCAAACAGCTGATTGGCGCTGCAAGCCTGGGAGGGAGAGAAGCAGAGTGGGGTGGCGTGCTCAGGGGAGGAGGCAAAGCAGAGGTAAGCTGGGGCGGGGAGCGGTTTCCCCGCGTGCCACGCTCCCCTTACTTGCTGCAGGCGGTCCTCCTTGTGCCCCCTGCCCCAGGTCCCTCCACCTAAATGCCAACAATGACTGGGGCAGCCGAAGATCCGGCCGCTGTGGTCGCTGCCGAAGGACCCGAAATGCCGCCCCCCAAATGCTAGCGCCCTAGGCGACCACCTAGGTCACCTAATGGGTTGCACTGGCCCTGCATCCAGGGAAGTTCCTCTAGCCCCACCAGAGTCAAACCCCACTGCCAGCAGCACTAAAGCAGAGTCTCGTCCCTAGAGTGCTCCGGGCTGGGCTGCCTGATGGGGGCGGGACAGAGGGCTGCAGTTTTCTTGAGAAAAGGGACGTTGGGAAGGGGCATCGTCTGCTCGAGTGGCCCAATGTGCCCTGTGTGAGTCTGGGCAAGGGGCTGACCCTATGGTGAAGTGCCACTTCCAGCACCACCCAGAACTGCAGGGCAAAGGGGAATCAGGCTGTTCAATGCACCCCTTTCGTTTGGTAGAAAGGGACTCGGGACTTGCCAGACCAGGGGCCCAACTAGCCTGGCACCCTGCCTCCGACAGCATCCAGACCAGAGGACTAGAAACCCCCTAGTGGGCAATGGGTGAATAACCTGCCCAGAGGGGAACCCCCTCTCCCCCAAAGCTCCTGCTCCAGGCCCCCCAGCATAGCACAGAGTGATCTGGGGCAGGACTGCTGGGACTCCACCCCACAAGCTGCAGAGCATCAACAATTCCCAGTGACTTCCCCAGGTGCTTGGCACCTCTCAGGATCGGGCCCTTTGTACAGCCCCTCCGCGCTGCCCCACTGACCTTGGGATATGCCAGCCACCCACAGCAGGGCAAAGGGGGCTCAGTCCAGAACACCTCCCTCCCACAGATGCCAGAGGGAAAGCCTCACGTCGCCAGGGCATTAACAGCTGTGCTCAGCCCACTAGTGGCTTCCGGAGGCTCAGTCAAGGAGTCCAGGGCAGAACTCTGATCCCATCAGCATTCCTGCTGGCTCAGCACTTCCCCCCAGCTGAGTATGTGCCCTGGAATGAAATGCTCCATTGTAGCAGAGGATCATGTGCGAAAATTGCTGCAAATGCTTAGCTCCACACATTACCCTTAACTCTGACCCTGCATCCCTTGTGCGTCTTCCTCACTGGCCCAGAATCCCCAGTCCAGCCCACAGATCTGGGCACCCCAATGTCCCCCAATGCAATCTGGAACTCCCCTCCCATCCGACCATGCCCTCCCAACACTTCCACAACCAGCTGGTGCTCTTTAACCTCCCCGCAGAGGAGCATGAATCCTTGCACTGAGCACAAGGTCCTTCACTAGTGCAAGGACCCACGCTCAGCCGCAGAGCACAAGAAGAACCATGCACCACCTGGCTACTCTAAGGCCAAACCACAGAGCTTAGGGAGAACACCGGGCACATCAGAAATCTGCAGAGACAGTGCACAGCAGCTTACCAGCTCTCCTGGCTCTAGCCCACGTGCAAGGAACCGTGGAATCTGGTGGGTGTTTCTGTCACATTGGCCGGTGCACAGCTGGCTTTCTGAGGCCTTGGGATTTTGTTTCCAGCTTTTCACGTCTTTCTGGGATCAATCAATAACAACCAAACCTCAGCTCCCAACCTCCCGATCACAGAATAGGCTCGATTCCTATTCCAGGACCTAGCTCCAGCTTTTTAAAGGCATTTCAGTGCCTGAAGATGCAGACAGATGCTTAGTGGGGGTTTCAAAGACTCCCAAGTAAATCTGGCACCCAACACCCTTTGACTGACCATAGGAGTTAGGCACCCAACCTGCTGAGGTGCTCCCCAGCCCCTGGGAGTTCCTTCAATGCATGCACCGGGGGAGGGGAGCAGACCTGCAAAGTGCAACCAGCACATCTGTCACCCCAGGGCCCGCGGGCAGCATCCCCCTGCCTATCCCTATGGTTTCAACACTGCATGGCGGAGTGGGACCTCAAAGGCACTTTTCCCAATTGAGGCTTCCATGGTGTTTGCTTAACACAACCGACAACAACCCCCCTTTCAGCTTCAGAGGGAGATTTCCTAGCTGGGCCTAGTGCTGGTGCTCACTGGGGCCCAAATGTCTTCAGCCGTCAATTGCACCAGCAGCTGCAAAAGCCATCAGGCAGCTAGGGGCAGGCGCAGGCTTCGGGGACAAAGGACACAAGGGCCGCCTGGCCGTGCGAAGCTCCTGGCCCGACGAGCGCCGGAACAAACAGCAATGGGCATAGAGGTTCCTGGGAGATCAGCGCCGCCCTGACTGAGCTGCCAGCTCCATGCGTCAGCAGCGCTGTATGACATCACTCAGCACCCGGGGCAGCGCCACACACTGGAGCAGGAACCGCGCCCCCCCGAACTCGGCTCCCAGCAGGAGCCGGGAATGAGCTCCAAACACTTGGCTTCTTCGGCACTTTTTACACCCAAGCCCAGATCCTGCCTCTGGTCTGGGATCTGGAGTAAGCAGCCCTTTGGTTGAGCCCATGTTCCAATCAGCTGTGGAGCCAGCTCCCCTTGCAGCCTGTCCCCCCAGGCCGTCTCCACCAAAACTGGGTGAATCAAAAGGAATCCGCTCCCCAGTGCGTGAGAAAGGAGCTGCCAAACCAGAAGAACCAGATCTCCGCCCAGGTCACTTTCCTTTAACCCTGTAAACCCCTGCTAGCTGCAATGCTGAGGAGCCTCCCACCCGGGTTGGGAGACTCCGGAAGGGAATGGAAACTGGCCCAGTCTTAGCCATTGTATCTGCTTCCTGGCACCTTGGCTTCACCAGCAAAACCAGACCTGCGATTCCCTCCTGGTCCGGCCCCAGTCCCTCCAGCACCCGCTGCTGGGAGAGGCTGGAACTGGAGCAACAGCAGAAGAGTTAGTTTAGACAGTGCTCAAGAGCTTCCAGTGTCTCCCAGCAAGGGGCACTGTGGGGAGCAAGGTAGGAGCGTCGGCTACAGCTGGGGGAGCTCCCGGCTCCCAGCTTCTGCGGCAGGAGGCGCTGCAGGGAATGACGTCCAGGCTTCAGCTCTCTCACCTTCCTGCAGTGGCAGCTCTGCAAGTGGGGACTGCAGCAGGCTGGGAGCACCCGGAGTGGGGATCGCCAGGGCCAGAGACCAGGCCACATTCCCCACTCTGGGAAGTGTAAACCAGCCTGGCTCCTGACGTCTGCCCGAGCCTTCCCATGGCGGGCGGCCCTCCCTGCCCTGCAGGGGAATGCGGGGCATGCCACACACACGCCATATGCATGCATGTCGACGGCCACTCGTGTAGGGGGAGATGGGAAGGCAATGACCAAGGTCGCTCCCTTGGGGGATCACCCCTCTCCCCACTACCAGTTCCCTGCTCGGGGGAGCCCATCACCTCTCTCTGCCCCGTGAAATTTAGCGAGGCCCTGGCTGCTATCTGCAGGGAGCCCAGCCACAAGCCAAGGGCTCGCCCAGCCCATCCGGCCCTGCCAATCTCCCTTGCCTCCCTCACTGTTGCTGTAGCCACGGCTGCTGTAAACAGAACCACCTTGTCCTGGTAAATAAACAAAGATTGGACTAGGCACCTGGGGATTCCTGGCTCTTCCTCGCCACCCCCGGGGAAGCCCCTAGCCAGCTGGGGCTCAACAGCCCCTGCACGTGGGAGTGGTGCTGTGGGTGTGACCTGGGTCCTCTCCCATCCCAGCAGCTGAGCATTAAGTCACATCTAGGGACTATTCTTGGGCACAGGTGGCAGAGCTGGGACAGCCACAACATCTGTGCTCCACGGGGAGGGAAAATCGATGCCCCCTGCCAGGTTGGCAGAAAGCAAGCACCTTCTGACTGGTGGCCCATCCTCCCTGCTGGCTGCTTTGCCCACAGGAGCCCCCATTACACGCCCCATGGCCCCCTCTAGTCCTGCCCCCCAGTCAGTTCCATCTCCCGTCACGCGCCTGGCCGACTGTGCTGGGCGCTGCAAAGGAGGCTGTGTGGCCTGGTGGTTAGCATGGGAGACAAGTCGGTGAGACAGCTGGGCCCCGCCCTGCTCCCGTTGGAACCTCCCACACCACAGCCCTGGCTTCGCTCTCCCTTACAACACTCCTGACTTACCCCAGGGCATGCAAGAGGAGAGACTCAGACACATGCCCACGTCAAAGACTTCACTGGGGGGCAGGTTGGAGCCCTGGGGTTCTGCTTCTAGCTCTGGCCCTGGCTGTGTGCAAGTCACTGCCCTTCACTGTGCCTCAGTTTCCCTATCTGTAAAATGGGGGCAACATTCCTGCTGTACCTCCTTCCCTAATGAATGAACGTCTGTAAAGTGCTTTGAGCACCTTACGATGGAAGGTGCCATAAAGAGTCCGGTATCACATGAAGGGAATCCTTCCTGTCCCTTGGGGTTCTGCCCTGAAGCATGACAGTGGAACCCCTCCCTCCGCAGAGATTCTCCTGCAGACCAGAAGCATTGGTATTATTTACATACATTTTGGTAGCACCTGGGGGCTTCTACTGAGCTAAGGGCCCTGTTGTGCCAGGCACTGCGCAAACCCTGACCAAGTTTGGGGCCCCGTTGTGCCAGGCACTGCACACCACGCAACAGCATTGGCATCTGGGAACAGGTGATGATGGAGAAAGATTGTCTCATTTTCATGCTGGACATTTTCACTCAAGCCCCCAGGCTCCCGTGTCTCTATTCCCTACACCAGCTACCTGCAGCCTGTGGGATAACACTCAAAGTATTAATTTATTATTAATTGTATTACAGTAGCACCTAGATGATCCAGTCATGGATCAGGACCCCACTGTGCCAGGCGCTGTACATTTTATTAGGTGTATTACGGTAGTGCATAGGCATGTTGGTCCTACACCAGGATCCCATTGTGCCAGATGCTGTACATTATTTATTAGGTGTATTACGGTAGCACCTAGATGCTCCATCCATGGATCAGGACCCCATTGTGCAAGGCGCTGTACATTTTATTTGGTGTATTACGGTAGCACCCAGGAGTCCCAGTCATGGCCTCCCTGTTGCCAGGCGCTGCACAAACCCAGAACAGACAGACTTTCCCTGCCCCAAAGAGCGTCTCAGCTAGTCAGGTTCCTTCCTGAGCTCTCCCCTTGGTTCCCAGCCTTGCCCTGCCCTTTCCACTCTGGCTGAAAGAGAGCAATAAAAAAACATCGGTAGCACACTCGGCCCGTCCGCATTATAACAACATCACCTTGCTCCTACCCAGCACGATTCAAACCCTCTATGGGGGTGGCTACACGGCTCACTGAGCCTGGGCTCGATTGCAGGTTTGAGCCCAAATCGCACTTCTGTCTGCATCCACATCGGTGACTTGGGTCAGCGAGCACTCAGGACCGGGTCCTAGGACCTGCTGGGGAGTGGATCAGAGCTGAGCCCTGTCATCCTGCTGTGTGGACGCAGCTCAAGCAGCAGGCTGGAGTCAGAAGGTCTGTGCAGTGCAGTATGGACGTGTTAGCATGGCTGTGAGACCCGGGGTCAGCCGTGGAAGCCCTGGCTTACAATGCAGCGTGGGCGCTCAAGTGCAGACTTGGAAACATGAGTCCTCTTACCCAGGTCCCCTGCTGCTGAGGCTGGGCTGGACCCTGCATGGTCCCCAAACGTGGGTGGAAGGCCTGATTCGCCCGTGTCCTGCCCCTGGTGCAGGGCGGCAGGGGAGGGGGGTTCTGTGTGATGCTGGTAGGGGAGGCGCTTGGCCAGAGACTGAAACATCAAGGGGCCTAAATCACCAGACGGTGCCATCCCAGTCCCAGGGTGTGTGGTGGGGAACCAGGGAGGCCTGTGGACAGGGGGGTTCCTGCCACAGCTTTTCCTGCTGCCCCTACCCCGGGGGGGGGGGGGGGCAGGGAGGCTGCTTTAAATGCATGCTCCTGGAACACCCCATCCAGCCTGGCACACCTGGGCAGCTCCTGTGCTGGTGGCCTTAGCAGCGGAAGGCCAGATGCTGGCACAGTCTCCCCACTCCCTCTTTGTTCTCTGAGCCCCTTGGCTGAGAGGTCACTAGGCGGAGCCGCACTTGGATTCCTTGCCCCCTTGCACAGGAGCCTGGGAGCAGCAGCTCTGTGTGTGTTGCATGCATGTCCCCACGTCTGTGCGTCTGCACACACATCACAGGGTGTGCGCACAGGATTGCATGTGCACATAACTGTGCAAGTGTGTGAGTATGTAAACAAGTGTGAGCACATAAGTGTTCCTGCACAAGTGAGTGCACACACAGCCACGCTCACACACATGCTTGCGTGAATGCGCACCCACACTTATCAGGGCGACTGCACAAGCCCATGAGTGTGAGCACCTGCTTGGGCACACAGGTGTGCATGTGAGTGTGTGAGCACACAAGCATGTGTATCTGTATGCAAAGTCCATGCATGTGCAAATCTGGACTGAGTGTGCCCAGCAGAGACCCAGAATACCAGCAAGTTCAGGAGGGACCGCTTGAAAGTAGTGCCACACAGGTGTGCAAGTTGCACGTGCACACTGGAGGTTGTACTAACGAACGTGTGAGGGCACACAAGAGCACTGACGTGTACCCATATGAATCCATGTTCTGCATGTGGGTGCGGATTGCCATGGAGGGGGGCAAACACCCTCACCCGTGCCACTCTCTGCCCAGGGACAGATGTGACCTGGTCCCATTCTGTAGGGAGGGACATGAAGCCATAGGCTCCTCCTACTGCGGGAGGGGCACAGCGGGCTTTAGACATCAAGATCCACCCCCCTCCCTATAGCGCAGAGCCAGCTCCTCATACCAGCTCCCACACACTGCGAGAGTCTGCCAAGCTGCCGGTTGAAATCCCCAGAGGCTGCATTCGCCGAGGGGCGAGATGGGGGGTGAGAAGGCACCAGAATCACCTGCCATTATCTGCAGCTCCCAGCCCCATGTCACCCTAATCCCTGCTTTCAGGCCCGGCTCTCCGCCCCACCAGGCTCGAAGCTGCTGGTTGAAAGGTTTAGCTGGTCCCAGACATCTAGTGGGGGCTCTGGGAATCCCCGAGGGTGGGGGTGGGGAGAGGTGCCTGCCTCAGGGAGCCCAGAGCCACGGAGCAAGGAAGGGGGATCTCCGCCAGGGGTGTTACTTCCTCAGGAAAAGGGGGGGCAGTTACACCTTCCCCCCAAACTTGGTTCCCCTAACTTTTCACAAGTCTATATGCTCCACATCCCCGCAGGATGCAGTTTAATCCCACACAGCGTCGTCCCTCACAAAGCACTGACACCACTTTGCCCACCCCCAGAGCTGTTCAGCCCCAGGGGACTGGATACACAGACTCCGGAGGGGCCCAATCAGAGCCTGGGGCTGGGTTTCCCTCCAGACCCCCGCTGGCACATAAGCCCTGCAGGCTGAAGGTGGCCAGGCCTTGAAGCCAGCCCCCCTCCCCCGCTAACCAGCATAAGTGCAGACCCAATTCTGCCTCCCCCAGGTCAGCTAGGACATGGTGACCCTCCACCCCGCCACTACCACCCAGGGTACGGGCGAGGGAGCCAGGCCACGGAGTCCTAGAACGCTGGCTCTGCCCTGGCACGGAGCCTCTGGGGGCAGCTGGGGCAGCGGGCACACAGAACTGCCTAGTGCAGCTATGAGGGGGTGAGAAATCCACTCCCCAGCCTAAACCCAGTGCAGCCAATGGAAGAATTCTTCTGTCCACCTCGAAGGCAGGAGACCCCCTCTGTCACTGTCAGGAGTGTCTGCACCAAAGCATTCCAAGTGTAGACAAGCCCGGAAGGTTTACATTGATTCAGAGCACTGAGCCTCCCAACTCCCCTCTCGTGGAGCCAGGGGAGGGCCCTGCACTGGTGCCAGCATGGTGGGTGGTTGGTATGGAGAGCTCACAGCTCCCTTCAGCCCAGCCTCCTGCAGCAGAAGGAAATGTGCAGCTGCTCTAGACCCAGCAGGGGGCGCTGTGGTGAGCGGGGCTGGAGCACGGCCTGTAAAGAGAGCTTCCAGCCCCAGCGCTCCCAGCAGGGGGCGCTGTGGGGATGGAAGTGGGGCAGGAGCACCAGCCTTGTGGGGGGGCTCCGGGTGTGACTACATCACTGTTTTACTTTAGCAGATCCTCTGAAGGTTTACCAAGAACGAAGCCAAGAACCCTCCCAGCAGGGGGCGCTGGGCCAGGGTCTGGTCCCTAGGGGAGCCCTTCACCAAGGGCTCCCCCACACTAGATCCCCTCTCCCCGCAAACAGCCGGTCCCTTTAATATCCAACAGGCTGATGATGGCAGCAAACAATGGGTGCCCCAGGCCCTACCCGCTGATTAACGTCACGCTGGGTCTTTAGGGGAATGAGTTGCCAGCTGGGCTTACGTCAGCCCCCCATTGTTCTGGGCCCCCAGATCCAGCCGGGACCTTCTGGAGCTTCCCACTGCCTTTCACACCACAGAAGCGTCTCACGCATCCTTTCCCCACACTAGCCCTCTGGCTCCCCTAAGCAGCCAGCCGGGCTGTCCTGCTCCAGTGTGACTGCTGCCTTCAGAGCCTCCATCTCTGCTCTGGGATGGTCTTCAGGGCCATGGGGAGTGGATGGAGTCCTGGTTCGGCCACCACTCCTGTCCCCGCTCTGTGCCTCAGTTTCCCCCCATGTAAGAGGGCTGATGCTGCCCTGCTGCACAAGGTTAATTCATCCAGGCCTGAGAGCATCCCAGAGAGGGGCCTGGAGAAGGGCCAGGGCACAACAGCTGCCAGCATCAGACGCACTCACAGGCTGTCAGTGCTGCCATGGTCCCATCCAGACCCTATCCTGCCTCGTGCGGTGTAACCCCCCAGCTCCGCCACCACCAGCCACCCTAGGACCCCACTGAAGTGAGCGACAGTGATGTTTCCCCAGCCCAGGAGCAGGCCGCAACTCTCAGGGCTGGGAACCCAGATGCTTGAGCCCTGAAATTGATGGGGAGCCAGAAAATGAGAGAAACAGGTCCCTGATCCTAATCCCATCCAATCCAGAGGGGTCTCCCCATGTCACATGCCCCGTGACACAGGGGCGGCACGCTGCCGGCATGAAGGAGCAGCCTCTTCCAGCAGCTGCAGCCTTTGCTCTGTTTGCACCAGTAAAGCCCGACCACTGGGGAATGCGCACGTATGGCAAGGAACAGCCCGACAAACCAAAGGAGGCAGAGTGGCTCTGAGGGCTGCGTGCGGCACAGGCTCTGGAGACTGTTGCTAGAGCTCAGTTCAGAGCCCATGCCAGGGTGCCGTTCTCCTCCCACTTAGTGTTCCAGGCAGGGAACACCACCAAGGAATCCCTGAGATGCGCCAGAATGCCCCGTCCCTTCCAACCAGACGTTCCTGTAATGCAGCAGAGCCTACAGCTGCTGTCGAGCTGTAGGGACAAGAGACACAAAACCCCTGGGAGATGGCTTGCTCTCTGCCGACCGCTTGCCAGTGCCCTGGGTAAAAAGTGAGGTGGCAAAGTTTGCAGACGATACGAAACTGCTCAAGACAGTTAAGACCAAAACAGACTGTGAAGAACTTCAAAAAGATCTCACAAAACTAAGTGATTGGGCAACAAAATGGCAAATGAAATTTAATGTGGATAAATGTAAAGTAATGCACATTGGAAAAAATAACCAATATACTGAAATATGATGAGGGCTAAGTGAGCTACAACTAAGCGGAAGGATCTTGGTGTCATCGTTGTAGTTTCTGAAGACGTCCACACAGTGTGCCAGCGCAGCCAAAAAAGAACAGATATGTTTAGAACGTTAAAAAGCGATAGCGAATAAGACTGAGATATATTATTGCCCTTATATAAATCCATAGGGTACACCACAAACTTGAATACTGCTACAGATGGTCTCCTCATCTCAAAAAAAGATGCACTGGCACTAGAAAGGTCAGGAAGGGCAACTAAGAATGATTAGGGTTTGGAACGGGTCCCATATGAGAGAGATTAAAGGGCTAGGACTTTTCAGCTTGGAAAAGAGAACTAAAGGGATATGATAGAGGTATACAAATCGTGAGTAGTGTGGAAAGTGAATAAGGAAAAGTTTATACTTGTTCCCATATATAAACTAGGGGTCACCAAATGAAATTAATAGGCAGCAGGTTTAAAACAAATAAAAGGAAGTTCTTCTTCACGCAGCGCACAGTCAACCTGTGGAACACCTTGCCAGAGGAGGTTGTGAAGGGTAGGACTATAAGAGGGTTTAAAAGAGAACTAGATAAATTCATGGAGGTAAAGTCCAGGCTGGGTAAGGAATGGTGTCCCTAGCCTCTGTTTGTCAGAGGATGGAGATGGATGGCAGGAGAGAAATTACTTGATCATTACCTGTTCTGTTCATTCCTTCTGGGCCACCTGGTATTGGCCACTGTTGGCAGAGAGGACACCGGGCTGGACAGACCTTTGGTCTGACCCAGTATGGCCATTCTTATGTTCACTAATCTAGCTTGGAGCACCACAGGCTGGGGCTCCCTGCTCTTCCCGGCTGCTCTGCTATCCACTGGATCTCGGCGACCTGGGAACGGCTCCCAACCCCAGGCAACCAGCGCAGCTCCTGCTCATGGCTCTTGGATCGCACCTGCCTCCCTGGGGCATGCAACCTGCACACAGCTCTCCCCAGCGTGCGTTCGAACCAGCCCCTCCAGATCCAATCTTCCAGCCAGATTTCCAGGAAAGACAAGCATGCAAAGGCCCCAGCAGGAAGATACAAGGATGTACGCAGACATCGCCCTCGCAATTGCGTGCACGGTGATTTACCGCACAGAAACTGCATGCACTCTTTCTCCATCTGCATTTCTGTGCTCCCCATCAGCCATCCCCCTCCTCCCTGCAGCCAGCCACTTCCCCCGCTTGCCCTAGAACTTGGTCCAGCTTCACGGAAAGGTTGGGCGTAGCGGGCCCTGTGTTCCATTGCTGGCGTGCATGCCGACAAGCACTGCTCTTCGCGCTCTCTGCACATGGCCGGGAAAAGCCCCTTCCCAGCATCGAAGCCCTAACGCTGCTTGCCCAGAGGGGAGCCTCCCCTGCTGCTCCCAGGGAAGAGGCCTGTTGCTTTGGAGACAAAGATCCAGAGTTCTAGTCCCGGCTCCGCCAGGGTATAAACGTGTCTGGCGTCTGGCACACCTTACAGTGCCCCTGGCGCTCTCTAGTGCCTCTGCAACGTGGCACCTGCGTGGGTCTCCTCACTGCCTACTGTTGCCTTAGTGAGGGGATGGCCTGGCCTGGCCTCTGCAGGGGACAGAGGTACCCAACGCCCTTTGAGGTGCTGGACGCCAAGAGCTCCCAGCCCAGGCCAGATGGTGCCAGGAGCAGTGCCCAGGCAGCTGGGCTGGGAGCGGCACAGTGCCTGGGCACCAGAGGAAAGAGGGTAAAACAAAACTAAAGGAGCCTCAAACTGGCTCCACCAGCTCCTGGCTCCTTTGGTTTGTCAGCGAAATGCAGGGCAATTAGCCCTGTATTCCTGAACGCTTGTAACACCAAAGCCCACGGGGCTGCAATCAAGTTAATTGGCCAAACGAGGGCTGCAACCTGCTGGCTTCGCTGCCTCAGCGCTGGTTGCCCAACCAGCAGAGGGGATGCTTGAGCCTGGCCCCCTCTCTCCCCAGGGCCCTATAAACCTCTGCAAAGGCAGGGAATGAAAGGCACCATAACACCCACGGGAGAAGAGCGGGGTAGGTCTAGACTCTGTGGAGGGACCATGCTGAGGCTGGGGGGACCATGCTGCTGGCACCTGCTCCCTAGAACCCCTGAGAGATTGGGGGGACCCACCAGTTGGAATGAAAGATCAGAACCCGCCCCCCCCAGCTGTGGTCACACACACCCCGTTTGGTTCACGCCCCCGTTGCACAAGCACCTTTTTTTTGCTGGCACGGGGAGCCCATCGTAGGAAGAGAGGCAGCCTGCCAAGGCGCAGCTGGCAAACCTGCTGAGCCTGGCACAATCCCCGAGAGGGCAGGAATGCGGAGGGCAGGGGACACCCGCAGCTGACTGCAACCACATACCTTTCACAACCCCCAAATGCCCTACACGTCACCCTCACCACCTCCACTGCCCTTCACTCCACCCTTGGTCTCTCTGCCACAGCTTTCTGGGAAGAGCAGAAGGTCAGATGCCCAGCACAGGAGATGGGCATCAGTGGGCAGCCCGAAGGGGGCAGAGCCTTGCTGACTAAGGGACAGAGACAGCTGCTCTGGGTTCCCTCAGGCAGGGTGTGCAGCTGGCAAATCTCACTGCACTGAAGGTCACCGCAGCCTCCACACTGCAGCGGTCCACACCCTGTCTGACAGATGGACGAGTGGCCCTGGGCAAGTCACTTTCCCTGCTCCGTGACTCAGTTTCCCCACCTGGGATTAACAAAACAAACCCAGCTGTGGGGTGGGTGAAAGGAAAGATTCCCTCACATTCTGGGGTCCTGAGCCATCCGGAGTTATAGACCCGCTAAGCGGCTCCTTCCTCCTCTTGTTTGACCCCCAAAGTCAATGCACAAAACCCAGAAGTAAACACCCCCCAGCCCGTGCAGTGAGAGTGGGGGAGAGTTTCTAGGGCCCCTCCTGCTTTTCGCAACCCAGCCGGCCTGTCCCACCCCCAGTCCCTGCCTTACGAGTCCCTCCCAGCTCATTATCCCATAAAGCTAACTGCACCCGCAGCCTAAGCCGGCAGACCACACCCACTCAACCAGAAAAACAGCTGCTGCTTGCTCCTACCACCCACCTGCTCCTCCCCAGCTGTGTGCCCAGCACCCCTGGGGCCTGCAGGCAAAACGCAACGCAAAGCCTCATGCAGTAGGGACCAGGAATTGGTTGCTTGTTGGCCTATGTGAGCCCAGCCCCGGACTGCAATGGGCTGCCTCTTTCGGACAGGCTCAGCAGACAGGTCAGGCAGTGAATGAAGGCAGGACTTTCCCGGCTCTTCCAGGTCATGGACGACAGGGAACAACACGGACGCAGCCTCTGTCTAACGCCCCCGATGAAGGGCTCCAACCGAACGGTGCGAACGGCTGTATCCACCCGCGCTAGAGCGGGGCGAGATATTTACAACGGGCCGTTGGAAAATGCCCGCATCTCGTCAAAACCGACACGTTCCATTCGGAACAAAACGTCCAACACTTCCAAACGAGTCGCGCTGGAAATGGGGGAGCTCGTTTCGCCTTCCGCGTTCTGTTTCATTTCACTTTGGGTGCCATCCGCCAGCTGTTGAATCTACAGATAACGACGGTGGCTGCGCTAATTGCACGTCCTCCATTCCGCCCCCTTCTCGTGTTCCAGATTTCCCCCAAACCACTTGGGTTCTGCCCCCGGGTGCCTAGAACATTCCCTGAAATTTTGGAATTGATCATCTGTGGTGTTGCAAAGTCATCACCATGTGACAGACAGACAAGGCGGGTGAGGTAATCTCTGTTATCGGACCAACCTCGGATAGTGAAAGAGACAAGCTCTGGCGCTATACATAGAAGAGCTCTGTGACGCTCGACAGCTTGTCTCTCTCCCTGGAAGAAGTTGGCTCAATAACAGGTATTTCCTCCCACACCGCGTCTCCCTAACATCCTGGGACCGACACAGCTATAAGTGCTCTGCAGACAGCATGTCACAGACAGACAGAGTGACAGACAGAGAGGTGCCATCAAGTAGGGGGATATTACCGGATCATTTCATTTCAGTGTTTCCGAACCGGAAAGTTTCGTTCCATCCAATATTTCAAGTTTTGGACTTTTCGTCACGATTTGGGGTAAAAACAAACTCTGGACTGTTGGACTGTCCCCAGGAGATAAAAATTCTCTTTTCTCACTGTCACGGAGTTCCTGGGCGATGCTCTGGAACTGCTTCCCACAAAGCCAGTTAGGACTTTGGGGAGTCTCCTTTCCCTTGGTGCAGACTGTTTTCAGGGCAAGAAGCTCCCACGTTTTCACCTCCTGGGTCTCTTCTTGGTGCGTTCAGCATCCTCTGCCCCTCCGTGCGCTTCCCACAGCGAGCCTGCCCCAGCGGGGTCTTGGGGAAGCCACAGGGTCCTGCACCCCCACTTTGCAGTCAGACGTGACTCTTAGCCAGCCAGTAAAACAGAGGTTTATTCGATGACAGGAACAGGGTCTAAAACAGAGCTTGTAGGTACCGTGAACCGGACCCCTCAGCCAGGTCCATTCTGGGGGGCAGTGAGCCAGACTCCCATGTCTGTACTTTACTTCTTGTTCCCAGCCAGCTCCAGACTGAAAACCCCTCCAGCTCCTGCTCAGTTCCTTTCCCGGGCCAGGAGATCACCTGACCTCTTTGTCTCCCACACCTTTAGCATCCTTTTGCAGGAGGGGAAGGGCCTGGCCATTAGTTGCCAGATGACAAAGGGTCGGCCAGGAACTGAGGCGCCAACACAGTATTCAGAGAAAACATTAAGAACTGTCCCAGTTTGTCACACTCACCAGCTCTGATGTGCCCAGAGCCCTGGTTCAGCATGCGGGCACCAAAGGGGAACAGATCTGGGGCCGTCCTTAGGCATATGCAGCACATGTGGCTGTGTAGGGCACCCCCCCATTTGGGGCACCATCGCAGATCCAATGATTCCTGCAGGTGGGAGGCCGGCTGGCAGGCCTGGTGGTTATTTGAAATTCTGCGGGAACTTCTTGGCCCAATCTTTCCCATTATGGGTAGGGCCTCACCCCAGGTGCGTGCACAATCCCTTCCTCTGGGAACACAGCACGGATTTCTCTGGAGTAAGGCTACTCGGTGTGAGTGGAGGGAGCAGATTCATGGTCAGCGTGAACGTCTCTCAGACACACCACGGCGAAGAACAACAGTCAAAGTTCAGGCCACCTTGGTCAGTCACATGAGAGATGTGGGACTGGTTCCTATTATTACTGCTGTCACAGTTGCATCTAAAGGTTCAACCGAGACCGGAGCAGGGGGGCGCTGTCATGCCAGGCACTGCACAGCCCCTGAGACCAGGCAGCCCCACCGTCATCCAGGCACTACACAGATACACAACAAGAGACAGTCGCAGGTCCACTGAGCTGACAATCCAAGTCCCAAAGTCAGACTAGAAGTTGCCAAACCCTATAGCGACTGGCCCTATGGCTATACCCAGACAGTCCTGGCCTGTACCCAGTCTGGGTAAACAAACCACACCCAGAGTGATTAGCAGGAGGGATTATTGCCCCATTTTACAGAGGGGGAAACTGAGGTACAGTGCTGGCACTTGAACCCAGGGTGGCTGATGTCACCCCAGGGCCTTACCCCAAACCCAACCCATCACCATGGGAGGCACTGGGAACTTTGGACAATCTCCCCCACCCCCAGCACACCAGCACAGCCTGCTCGGACCCTGGGGAAGGTGAACTCAGCGGGCGGGGTGTAGAGTTGCCAGACCCCCAGAGAAGCACCGCTGAGAAATTACTGCAGGCAGGGCAGCTTCCCGGGACCCCCAGCTCTGTGTCCCTGGAAGCTTCAGATAAAGGTTGGGGCCCTCTGGCTTGGGGGAAAACTCCCCTGGCTTGATCTGCTTTTAAGCTGTGAGCACTGCAAAGCCCGGTGCCCCCTGGCGTGCTCTGCTGCCAGGCAGAAGGGGCTTGGCTTCGGCTCATCCCCTCCCCTCGCCTGGCACAGTTAGTGCCCTGCTATGCTGAAGAGTCACTCCCAGCCCTGTTCTCTTTCCTGCTCATCCCTCCCAGAGGTACCAGCTGCTGCCTCCGCCGGGTTCCCCCTCCCACACCCGCCCTGTCCCCGAGAAGCCTGCAGCTCTCCCAGTGAAGTGGACAGATTTCCCCATGGGAGGACCAGGCCAGTGGGTGGGTTGGGGCCTATCCCCCATCCGTGGGCTTTTGCTAGAGAAATTAGCCCGTTACCCAATGCCCCGGGGCAAGGGGGAGAAGCAAAAGAATCCTGGGGCTTCCCAGATGCTTCTTGGGACCAACTGAGCTGCCCGACAGGTGCACGGGACGCCTCTCTCCCAGCACGATGCAAGGCGGAAACCCACAGTTAACTGGCCTGCTCTGCGCGGTTACAGGGCTGGGGAGTCAGCGGCTCGGCAGTTTTATTGGCAGTGACAAACGACCAGCTCCAATGGCCGAGGTATGAGTGGTTTTGGCTCCTGCCTGCTCTCTGGCCACACAGGTCCAGTTTGGCTGAGTTTGTGCAAAGACTCCAGTCCCGGGGCGACACATTTCCTCCTGCCCTGCAGGGCGAATGCCGCTGAATCACGCCAGAGTCCTGGAGAACTGCTGGAGGTTTTAGGCTCTGGGGCTCCCTAGTTAGCCGTTCAGGGGAGCCCCAGGCGGTGACAGGGTTTGTGCTAGGGCAGCCAAAGCGGGATGAAGCCCCTCGTGGTGACAGCACCCGTTCCACGTGGCCGGGGATATGAGATCCAAAGCCCCCATCCTTGCGCAGAGCCCCTACGACAGACCCGAGCCAGCCCCATGGGAGGGAGCCCAACAGCCACTCTCCTGGATTCACTGGGCAGAATCCTGGCCCCACTGAGGTCCGTGGGAGTTTTGCTGTTGATTTCATTGGAGCCAGTTCACCCTAAGCTCTCAAAGCCAGAAGGACCCATGCTGACGATCTAGTCGTACCCCAGGGATTCCCACACCCCAGTCCCCTCCCATTGCTCTGGTGCGAGCCCGAGCGGCTCTGTCAGACAGAGATGCCCCGGCTGGATTTAAAGATTCCAGGCGGCCGAGGCAGCATCCTGCAGGGCAGCTATTCCACTGGCTCCTTCCCACCCTGTCAGCACCTTCAATTAGCCAGAATCTCTCTAACCCACTGGCCTCTCAATCCCCTAGAGAGGGAGGGATGAGTCAGCCGAGGTGTAGGAGCCAGAGAGAGTAGGACAGTACAGTGCCGGAGCCCAGGCTGGACTCCACAACAACCATCGGGTTTTGCCCGCTGATGAGGAAGTCTGAGCCAAGGGTCTCACCGCTCCAGTAGGGACCTCCCTGGCGTCGCTTCATAGATGCCAAGGCCAGGCAGGAACATTGTGATTGTCTTGTCTGACCTCCTGGCTAACCCAGGCCGAAGATCTGCCCCCCTGCATAATCCCTACAGCTGATCTGTCAGAGAAATGTCTGAACTTAACCAAGGGATGCTAGACACACAGGAACGGAGACAGATGAGTCCCGAACAGCAGGAAGGAGCTGAGCATCTTTATGCCACAAATCAGGGAGAATTATTTTCTGGATTACACCATGGTCTTGCACAGACACCCAGCGAGAGACGGTCCTTGCCCCCAACGAGCTCACAGTGTAATCAGACAAAAGGTGAGGGGAAAACTGAGGCACAGAGCAGGGCTGGCACATACCCAAGATCTGTGGCAGAGCCAGTAACGGAACACAGGTGTCTTGAGTCACAATACAGAGCCTTTGCCACTAAGACAGACTGCCCCTCAGAAGTATAGCATAACAAACTCACTCCTCATCTTGAATCCCTCATGGAGCTGTAACCCCCACCATACGGCACTAGCAGGATTTGAACAAGGACCTTCAGCAAAGAGACCAATCATTGGATATAAAGGAGAAGCTCCAACAGCTGGTAGCAGTAGCAGGTTGTTATCCTCTAGTGAAGTAGCCCTTGCGTATAGACATAGACTTTCAGGTCAGAAGGGACCATTATGATCATCTAGTCTGAACTCTTGCACAACGCAGGCCACAGAATCTCACCCACCCACTCCTGTAACAAACCTCTAACCTGTGTCTGAGTTATTGAAGTCCTCAAATCGTGGTTTGAAGACCTCAAAATGCAGAGAATCCTCCAGCAAGTGACCCGTGCCCCACACTGCAGAGGAAGGCGAAAAACCTCCAGGGCCTCTGCCAATCTGCCCTGGAGGAAAATTCCTTCCCGACCCCAAATATGGCGATCAGTTAAACCCTGAGCATGTGGGCAAGACTCACCAACCAGCACCCAGGAAAGAATTCTCTGTAGTAACTCAGATCCCACCCAATCTAACATCCCATCCCAGACCACTGGGCATACTTACCTGCTGATAATCAAAGATCAATTGCCAAATTAATTGCCAAAATTAGGCTATCCCATCATACCATCCCATGCTGGGGGAAGCAACACTCACCACCGGCCCATAGTCAAGGGAGCTAAAAGATAAGCATTGCCTCATTACAAACGGGGGAAGATCTGGTCACTGTGCGATTCCCAGGGGTGCAGGATGGTGTGACACAGACTTGTCCATCCCACCACACATGCTCCTGCACACCCATCAACTCCCACAGCTAATCAGCTGGCTCAGTAGGCATCTCTCTCTCACACACACACACACATACCCCAGCTGGCTGCTGACTCTCAGTTGTGGGACTGACTGACTCCTTTAGTGCTTGTGACTGGGGTTCATGCTTCTGGGGCCTGATCCAACTCCCACCAGAGTCAAAGGAGAGGTTCCCTTGGAGACTGGACAGAGCCCCCAGGGCCCCCAGGCCACTTGCACACCTGCCTTCCGCCTGTCTCACACACACACCCACAGACACCCTCACACCCCCACTGTTTACAACAAGACCCACACTGATCCTCACTAAGTGCGGAGCATTAAACAATTAGCAGCCCTCTGGCTGCTGAGAGCTGATTATGGAGCATGGCTTTGGGAGGAGACGCCTGGCTTCCCCTATAGCAGGGATTGCGTGTGATCAGAGTGAGGATGTGCCCGGACACATACAATAGGCAGAGAAACCAAGAGAAAGAGAATAAGGGAGGGGAAGACAATGAGTTCTGTAGCCACCCCCACGCCCAAGAGTCACTAACACTGGTAAAGACAAGCAGAACATGGAGAGGTGTCAAAGAATCCTGGAGCTGGAAGGAGGGAGATTATAACCTGGGCATCTCCTCGCCCCCCTCCTCCTGACCCCCAACTTCCCTCAGGCCCTGCCAGGATCTCAGTGGAGACTGGAATGTTCGGATCCAGATCCAAACAGGTTCCTGGGAGCTGGGGTTTGGCTCCAAAACGTGCAGCTGGATTTGGGTTCTAAAGTGTCTCCTGTGCCGGAGCCAGTGGCTGGTGTCAGGCTGGCCAGGTCTGGGTTTCAGAACCTCTCTCTCGGCACAGTCACACCAAGTGAGTGAGTCACAAAGTCTGCCCCAAATCTAGTTGGTTTTACCCAGGGCTGGCTCCAGGCCCCAGAGCGCCAAGCGCGTGCTTGGGGCAGCATGCCACGGGGGGCGCTCTGCCGGTTGCTGGGAGGGCGGCAGGCGGATCCGGTGGACTTCCTGCAGGCGTGCCTGCGGAGGGTCCACTGGTCCCGTGGCTCCGGTGGAGCATCTGCAGGCACGCCTGTGGGAGGTCCACCGGGACTCCGGTGGAGCATCCGCAGGGACGCCTGAGGGAGGTCCACCGGAGTCACGGGACCGGCGAGCGGCAGAGCGCTCCCTGCGGCGTGCCGCCGTGCTTGGGGGGGCGAAATGGCTAGAGCCGGCCCTGGTTTTAACCCTACCCCCCCCACACACACACAGATGGAGCAAAACACGCCCAGGATGGCAGGTTTCATAGGCGTCAGGCAGGAACAGGTGGCTCCAGACAAGTGACCCCGTGCCCCCTCAGGCTCAAGCTTTGCAGTGCAGGGGCTGGCACATGAGAACCAGGAAGTGAAACTGACTAGGAAAGCATCTGCTTTCATCAGGCCAGCTGAGCGGGGGAAGGTGAAAAGAAAACAGTGAAGAGGGCACATGATTCACCATGTCCTTTCACCTTTAATCAGCTCAGAAGTGGAGAAGGGAGTAAGCGGGGGGAACCATCGTCAAATCATAGACACGTAGGGCTCAAAGGGACAGGGAGAGGTCATCTGATCCATCCCCACACTGAGGCAGGGTCTAGCATACCCACAATAGCTGGGGGCACACTGAAACTCCGGATCCAGACAGCCTCCAGCTTTGAACCCAGATCTGAACTTGGAGGACCAGGCCCCTCTCTAAATGAAAACAAGCAGCGTCTCTTGCCACCATCTGCAAAAGCGCAGACTCTCCCGTCCCCTGTCTGGAAAGCAGCTAATGACTGTGCAGTGATGAAACAGACGAGATTCTCGTCATGGGGCAGGAATGTACAGGCAGAGCTGGTTTATAACTCCAGCCTCCCACTAAAAGGCAACAGCCTTGAAACTGATGAGGAAACACCTGCTCCTCCCCAACAGCTGACAGAACGAAAGGGCTCCAGGATTGTTATCAGCACAGCCCTGGCCTCCCATCCCCCCTGGGATGAACAGCGCCTGGGTTCCTGCAGCGGGGGCAAAAATGGCTTTGCCAGGTTAAATACCTCCAACATTCTGTGGCTGACGAACAGAGGAAACCGGAAGTCTTCCCCCATAATTAATAAAGGCTCATTGTCATTAGTATTAATAGGCATTGATTAGAGTGCATTTATGGCAGCCATGATTAAAAGAGGTGGGTGTTCATTAACCATGCAAATTAGCTCTTTGTGGGTCTTGAGGGCAGTAGGTTGTGAGCCCCGGAGAGTCACAGATGAATAGTTGAAGCTGGAGGCTCTTGGGAGCAGCTCAGCAGCCTATGGGCAGGGGGTGGGGGTCATCCCCCCTGCCCACTTTGCCCCCGGTAGGGTCGGGGTTGGTGGTTGTTTCTAGCTGGAGAGCCAGAGACACACAGAGCTGACACCTTGTCTGATAAGAGCCTGGTTGGCCAGGACCACACCCTGCCAACGTGCCACCTAAGAGTCAATCATCAGCCACGGGCCTGGTCCTAGAAACAGGTGCCAACTGCGTCCTGTTCACACAGCAGCTTCCGCTCAGCTACACAAGACAGGGAAGATCCGAAGCCTGCCCTGAGCACATGCAGTGGGCCTGCCCAGGGCACTCTCTGGGCTCCCTCCCCCATGTCAGCTAGCTCTGCCTTTGCCCACTGCAACAGCTGCTCTCATCGCCCCTGCTCTGCCATCACAGATCCTGGGGGGCACGTTTTGGCGCATCCACTCTCAGCACACCGAGCTAAGCCAGACAAGCTGCCCGATCCACCCTGCACCACGTGCCTTCATTCACACCAGTGCAAAACGGGCATCGCATGCTGCTCAACGGGCCGTGGACACTCGCGAGACCCAGCTGTGAACAACTGCCTGGGCACAAGAGGAGGAGGTCCAGGCCCAATCTCGGGCCAGATCCTCAGCCAGTGTCAAGTGGAGCTGCCCTCCTGGCTTCAGTAGAGTTCTGGGGATTGACAGCAGCTGAGCTTCTGGCCCCTTTCCTACACCAAGAACAGAGACATCAGGGCATCAGCATTTCCCATGTGAGCCGCCGTGGGGCGCAGACACCCCCAGCAGGTCGGGACCCCGTGGTGCTGAGCGCTCTACGGGCACAGAGGACCTGCTCACCTGCCCGGCCCTGCCCAGCCCGGCTTGTTATGATCCTGCCGTGCTCTGAGTCACGGCTGCTTCGAAGCTACCACCAAAGGGCTAAAGCCTGAGTCAGCAGCTCAGCTGAGAGGAGGCAGGGTTGGGAAGGGGCTGCATTTGTCGAGTCACTGTGAGGCTGCCAGGGAGAGTGCGGGAGAGGTGCCATCACGTAGCACTGGGGGAGGGGACAGCAAACCCCTGTTAGGGTGGGCCTGGGGAGCAGCTTGCTCTATGGGGCCCATCCCTAGGGGGGTGTCTCACACACACCCTTGAAAGGCAGCACCAAGGATTCCACACCTAAAGAGCCCTCTGCAAGGAGACAAGTTTCTTATCCCTTGGAAGTCCCTTTAGCCAGTGGCCCACTCACTGCCTGCCCCCTCACCGCAGAGCCAGCCAACAGCCCCGCAAGGCGCTCCCTTCGCTTGGGGTGGACCCCCGAGTTCCAGGGGTGCACGCGCTGGTCAGGGGAGGGGTGAGGGGGATCAGAACCTTGCCCCAGTGGGAAGGCAAAGGCACCGACCTGAGGCTCCTGGGTGGAGGAATGCTGGTGCCTGGAGCTCGGTTTGTGGGGGTTGCAATGGGGTGTGGGGGGAGACCTTGTAGGAGGAAGGTGGGGAGGGACTCTTCATGCAAGAGAATGTTTGAAAACACCTGATGACCAAAGGGCACAACAATATCACTCTGAACAAGCACACGGGGCCCGATCCTCTCCACGGGCCCGATCCTGTCCAGGTTTCTCCCCGCCCCCCCCCCCTCCCCCACTAGGTTTCCTGCAGGATCTGAGCCGCGGGATGAACTGCACTCAGGGGGCTACACAAAGGAACTCCCCAAAACCTGAAGGAGGGGTCTCAGGCGGAGCTCCAGGACCCCACATGGCTGCAGGGAGAGGTCGGAGGCTATGGAGGGCAGAGGGCAGGAGCCAGGCAGGCAGCCCTGGATCCAAACCCGGATCAATGTTTATGGGGGGGACTAGGGGGGCGCCGGGGAACCCCCGAGTCTGGCCCCCGCGCTGAGGCAGGACCAAGGCCACCTCGCTCCAAGTTGCTCAGGAACCTGCCCCGAGCCGGGCTAAGGGAGCTGGCGACTCACCGGAGGCTGCGAGGCAGAGCAGCAGGAGTTTCCAAGCCGCGGGGGCCGGGGCCGGGGCGAAGGACCCGCTCATGACGTCGCTGTCACGACACGCGTGGGGAACTCACGGCGGCCCCTCCGGGCCAGGATCTTCCGCCGTGAGCGAGCGCGGTGGCTGGCGGGGGGAGGTGTCCCCTGGGTGGGGGGGTCCCTTGCAACTGGGGGCGCGGATCTCCCGGGGGCCGGGCCTCGTGCACTCAGGGCCCGCTGGGTCGCTGGCTCATGCCCGGCCGCTGGTTGCTCCCCGCTCGGCCGCGCTGCGCTTCCAGGCTCCCCAAGCTGCTCGCCCAACATCGCCGGGGCGCGAGGGGGGGGAGGAACCTGTCTGGCAGGTCGGAACAGGTGTTTCTCCAAAGGGGCGCGGCCTCGTCCCGGGGAAACCAGCCCGAGCCCTCCCCGCTTCGCTGGGCGGACGCGAGAGGCTCCGGGCCCGCCCCGTGGGATCGGGGCCCTGGGTCTGCCAAGAGGAGGGGGTGGGGGGCGTGAGCTGGCAGCCTGGCCCGGAGGGCTCAGTGGCGGCTGCAGGACCCACAAGAACAGAGAGTGGGGTGGGAATACAGAGGAAGGGGTGAGTCCCCCATATGGGAGGCTGGGGGGTCCTGGAACAGCTGAAGACCCAGGGCCTGTGTCCTGGGTGTGCAAGGTCTGCCCAGCATTAATACCCATCTCTCGGATCCGGTGCTCTCAAAGGGCTTTCCTGAGGAAGTGTCACTGTCACCGTTTTACAGATATGGGGAAACCAAGGCACAAGAGCAGGGTTTGCCCTGCATTCCCCAGTAGCAGCGCCTTTCCCCTGGGCCGCCCCTCCAACCCTGCTGGGCTATCTCCCAGGAGCTGGGCCTGGCACCACCCAGCAGGTTTCTAAAGAGTGTTTCTGTTTCCCTGCTGTGTCTGAGGGGGTGGGGGAAGGGGCGAGGGTTGCTGAGTTCAGAGTCCAGCTCCAGACTAGGTCCCAGCGCATCAGCCTGGCTTGTCGCAGGGCACCAGGGCAGGGATCCTGCCGGGCAGAAGGCAGCCTGGGAGAAGCAACGTGTGGGTTGTGGGGTTCCAGCCCCTGCTCTACCATGGGCTTGCTGTGGGGTTAGACATGAGATGTGGCCCCTCTGCTTCACTCTCCTCCTCTGGCTGGGATCCTGGCTGTCCCCCGGGCTGCCCCCAGGGTTCATCCCATAGCCATGGCAGCTGGCCCAGGGGTTAGGGTATGAGTTAAAGCTGTGCTTCAATTCCCTGCCCCACCACAGACTCTCTGTGGGACTTGTGGGCTAGATCCACATAGGTTCAGTGGGCAACACCAAACTTCAGGTGCCTGCTGTCCACCGTGGTCCTCAGCCCTACGTCCGGCACCCAGGCTGGGCTCCCTGTATCATGCTCAGGGGAAGCTTGGTGCCTGAGAATGGGCTGCACAGAAGCTAGAAATTGGAGCAGGAAATGCCAAGGAGATGGGCCTGGCCTGAACCCTGGCCCTCAAAGGGCTTTAGGCTCCTCCATCTGCTCGAGAGGGTCAGCCGTGAGCCCTCTCCCGGTGCCGAAGTCGGAGCAGCCTTTGCTCACCAAAAACCATTGGGCGGTGGGGTACACAGGGGAGGCTCTCTCAGTGGCTCCCAGGGAAGCTGGTTCACGTTGTAGGCTGGACTTCAGTGACAGGCGGCCAGGTGCCTGCTGGGCCAGAGGGGACCTCAGAGACTTTCAAACACCGGCTGCAAGGTACATTCTGCAGTCGTTTGCACATTCAAACCAAGGGTCTAGCAAACCAACAGCAAACCAACGTAATGAAAACAACAAAAGCAGAATTAGCATTTTCCCAAGGGGCCAAGCGGGCGGGAATTAGCCCGTTCACCCACCTGCCCTGGATTTGAGTCACAGGATGCGAATTCTCTTGCCTTGGCCAGCTGCCAGGGCTGCTCTTGGGCGGCTGGTGGGCTGGGGTTGGAGTTTGGATCTCGGGGAGATAACGCGGTGAAACCAGCAGTTGTTGGGCCTTGCAACAGGAAGGTTGGATTCCAGTCAGGACTGCACAGCTCAATGCGATGTTGGCAACTCCTGTGATATGTTGTATGTGTGGGGGGGAGGTTCTTAAGGCCTCAGCTCCAGGAGTCCCGTGATGATGGGGGGATGTCTGATTCACTTAAATGAAAAAGTCAGGTCCCTATCTCTTGTGGTGCTAGAGAAAAGCTTGAAAATGTGATTCCCCAACAGCTCAAAGCCCAGAAGGCAAATGTTGGGGTTTTGTTAATTAATTTAGTCATTCAAAAATCTCCTGATTTTGAAGCTGCTCTCAGGATTTTGGGGGCGCTTGGTGATTCTGAGGCAGACAAGATGATCGTAATAATCCTGTCTGGTCTTGGAATCTAGGAGTCTCTGCAAATGTCTGAATTACAGCCACTCAAACCCAATTCTCCTCTCAGCCTCACCTGCATAAATCAGGAATAATTTCTCTGGCACAAATGGAGCAAGGCTGGTGCATGTGTGAAGAGAATCCATAGCTAATTCCTCCTCTCTGCTCACCCTAATGGAGAGAAGCAATTCCAGGCCCAACGAGGCCAGTAGAAACTTTATCAGGAAAACAGCAGCTCCCAGGGAGATAAACAGTGGCTCCAGTCCTTGTGGAAATTTTTTAGGAACCCTATGTGTGCCTCAGTTTCCCTTATATTTTGCATGGTTACTCGCTGTGGGGAAAAGACCCAAGTTAGCTCTCAGGGCAGGCTGAGAGACACAGGAGTGCACGATGCCTAGCCATCTGAGCCTCATTAAAAAGGACTGGCCGAGGCCACTCCCATATCAAAGGAGAAGCTGAGCCGACAATGGGCAAAGCCAATGACCAGGCACTGACACCCAGCAAGCAATGCCCCAAAGCGAGATGGATTTCCCTGCCTCGCACCAGGGAAGCTGAGCACAGACCCCCACAAACAAAGGATTAGGAAGGTGTGAGGTGGATCTGGGGGGAGGAGTAAGAGTTGGTTAGTGGAGGGAGTGGGGGGCTCTCACTTGGGAGTTGAGGGGGTCAGACAGAGACAGAGCCTGAACATGGGGTTCACTGCATGGCTGGGCTCTGTGCTGCAACCATCTGTGCTAATCTAAGGATTTCCGCTGCTGGGTTCCAGGGACCTAATACTTAGAGTGACCAGACAGCAAAAGTGAAAAATCGAGACGGGGGTGGGGGGTAATAGGAGCCTATCTAAGAAAAAGATCCCAAAATCGGGACTGTCCCTATAAAATCGAGACATCTGGTCATCCTACTAATACTGCACATTGCAAGTGCTGGGAGAGGTGCGCAAATCCCTGTGGAGTGGACACGTCTGTCCCAGGGGCCTGACTCAGCTGGACTTGCTGAGCAGAGCCCACGGGGTGAAGCAGGAGGGCTGGAGCCCCCAAGGTTCAGTCAAGAAGGCGGCAAGGCCACATGGCTTACCCTGGAGGAAGAATGACATCCGTTTGGGGTCTGGCCCACTGAAGAGTTCCTGCAAGAGACAGTTCCAAAGCTGGGGCGGGGGGAGAGGGGGGCGTAGCACTGACCCTACGGATCTGTGGCACCCAGCCTGCTGCATTCCAGATCAGCGTTAGCTCCTGGCTCCCTCTGCAGCTCCCAAACCCTGTCTGGGCCCTGCTAATGCAAGGAATACAGTAGCTGCAGGATTAGGAGGATATTTGGCACCTCTGTTTCTTTAAAAAGTTGTTTGTTTTGCTGCCAGACTGGAAGATCCGTAACCTGCATCTCACTTACACATGGTGAGCGTGAGCCAAGGTCAACAAGACGTGCAACAGCAACAGGCGTGGCTGCGGGGCGGGGGAGTTGTGAAACACAAACACTCAAAAAGTGAAATTCTCCCCCCAGCAGGGGCCCAGCAAACATCCCCTGGGGAATCCAGACAATCATTAGCCTTCATCCTCTCCCTGAGAGAGAGTGCAATAGGATGGTTCCCAAAACCTAGAGGACAGATCTGAGCCCCTGGTAATTTCTGTGGGCTCTAGGAGTAACTTGTATAATCCTTGTCAGTGTCAGTAGCACTGTTGTGGCCGGCATCACCAGGTGACGCGGTACCACAGCCTTCCAAGGGTTCGTTCGTCGCGTGTGAGCAAATTTGGACTCTTGGGAGACATGCTGTGATGGAGTTAATGGATGGGTGATGCAGAGTTTGGTGCAAGCAGCGGGAGTGGTTGGAATCGATTACTGAGGCAGAGTCACTCCCTGGGAACCAGGTGTTAGCACTGGGCTGAGATTCCTGGGAGACGCCTCGTGCACTGTTTGTGGCTGTCCCTGCTCCAGAACTGGTGCATGTGTGTAACACCACAAGATACGCTTAGAATAGCCCTGGACTCCACGTCACTAATTTCTCCTCCACTGGCCAGGCTGAACTGCAAGACCCCCAGACACCTGTTGCTGCCCAGCAGAGGGGTGACCATGGGGTCTGAGCAGCACGCTGGTGACAGAATGGGCTCTTGGGTCTGTGCTTGACTCCTGCATTGCAGCCCGTTCCCGTGTTCCTCACTGGCTGATCTGCTCCAACCCCGCCAGCCTGAATCTCACTCTGGCGTTTCCTGCCTGTGTTTCTGGTCTCCCTTTGTATCATTTCTCTCAGCTCCTGCTTTCCTTTTACCTTGTTGATTTTATTAGCATGCTGTTCACCTCTGTCCTCTGACCATTGACTGGATTCATTATAAGGATGATTTCTATTGTAGCATTGTGTAGATGCCCAGCCAGAGATCAGGGACCCATTGTGCCAGGTGATGCACAGACTCTGACCTCAGATAAGGTGTAAATTTTAAGGGTGAGAATAATTAACCGCTGGAACCATTTACCACGGGCTGTGGTGGATTCTCCATGGCTGGCTTTTTTCAAGTCAAGATGAGATGTTTTGCTAACAGAACGGCTCTGAGAATTAATCTGGGGCAGTTCTCTGTCCAGTGCTGTCTAGGAGGTCAGACCGATGATCCCCGAGGTCCCTGCAGCCTTGGAATCCAGGAACCTGTGAAGCTTTTGGCCGGACATGGTAACAGGTGTGGTGCAATGCATTGGCCTCACACTTCTGTTGTTCAGCAGGACAGTTTCAGTTGCTGGGTTTAGTGTGCGGGGGTGGGTTGGGTTGGTGGCCTGTGGTAGACGGGGGGTCACACTACATGATGAGGTGGTCTTTTCTGGCCTTAAACTCTCTGAGATCATGGTCTGATTGGGCCGGTGCTGCACAGTCCCCAACCAAGATCAGGGCCCCGTTGTGCCAGGCGCTGTACAAAACGAATGCTCGTACTCCGTTCTTCTACAGCACTTTTCATCCATAGATCTCAACCCAGGGCCTGACTCTGGTCCCTGCCCTGCCCTGGACCCTCCTCCCCAGACATGCTACAGTGCTATTTGCCATTTCCTTCCCATCGGCCAGGTGGGAACCTGTGCATCAGCACCTGGGACTGTCTGCATGAGACAGATGCAGCGCTCTGCTTCTAGATGTGATTGGCGGATTAAACTGGTGCAGGGCCCTGCGTGAAGGTGCCCATTTCTGTTTCGGGGGGGAGGGGGAGGTTATTTCAGCTGAGTTATTTCCCGACTCAGTTAGGAATCAACTTCAGCTAAACCACATGGAGTCGCTGTGAACTGAAAGAGGAGCGTCCACATGAGGCCTGTCAGTAGTTTAACTCTAAATCGGTTTTAAAATGGACTTGAATAAAACCACTGGAACTTCCCCACATAGACCTGGCCTGGGAAAGAGTCAATGAATTTTGTGAATAACGTTTGGCAAGGCAAAGACCTGATTTGAAAGCGGGAGCTTCTAGATTCTGTTTGGCGGAAGGTGGTGCAGCCAGGGGCCGAGAGAGGGTAGATTAGATCGACTGTATCAATTTGGATTAGGAGAGAGAAGGTTAGGGCAGGGGAGATTAGATAAGGAGAGGCTGAGTGTATCCCATGTTTACTGAACTCCGGATATGTTACATCTTTCCTCCAGGTGGTGGGTAATTCTAGCCCAGATCCCATCAGGTTATCGGGCCGGTGTTTTTATTGCTATCGTCTGGATGGGAACAGGCTCAGGCTGTGTTGGGTGATTTCACTGGGACTGATGAGATTTAGCAGGCCGTGATTGCTAGGAATTGCTCTCCTCTTCTTGCTGGCAGGTGGGTACCACACACACACGCAGAGTTACACACACTCTCACTCTCTCTCTCTCTCTCTCTCTCACGCACACACAGAGTCACACACACTCACTCTCTCTCTCTCTCACACACACACAGTTACACTGTCTCTCTCTCTCTCTCTCACACACACACACAGAGTTACACACACACACTCCCCCCTCCCCAGCTCTCTGTTAGTTTTTCAAACAGCTGGTGTTAGCAGTGGGTTGGGTTCTGTGGATCTGCAGGATGCCCCCGGCTGCCTAACATCCAGCCCCACTGGTTTGTGCACATTCATATTTTCTAGGCATTCCTTCAGCTGTTCCCACCCCACGGCTCCTGGACTCGTCCCCGCCGCTGTCGCCTCAGGACCCACTGGATCGTCAGAAGAAGACTCCACCCCTGGGCCAGGCTGGCAGGGCCCTCTAAAGGAGAGGCAGGTACACAGAAACACACAACGATGCACAGATACATATACACACAAATACACACTAATCCATACAGACACACTGATCCACACACACACACACAGAGATCCATACACAGAAATGCTGATACACTCACATACACCCAGCCCATTCCCATCTGCAGCAAAGTGTAGCCACAGCAGGGGGCGCTCCAGGGGTCACTCAGGCTGGCAGGAGGCCAGTTTCCCAGCGGGTGACATAAGGGCTAGAACCAACTCTGGGTCTGAGAGTCCCACGGGGTGTGTGGGGGAGGGAATTGGGCTCCTGACATCTCAGCTTCCTAAACCCTGAAGGGTGGAGATGGGCCAACTCCTGGGAGATATGGGGGTGTTAGATGTGCACAGGGGAGTTAGCCATGCAATGGGCAGGGCCATCAGTGCCAGCCCTGCCCTCCTGGGGGCAAATGAAACCCCCCCCGCCCCCGCTCCCTGCCCAGCCCTGGGGATGTGCTTGAGCAGCTTTTCCCCAGTTCTATGGCCCTTTTTTAGGGTACCCGATCGCACCAGCCTGGTGGGAGTGACAGGTACCCCTCCCTGCCTTGACCTCTGACCTCCAGGGTGCTTCCCTCTGCTCATCCGATTCACCCCTGTGATGGAGTAGGGACTGTCTGTGTGGGGAACGGGAAAGCAGGGGATGTCTGTAGGTGAGGGACAGGTAGTCAGGTTGTAATGTGAGCCGGCAGGGGGGAGGGGGAGCTGCTGGGCGGGGGAGAAGGAAACAAAGGGGTTTTGGAGTGGGCCGGAGGAGGAGAGGCAGGACAGTTTGGGTTTGGGCTATGGGGAGGAATTCAGGGGATCCTAGCTGGGATCCAAGCACCCTGAACCCCCAGAAGGACTCAGTGGAGGGGTCCGGGAGTGTGCCTGCAAGCTCTGCTGTAACCTGTGTTCCTGCTGTCCAATAAACCTTCTGTTTTACTGGCTGGATAAAAGTCACTGTGGGTCCCAGGAAGAGGGGTGCAGGGCCAGACTCCGTGACAACCCCGAAGGAAGCAGCTGGCTGAGAAGCTGCCCCCAGCTCTCCCCAAGGACAGAGATGAGGGGGGCTCATGGCAGCCCCAGAGCATTTTCAGCCTCGGTGCCCCTGGGCGACTGAGGAGGAAGCAAGGCATTAGGGGTCCCCCACACTCCCGCTGGGCGCCCAGCTCCTGCCAGCCCTGGGCAGGCACAGAGCTCGGAGATGGGCATAAGGACCCCAGGCTGAGAGGTCTTGGTCCAGGACAGCCTGGCAAACTGCAGTGGGCCACAGAGCCAGCGTGCCCGGTTGCCAGCTGAGCCATGGCCCCAGGTCAGCCCCTGGGAGCATGGGGTGCAAAGTGCAGCCTCTGCCGCACCCCCCAATGGAGCATGTCCCCCCACCACTAATAGTAGGGCTTTTATCCTCCCTGGGCGCTGCATCCAGCTGGGCACCAGCGGGTGAGCGAGTGTCTGTTGCACACTCACCCATCACTTGTCACTGCCCTCATCCGGCGCACGCCGTGAATACCCAGCGGGTTGATTGCTGGGTTCCAAGTGCAGCCCCCACCCCCTGTTAGCAGCCGGGATGTATCCCTGTCATAAGGAGAGCTGGGAGTGGTTCCTCCCAAGGGTGCCCCCGGCCCAGGTTCTCCCCTGGCGCCCCAGTGGAGCCATGGCAGCCCAAGGCGCACGGCTGGGGGGTGTTACAGTGACTGGCACTGTCATGGCCAGACACCAAGTGCCCCAGCCCCTGCCTGGAGCACTCATAGGCTACAGGTTATTGTCCCCATGTCACCAAGGGGAAGTACAGCCCGGAGAGGCTCAGTGACACCCAAGGGCGCATCAGGTGCCTGTGCCATAGGCAGGGATTGAACCCAGAGCTCCAGAGGTCTTGACACACTAGGCCATGCTGCCCAGGGCCGGGGGTAGGGGGGCTCCTTAGTGAAAGCCCTCACCCAGTCCCCCTGGCCCAGCCCCCTACCAAGCACCCAAGCCCTTGACCCAGCCCCTGGTACAGGCCCCTAGCTGAGCACCCCAGCCCTTGGCCCAGCCTTCATCCAGCCCTTGGCCTAGCCCCCCAGCCAGCCCCCCNGTAGTCACAGCAGCCCAGCCCCCTGACCCCTGACCCTGGCAGGCCCTCTGAGTCTGTCCAGCCCTTCTGGACAGTAGCTGTGCGTCAGCACAAGACAGAAGCACCGAACCGTCCTGTTACACAGCCCCAAGCTGGGTGAGCCCCGAGCTGGATGAGCCGCCTGTGGCAGCCTGCAGCCATCTCACGTACTCTGATTGCATTGGGCTGTCACTCAAATGCCACTGACTAGTACCTACAGCACTTCGCCACCCTCCGCTCCTCTTTCCCCGGGCCATGGCTGCTGGCATCTGCGTCTGCCCCATGCCTGGGCTAAATGGCCAGCTAAAGCCATTGCTTCTCAGGGGGAGGGGGGTGAACACCCTTGAGGGGCACAACCAGGGTAGGGTGACCAGATGTTCCAATTTTATAGGGACAGTCCTGATTTTTTGGGACTTTTTCTTATATAGGTACCTATTGTCCCCCACTCCCTGTCCCAATTTTTCACACTTGCTATCTGGTCATCCTACAACCAGAGGCCTGAAGAGAGGCAGGAGGGCAAGAAGATACTGCAACAACCACCTGCCCCAAGAGCCCAGGCCCCTGCTGCACCCTGGACCAAGGAGAATCACCACTCAGGACGGGCAGTATAGAGGCTATGAAACACAGCCACACAATTCCGATTCCATCTAGCAGAGGGCAGCAGAGACATAGCCACCCCAGCCAGGAGGGCACAATCCATGGAATACATAGGAGGCTGCCCTGCTTGTGCAGGGGACGCTAGGGAAGGCTGGCGGGCAGCGCCCTGGGTTGGGCTGGGAGGAAGGGCAGGGGCATTTCAAACCAGACCAAAGCCAGGAGAGGCACCAGCGGGAGCCGCCGTGCCCTGGACGCCGGGGATGGGCTGCCTGGCCCCACACAGCCACACTGGCCTAGGGTCGAAGGCTGGGCTAGGGACGAGGCATTGGGCTGACACCCCTCGGCCTTGGCTTCAAGCCCCTGCTCTGCGGATGCTGCTTGTGGACAAGCCCTTCCGGGCCAGGTCGATACAGGTCTAGGCCAGAAGCACCCAGGGGAGTCAGGCACGTAGATGCTTTTGAAACAGCTTTAAGAATCTGGCCCTAACTCTCTCCTGTGGAAGATGCGGGGGGAATCATCCGCCTCAGGGCGCGGTGGTGCTAGGATCCTGGGGGCAGGATCGGGCCCTTCACAGCCGGGGTGCCAAGAAACTGGCAGCTTTAGAGTGAAAGTCCAACGGTGTCATCTCTAGCCAAGCTGGGCTGGGAGGGAGCCAGCCCCACTTACCCCCTGCCCGTCAGCTACAAGCCTTGGGCAACATGACCGGGAACTGGCCACCTCTGGGAGCTGCTGCGAATCCCCGGCTGCTCGTGGCACTGTGTGGGGGAGGAGGGGGTGATCCCGGCCCCGTGGGGGTGTTGTTCCCGATCGGCGTGTGGATCCTGGTGTAGCCAGGGCCCTGCCAGGGTGTCGCTGCCTGAGTCACCTCGACTGAGGAAACAGCAGGGTCAGCAAAACCTGCCTCAACCTGTCCCACAGAACAAGCCGCCAAGCCCGAAGGGAGAGGGAGGGGACTGTGTGGGCCAGGACCCTGGGCGGGGAGGGCAAGAGGGAGGAGCCCCCCTCTCCCCCCACGAGATTGGATTGGAGGAAACTTCAGGAATTTGGGTGCCTATAGAAGCAAGAAATGGATCTCACACACACCCCACTATCCCAGCCCTGAGCTCCCCCGACCCCCCAGCTCTGCCAGTGCCCCTCAATCCCTGACCCCTTGTTATCCCAGTCCTGCCCCCCAGCTCTGCCAGTGCCCTTCAGTCCCAGACCCCTTGTTATCCCAGTCCTGCCCTCCAAGCTCTGCCAGTGCCCCTCAATCCCTGACCCCTTGTTATCCCAGTCCTGCCCCCCCCCAGCTCTGCCAGTGCCCCTCAATCCCTGACCCCTTGTTATCCCAGTCCTGCCCCCCCAGCTCTGCCAGTGCCCCTCAATCCCCAATGCCTTGTTATCCCAGTCCTGCCCCCCAGCTCTCCCAGTGCCCCTCAATCCCCGACCCCTTGTTATCCCAGTCCTGCACCCCCAGCTCTGCCAGTGCCCCTCAATCCCTGACCCCTTGTTATCCCAGTCCTGCCCTCCAAGCTCTGCCAGTGCCCCTCAATCCCAGACCCCTTGTTATCCCAGTCCTGCCCCCCAGCTTTGCCAGTGCCCCTCAATCCCAGACCCCTTGTTATCCCAGTCCTGCCCCCCCAGCTCAGCCAGTGCCCCTCAATCCCCGACTCCTTGTTATCCCAGTCCTGCCCCCCCAGCTCTGCCAGTGCCCCTCAATCCCTGACCCCTTGTTATCCCAGTCCTGCCCCCCCAGCTCTGCCAGTGCCCCTCAATCCCTGACCCCTTGTTATCTCAGTCCTGCCCCCCCAGCTCTGCCAGTGCCCCTCAATCCCCGATGCCTTGTTATCCCAGTCCTGCCCCCGCAACTCTGCCAGTGCTCCTCAATCCCCGACCCCTTGTTATCCCAGTCCTGCCCCACACCTCTGCCAGTGCCCCTCAATCCCCGACCCTTGTCATCCCAGTCCTGCCCCCCAGCTCTGCCAGTGCCCCTCAATCCCCAACCCCTTGTCATCCCAGTGCTGCCCCCCAGCTCTGCCAGTGCCCCTCAATCCTGACCTGCAAACCTCTGCTATCCCAGCCAGACACAAGGCAGGTGCAGCCCTGACCAGAGGGATCTTCTGGCTGTACTGGGACCCACTGGGCCGGGAGCTGGGAACCCGGAGCTCAGCCCACTCCTGCTGCAATTCCATCACTGACTACCCAGGGGAAGCCTTCGGGGAGACTCAGCGGGAAATGGGGCTTGCTGGCACCCCACGGTCCTGGCTGGGAGCCACTGAGACTCCAGCATCCACACTGCATTACCTGGGCTCACAACTGTGGGACCCGGGGCTCCCTGCCGTGCTGGTGCCTCCACACGGCCCTTCTGACTCGGGACTGCGGCCACATGGGGCTTGGGCCCACGACTCAGCGGGACTCGGGCTGTGGACCCCCACCGCCAGCAGTGTCCATGGGCCCAAGTCCAGAGGGACTCCTGGCCCAAGGCAGCCTGATTCGTGTGTGAGCCTGGGTTTCCAGCCCAGTGTAGACAGACCCGTAAGGGATTACGTCCAGGAGACTGGCTTTAGGCAGGGACACGGCCCAGAGCCTGGGAATTCTGGACATCCCCTGGTGGGACTGGTAGCAGCCACGGAATTACCTACAGGGCAGCTGGGGGAGCTGCCCCGGTCTGCGGGGGCCCTGCCTGGCGCGCTCTTGGGACGCTGCAGCACCAGGACACGGCTGAGGATTCGGCTGTTTTATTGGCAGATTCAGATCACTGGCACATCAGGATCAAGGCCAGCACTGGGCACCGTGCCTGGCCCAGGGGAGGGGGCTGGGACACAACACAGGATGCCATGTTGGGTGTCACTGGAGGGTGGGGATTGGCCGGGGCCTGGCGGGTGGCACTGGAGGGTGGGGATTGGCCGGGGCCAGGGAATGTCACTGGAGGGCAGGGATTGGCCAGGGCCAGGCAGGTGTCACTGGAGGGTGGGGATTGGCCTGGGGCCTAGCGGGTGGCACTGGAGGGCAGGGATTGGCCAGGGCCTGGCAGGTGGCACTGGAGGGCAGGGATTGGCCGGGGCCAGGCAGGTGTCACTGGAGGGTGAAGATTGGCCTGGGGCCTGGCGGGTGGCACTGGAGGGCAGGGATTGGCCGGGGCCTGGCAGGTGGCACTGGAGGGCAGGGATTGGCCAGGGCCTGGCGGGTGTCACTGGAGAGTGGGATTGGTTGGGGCCTGGTAGGTGTGGCTAGAGGACAGGAATTGGCCGGGACCAGGTGCATGTCGCTGGAGGGTGGGGAGCCGTCAGAGCAAGGGCAGGGGGTGAGGGTGGGGAGCTGTCAGGACCGTGCGTCCAGGCGGGTGTGGTGCCCGCTCAGCCGCTCGCCACGTTGGAGTTCTCCGGGGACGGCCTCTTGGAGACAGCACAGATGTGGAAAATGCCTGGGGAAGAGAGCGAGAGGGTCAGGGCAGGGACAGGAGGGGTGGGCAGCGAAGTAGAAGAGGCCAAAGAGGGCAGGCAGGGACGGGGTGGGCGGGCGGGGATGTGGTAGGTGACATGATCCCCCAAGCTTCTCCCTCTGGAGCATGGCGTCTCCCTGCTCCTCCTTCCCCTCACCCCATACACCCTCTGCCCCATGGGGATCTATCCCCCTGCTCCTCCTTCCCCTCACCCTATACACTCCCTGCCCCATGGGGATCTGTCCCCCTGCTCCTCCCTCCCCTCATCCCATACACCCCCTGCCCCATGGGGATCTGACCGCCTGCTCCTCCCTCCCCCTACCCCATACACCCTATGCCCCATGGGGATCTATCCCCCTGCTCCTCTCTCCCCTCATCCCACACCCCCTTGCCCCATGGGGCCCTGTCCCCTGCTCCTCTCTCTCCTCACCCCACACCCCCGTGCCCCATGGGGATCTGTCCCCCTGCTCCTCCCTCCCCTCACCTGACACACCCCCTGTCCCTTCGCACCCTGCCCCACATTCCTCTCTCCCCTCACCCCCACAGCCCCCCTGCCCCATGGTGCCCTGCCCCTCAAATCTCCCTCCCCTCACCCCACTCCCCCCTGCCCCCCATTCCTTCCTCACCTCACACATCCCCTGTCCCATGGCCGCTTTTCCCCCATGCTTCTTCCTTCTTGGATCCTTCCAGCAGTTTCCCCTCCCCACACCTGCCTCATTCTCCTCTGCACCGGTGAGCCCGCCCACCACCACTGCCCGTAGCTTGTCTGGGTTGCACCCACACACACACTTCACTCCACCCTGCCCCTTGCACTGGGATCTCGGCTAACAGCTTTTCCTCTTCCCAGACTTCCCAGCAGGCATCACTGGTTTCTGATGGGTCGGGCTCTACCAAATTCATGGTCCATTTTGATCAATTTCACGGTCATAGGATTTTAAAAACCATAAATTTCATGATTTCAGATATTTAAATCTGAAACTTCATAGGGTTGAAATAGTAGGGGTCCTGACCCAAAAAGGACCGGTGGGGAGAGGGCTGCAAGGTTATTGTGGGGTGGGGGTTGTGGTTCTGCTACCCTTACTTCTGCGCTGCTGCTGGCGGCGACGTTACGGTATTGCCATCCTTACTTCTGCGCTGCTGCTGATGGCGACGCTGCCTTCAGAGCTGGGCAGCTGGAGAGCAGCGGCTGCAGGCCAGGAGCCCAGCTCTGAAGGCAGAGCCACCATCAGCAGCAGCGCAGAAGTAAGGATGGCAATACCGTAATGACCGTAAATTGACCTTATGACCCCCCCTGCAACTCCCTTTTGGGTCAGGATCCCCAGTTTGAGAAACACTGGTGTCCCCCTGTGAAATCTGTACAGTATAGGGTAAGAGCACAGAAAAGACCACATATCACAGAGGGAGACAGTCTGTGATGCATTTTTCACAGCCATGAATTTGGTACTGATGGACCAGACACTCCTGAAGTTCAGGAAAGCTCAGCTGAGTTCAGTGCTGCTCGGGCTCCTGGCAAGCACCCCGTGGCAGAGTCCCTGCTGGGAAGTGGGGTGGAGGGAACAGTGCGGCCATCTGAGTGCAGCTCCAGGCAGCCGGGATCTCAGCTAAGGGTTGGGTGGGAAGCCCAGGTCTGGGGCTGGTCTGGGAAGTTGGGGCATCAGGATCTACAGCATGGAAAGGGGGCTGGGGTGCCATGCTGGGCACCCAGGGGCCTGGACACAGAGAGGGGAGCAGCTGGGGATCCCCCAAGAGCAGATACCTGCCGAGAGGGTGAGGATGACAGCGATCCAGCCCAGGATGTAGGACCAGGAGAAGCGCCAGTTAGCGTAGCGCTTACTGAAGAAATTCACCGTCACTCCAGTGTACACCGAGAGCCCCAGCAAGGCCAAGAGACCTGTGGGGGCGAACACAGGATGGGGGGGGGGGCTGAGCTCTGACTCCACTCATCACATGCAGGCACCAGCGACACAGGGCTGCCTTAAAGAAAAATTCACACCGAAGCACTCGCCAAGCAGGGACCCGGCCTGGCTCGGCACCGCAATGCAGGGACCCGGCCTGGCGTGGCACCGCAATGCAGAGACCCGGCCTGGCTCGGCACCGCAAGGCAGGGACCTGGCCAGGCATTGCAATGCAGGGTCCTGGCAGGGCTCAGCACTGCAACGCAGGGACAAGGCACAGCTCAGCACCACAATGCAGAGATCCGGCATAGATTGGCATCATAATGCAGGGCCAAGGCCCAGCGTGGCACCACGAGGCAGGGACCCGGCATGGCTCAGTACCACATTGTGTCAGTTTTACTCAGCGCTACTGGTTACGGGGAGAAGTTTCCCTCCCTCCATCTCCCAGGGTCTGTGAGTCGCTCCCCTTTCCGAGCCCCCTGCCCTGTCCTGTGCTGCTGGAAGGCCAGACCAATCACTGACCTGATGGGATCCCCGCTCCCCCCACTCCCAGAGCCAGCCCCGTCCCTAAAGACTCAGCTAAACCCTTTCTAGCGGCATGTTAGGAGCTGTACAGAAGAGAGCTCTTGCCCTTACCCCAGGTCTGTCCCTTCTCTGGGGCTACTCTGAGACAGCCCTGCCCGCCCTAAGACTGTCCCAGGCAGCTCCCCTGGGGGTAGCCATGACCAGTGCAATCACCCAACTCTGCCACCCTTTTCCCTCCAACCCTCAGTTCCTCCAGCTGTGCCACCCGGCCCGTGTGCCAGCAGCCATAATTGCCATCACCCCTGCCAGGGGGAGCCACCCCCCATCCCACAGTGCCAGGGGGCTGCACAGAGCCGGCCAGGCAACTCTGGGACTTCCTCTGCTGCACCCGACTGGGAGTGTTTTCCTGGCCCAAGTCCTGGCACCTGCAGCAAACCCTGAGATGGGTCTTTCCTTCCAGTGAGGCTGCATCCTGCCCTCCCCTCACGTTAACCACAGAGGGATGCTCAGACCGGTCCTTCCGGCCCAGCCTCGAACCGAGGGAAGCGCCAGGTGTGCCAGAGAAAGGTGGCAGAGCCACATTGGGGGCAGCTGTGGCTAATCTACCCCCCTCCCCAATGCTGGAGATACTTTGTCCCCAGCTCCCCTTGCAGCATCCGCAGGAGCAGTGCCAGATCAGCCCACACTTTTGCCAGCCCAGCAACAGGGACTTGCACACTAGATCCTCACCAGGAATTATTCAGGGGCACTGAAGGGGTAGGCGAACTGCCCAGCTAAAACCAGGCCCAGGCTAGCTTTGCTGGTGCATCTCCTTCCCAGCCTGGCCACCTTCCTGTCGGCTGCGGCAGGCCGAGCTACCCCCAGTGTAGCCCTGGCCCCTTTCCAGAGCGGCACCAGAATCTAGCCGGCAAGAGGAGTTGTTCAAACTCTCCCCTCCAGGTTGTACTGCCAGTACTGACGCTCGCCCGCCGGGCGCTGCCCCGGTCCCTAGCTGGCATAGAGCCTGCTGGAGCTCTCCTCAGCCTGGACCAGCCTCCTTGGCTCTCTGCTGGCCGCGTGGCATGGAACAGGGTGGGCTGGTGTGGGGCAGACCTGACTCCCTCGTGGCCTGCAGGGCTGGGGAGCTCGCAGCTCAGGGTGGGGCCCAGCCAGGAAGGGCTTGGAGAAAACCCCCCATCGCCAGATACCCTCAGGCCTGGGGACACAGCGAGGAATTGCCAGCAGCAGCTTGGCTAGCCCCGAGCTGTTTTCAGCCCTCAGCAGCCTCCACCTAGCCAGGTGAGGATCAGAGGGGAGCAGGCATGGAGCCCCAGGCCACCCAGTGAGGTGCGGTTGTGCCCAACCTCCTGCTGGTGGGGTCTGGCGGTTGGCACTAGCCAGAGCAAACAGAGCTCAGAGGGGTCTAGCCGGGCACCCTAAGATCCCAGCCTGACTGGTTCAGGGGCTTTGATCTGTTATGAAAGTGGGGACAGTGTGTGGCCGACGTGGGCAGTGCTGGGGTCCCAATGCCGCCCGCTGTGGTTGCAGCTGGAGTTTCCTTTGCCCAAGTGGGTGACATTTATTCCCTGCAGAGGAGCCGTTCCACCAGTCATGGTGAGACTCATGGCTCTCACATGCCAGCCTTGCATGCCGCCTGCTGAGTCCAGGCAGGTGGTGCCCGCTGGCCAGATGACAGGGGTGTGGCAGAGAGCAGGGGGGCAGTAGGGTAGGAGGAGCCATACCCTCCCTTCATATTGGCTACTTTCCCAGCTCTGCCCCTCCCTGTTGGCCTCTCACCAGGCACTAAGTGGGCTCCAATGTTTCACCGCAGAGGTGGCTGCGTATGGATGACAGAGGGGGGCACTTTCTAATGGGCTGAGGAGTGCACGCTCTATAACGAGATGCCCATTTATCATCTCATAAGCATTTCTCCCTTGCCTGTTGCTCCCACCCTGTAGTGCCCACCCTGCCCTGTGGTGGCCGCCTCGCCCCATGGTGCCCACGTACCAGCGATCAGCAGGGTGATGCCGGCGGAGCAGGTGCGGGATGCCCTGGCATTGCTGGAGAAGGCGGTGAGGCCCAGGATGATGCCCGCGAAGCAGGAGAGGATGGAGAGCAGCATGAATGCCCGGGTGGCGTCCCAGAAGGCTGCAGGGAGGGGACAGAGAGAGGGGGGAGCACTCAATGGGACCCGGAGATTGGCGAGGGGAGCTGGGAGCCGGATCTCATCTGAGGAGCAGAGGAGGAAGGGCCAGAGGAGCCGTCCAACGGCAGGGCCAGCACCTCCAACACTGTGCAGAGGGTGTATGCTGAGCAGGACCGATGCAGAAGAGAGAGATGCTGGGTCTGGGGGCCTGAGCTGCCCCTCCCTGCCCCGCGAGCCAATCCCCATGCAATCCCTTTCCCTGGGGTGAACTGCTGCCCCCATCTGCCCCTGACCTTCCCCCTCCAAGGCTGCACCCTAGAGCCATGTCTTTCTTCACAGCTGGGTTGGGGGAGGCAGGTAGGGCTGTAAGAATGAGATCGTCAACCCCAGGGGAGCTGGTCACCTGGACTGGCCCCCGCCCGCCCCAGGTTGTTTTGGGGTGGGGACTCCCGGAGCCAGGCTGCACAGTTCTGACAGGGCCAGCAGTTTGGGGGCAGCTTGTACGGACGCTAGGGCTGGCATTCAGGAGGGCTCAGACCCCCCAAACGGGCCAGACTTTCCAAGGAGCTCACTCCTGCCCTGAGGCCCGACTGGCAAGCCAGCCCTGCATGCCGGTGCTGATCAATAAGAATCTGCCCCCGAATCCCTCTAGCCCACACCCCAGCATGGGCCCTGAGCTGAACCCCACAAAGCCAATGGGAGTTTTCCCTGAGCAAAGTCTCTGCGGGGAGCCAGGCGGGCACCTGAGGTCCCTGGGATCGTGAGGGCACGAAGACAGTCGGGGTGGGAAGAAGCAGCCCACAGACAATCAGGGCCCCAGATGGGGAGTGGAGGAACCCGAGGAGTCAATGTAAAGCCAAGGAAGGAGCTAGCAGAAGGAGCAGAACAGAGCCGGGATGGCCGGGTACCTGGCAGGATGTGAGTGGCTGCATTTTGCATGAGCTGCATCCTAGATACGACCCGGAGAGTCGCTCCTGAAAATAAAGAATCACAGTGATGCAGCCTTCGAGAGAGACAAGGCCTTCACGGGAATTAGGATGCAATGTGGGCCCAGCACTGGCCCCCCGAGGGGCAGGGTAGGGGGCTGGGAGTGGGGGACCCCAGTGAGGGCTCCCCAAGGGGAAGGGAAAGGGACTGTGAGTGGGAGATCCCACTGAGAGCTCCCCAAGAGGTATGTGTGACAAAGTGGGAATTTGCTGTAATATTTTTATGACTTCTATCTGTGCCTCAGTTTCCCCATATGTTTCATTGTTACCTAGCTGGGGGGGGAGGGCTGTTTGCTCTCAGGGCAGGCGAAGAGACATGGGTGTGAATGGCACCTGGCTGTCTGAGCCTCAGTGGGTCATTGAAAAGGACCAGCCAAGACCATGCCCTGTATCGCTGGAGAATCTCAAAGGACTGTGGAAAACCCAGTCTCCAGGACATCCACACCCAGCAAGAAATGCCCCAGAGAGATGGATTTTCCTGCCCTGCTGCAGGGAAGCTAAGCAGAGACCCCAGCTCGAGAACAAAGGACTGGAGTGGTGTGAGGTGGGGGAAGGGTGAGAATTGACTGCTGGAAGGAGTAGGGGGCTCTCACCTGGAAACTGCCCCAATAGAGCCTGACCTTCGGGGGTCAATACAGCCTGGCTCTGAGCTGACCAGACTGCTCTGTGCTTTAACCTTCAGTTCTCTGGGCTGACCTAAGGCACCTTGCTGTGCTGGGTTCCGGGTGACATATAAACCCGACTGCTGTGACAGCGCTGGGTGAGTGTCATTGCAAATGGCACCTTCGTGAGGTGTGTCAATCACTGCGGAATGGACACGTCTCTCCCAGGGGTCGGTCTCAGTTGGACTCGCTGAGCAGACTGCATGGTGTGAAACAAGAGGGCTGGAGCCCCAGAGGCTGTGAGGCTGTGGGTCTTACTCTGTGTACAAACAGTGAGGCCTCTCAGGGTCTGACCCACTGAAGGGTTTCCGCCTAGAGACGGTTCCAAAGCTGGAGGCGTAGCACCGATCCTGTGGAGCCGTGACAGCTGGTGCCAGAAGTGGGATGCTGAAGGCACCAGTATTATATTTAGCAATAATTGCCTTGCAGCAGTAAAACAAGGGTACTTAAAGGAAACAGCAAGAAAATGGTGTATAAGCGCCTCCCTAAGAAGGACATTGCAAACCTGTGCAGGGAGAGAGGGTAAAGTGCTAGGAAGCTCAACAAGGCACAGTTGATTGCACGGCTGGAGAAAGATGATCAGATCAAGAAGCAGGTTCCAGACCTAAGTAGAGTTCCAAGAGGGTCTAAGAGTGACCGAGGCAGCACCAGGGTGTCCTCACAACCCAGTTCCCTGCCCAGCACAGTTCCCCACTGACAGATTTGAAGCGGTGGAAGTAGGAGCTGAGGGCGAAGGACCTAGCAGACCATGAGAAGCTGCTGAAGCATGAACTGGAGATGGAGAAGAGGAGAGGTGAGAGGACCCACCGAGGGGTAAGTGGGGAAGGACACTGAGATTCTAATCCCACAAGGAACCTAGATACCACATTGTGGCCCCAGTTTAAGGGAGGAGGGTATAGACGACTACCTCGCTGACTTTGAGAAGGCTTGTGATTTGAACCTCTTGGCCCTGTGGACCGGCTCTGCTGTCTCACCCCCTTACTCGGTCCCAAAGCCATAGAGGTGTACAGCCAGAGGGATGGCGTTGATACTGGGGACTACGAATAGTTCACAAAGGCTCTAATGCTTAGGTTTGATTCGGCACCTGAGGCTTATAGGAAAAGGTTTTGGGGTGTGCAAAAGGCCCAAGGTGTGACCCTATATGAAAGCCTGCAGGGGTCCCTACGCTGGAAGATTTGTGTAACCTGATTGGGTTGGAGCTACTCTGTGAGATCTGTCCCCACAAGCTGAAAATGTGGCAAGGATCTGCCTAGCGGAGGCCGGTTGGCAGATGAGTTTTGGACAATAGGTCCAAAGGGGATTGACCTAAGTATGAGTCCTGGAAAAAGGAACCAGTGAAGGCAGAAGTAGGACTCAGGGAAAGCCAGCAGCCAAGGGACATCAGTGGTGAGATATTTGTAGGGCATAAGTGCGCAGAATGCCCAAGGCTTGATGAAATAGGGGCCAGACGGGACCGTCGAAGGGTTCACTTGATGAACACCCAGCCAGGGCTGCCTGTAGCTCAGGCTCAGAGATTGAACCATCTGACTGAGCCTTCAGAGGAAATCAGTCACCCAGCCAACCCCTCGAGGGCACAGGGGGCCTGGCAGACAGGCTTCTGCTCCTGGCACTGGTACACATGTCCTGTTGTACACTCCTGGGCTCAGACACATCTGAGCCCCTTTGGGAGTGGGAGGTGGTAGTCAGTGGGGAGACGTTCGTGAGGTGGAGAGATTCTGGGACAGAGAGAACCTTGGTCAAACCATGTGTGGTTGAAGCCTGTTGGATGCTGCACCACCTGGGTTAAGTTTCCCCTTGGGCGCCATTTGCCCACTTGGGTTAAGACCAAATGCTCAAGGGGTCACTCCCGACTCCAACCTAGGGGTCAGGACACCCCAGGCGGCATCTCAGATGGCCGACACCTGGAGGAATGAGGGTTCCCTGTCCTTCTCACTCCCTGGCAGAGGAGGGGGTGCAGGACCCCAGCACAGTTTCAAACCCTAAGAGCCTGGGGTGGCAAAAGGACACGGGGCTGCCTGAAAACCCCTCATGTGCCCCTTGCTAGTGACGTCTACCAGCCCAGTCCTAAGGGAGGGCATGAAACTGCTCTGAGCTGCGTATTGGAAACTGGGTATTTGCCTGAGTAGCAGAGGGGCTGCAAGAACCTGAGCAGACCGGGTAAGACAGTGACCATGGGGTGGGGAACAACGCAGCAAGGCTGGTGGAGGACGTTTGTGGGGTATCAGGGAGGCTGAGCAACACCCTCCCCCTTGAGAACAAAGGACTGGAGCAGTGTGAGGTGGGGGGTCAGAGCTGGCTGCTGGAAGGAATCAAGGCTCCCACCTGGGAACTGCCCAAGGGGATCAGACAGAGACAGTCACTGCAGCTCCACTGGGCTCTGGGCTGACCAGACTGGTCTGTGCTTTAACCCTCTGAGGGCCTTCCTGTGCTGGGTTCCCATGAACCCGACAGCGCTGACAGCGCTGGGTGAGTGTCACTGCAAATGCTGGGCAAGGTGCGTTAAGGATAATCCCTGAGGTGTGGACACGTCTCTCTCAGGGGCTGTCTCAGCTGGACTCGCTGAGCAGAGCTCACGGGGTAAAGCAGGAGGGCTGGAGCCCCAGAGGTTCAGTCTCGGGGGGGTGAGGCTGTTTGGCTTACCTGGCAGAAGAGACCCTTCGGGGGTCTGGCCCACTGAAGGGTTCCTCCTAGAGACTGTTCCACAGGTGGGGGAGTACAACCGACTCTGTGGTTCCCTGACAGCTGGGAAAGGGGCTGGGAATGGCGGATCCCAGCGAGGGCTCCCTGAGGGGCAGGGAATGGGGGATTCCAGCGAGGGCTCCCCAAGGGGCAGGGAGTTGAGGATCCCAGTGAGGGCTTCCCAAGGGACAGGGAATGGGGGGTCCCAGCAAGGGCTCCCCAAAGGGCAGGGAGTTGGGGATCCCAGCGAGGGCTCCCCGAGGGGCAGGGAGTTGGGGATCCCAGTGAGGGTTCCCCGAGGGGCAGGGAGTTGGGGATCCCAGCAAGGGCTTCCCCAGGGGTAGGGAATGGGGGATCCCAGCAAGGGCTCCCCGAGTGGCAGGGAGTTGGGGATCCCAGCGACCGCTCCCTGATGGAGCAGGGAATGGGGGATCCCTGCGAGGGCTCCCCGAGAGGCAGGGAGTTGGGGGTCCCAGCAAGGGCTCCCCGAGGGGCAGGGTACAAGGCTACGTGCGAGGATCCCCAAGGCAGCAAGTGAAACACATTGAGAAGTAGCAGCAGCTTCCACCCCACTGCTCCATCCTAGGGGCTCTCGGGCTTCGCAGACCCAGGGGGATTCCTCACTGCTGGTCACTCCGTTACCCCCATCCCACTTTGATCTGGATTCAGACTCAGCCAGATTCTCTATTATGTTACACCCGTGTAACCCCAGGGGCGTCAGCAGTGTTGCTCTGCTCTCCCGCCGGTGACACTCCCGTGACAGAACCTCTGGCCAGGCCAAGCCCCAGGAGATTTCCATCAGCTGCAGATTGGCCTCCCCTGCCTTGGGTGACAGCTGCCATCCCAGGTCCTCCCACAGAATCAATGTTGGGCCCTCTATGCTCCTCGCGCCCTCAAGCCCCCCAGGCAGTGCCCTTAGCCGGCGGCCGTAGCAGACTCAGGTCCTTTCAGACCAGCCCCTAAAGTGTGAAACGCTCCCTGGTCCTGTGCTCTCTCTGCCCAGAGTCAGTGACGGCCCCAGCTGGGGAGACCAAGGGCCAGGAAGGAAGACACGGGGCTTTTTTATCTTCCCCCCTCCCCACACCCTGAGGACAGGCCGAGTTTCAGTGTCCCACTCCAGAATTTCCTGCTACCCCGAAACAGGCCAGCTTGGTAGCTCAGCTGGGGCCAGCGCTGCAAAGCCATTGGGCTTTTTATAGGTCCAATGGAAACTCTCCACCTCCCTTTGGACTGACTGTGCCCGAGAGGGGAACTGAGGTATATCCGTGGCCGGCCCAGAGCCCATCCCCATGGCCGGTTCTTATCCGGGCCGGCGCTGGGGAAGCTCAGACTCCGAGCCCAGGCTGGAGTTGGCAAGGTCAGGAAAGGCCAGATCTGGGCCTTCAGTTCAGGCCGTTCCAGGGCTACGGGTGGAGCCCTGCTGCCCAGGGACTCTGGGGCTGCCGCTGAGGCCAGGTGGTGGCATCAAGCCCCACTTTGTCCTCTCCATATTATGGGGCCAGATCCTAGTGTCAATCAAAGCAGCCTCAGCGGGATGCGTGTCAGCTGCATTGCACACCCCTGGCACCCAGGCGAGGGCTGGGATCCCCCAACTCCGAGCTCCAGGGAATCTCCACCCATCCGTGGCTAGTTGCCGGGGCAGGCTGCAGCCACAAGAGGGCAGCTGTGCTCACACAAGCCAGCAGCCAGGATGCCAGGCAGGGGCTCTGCCAGGCAAACCCAGGGGAAGATTCTCTGCCCGCGCCACTGGGCACAACAATCAGGCCATCTCATCGCAGCGTCTTTCCCTGGGACTAAGTCAGACGGGGCACCCCTCACCGAGCCAGCAGAAGCCAGGCTGAACCAGACCCGGTCGGGCACCCCTACCTGTACATCTACAAGCCACAGCCCATTCGGTCCCATCCAGGCCATTTCCTGGAGCCCAGAGCTGGACTGTCTGTCCCTGCAGCCATCACCCTCCTGGTCCCTGTCCCCACTAGGGGACACCCCCGGGTGCTGCTCACCAATGCTGATGGTGTGGGGGTGGCACTTGCCGCTCACGCAAAACCTCCAGAGCCCCTGGCTGCTCAAGTTCTCCGAGTAGCGATACTGCATCCAGAAGTCGGTCGCCGTGGCAACGATGAGAAGGACCAGGCCTGAGACCGCACACAATAGCCCACCCCCCATCAAGGTGTACATGGCTGGCAGCTTGCGGGTCCGGCAGAGCGGGGCAGGGGGGTGTCTTTCTCCTGCACCAGGACAAGAGAAGATGGGGCCTCCTAGGAGAAGGCCCAGCAGCAAGTTACCACTGGCTGGGCTGTGTGACAGACATGTCTATTGCCCTTCACGTCATGCAGACCTGGGGAACTCCCTGTTGCAGAAGTTGCAGAGCCAAGGGCTGTGACTGGATTTCAAAGCAGGCAGGAGAATTCTCTGCAGGTATCTGAGGTGAGATAGGCGTGAGTCAGCTCATGCTTCAGGGCATGAGCATCATGCAAGGGTCAGGAGGGAATGACCCCCCCCCCAACACATGCAACATTGTGTCTGTGGCCAGGGAGTCAGAGTAGGGAGGTCCAGGCCCTGCTCTGACCCATCAGACACTGGCCACTGCTGATTGCAGGAGAGTGAGCCCGCACGAGGTGACTGCCTGGCACAGCTTTGGAAGAAGTGGGCTACGAGATGGATCAAGCCAGGGGACTGGATACCGGGCTAGATGGACCATGGTTCTGATCCAGCCCGGCAAACCCTCTGAGCCAGTGCTTGAAAGTAAGGAACCCACTGGGTCTCAGCCCATTTTGGAGCTTGATGCATGACACAGCCAGGCTGGCTGCTCCCCCAGTGCCAGGGATGGTGCAGCTACAGGCATGGACAATGCGTGTTCCCCTTCCTCTTGGCTTCACCCAAGCAGCGTGGGGGCCCCAGGCCCAGCTCAGCTGCCCTGGCAGAACCTGTGCTTGTCCTTGTGCTGTAGCTGGGTGGGGCAGGTGCCCCCCGTGGCTCCCAGCTGGCGGTTGCCAACTTGCCACACATGGGAGAGCCAGAGACAAAACTGAGAGACAGGCCTAAAAGCCACCCGGGTCAGCAGATGCTCCTGGCTCAGGCTAGGACCGGGAGCCTCCCGCTGGCAGGGAGGCTCCGTGGACGTGAAGGGGAGGGGTGCGGAGGGGGGGAATCTCCTGCGTCAGGCAAACCGGGCCCTTTTGTTCCCAACAATGGGCTGAGCTTGTGATGATTTCACAGCGAGAAGGGACCCAGCTGAGTCAGAGCTGGTGTCAAAAGGGCACCTGGGCTTGTGCTCCTGCCAGAGCTGCAGGGAGCCAGCTGGGCTGGGATGGGCCCCTGGCAGAAAGGGAATTCAGACCCAAACCGAATTGGCAGAACTGATGGTCCAATGGGGCTGGGACTGAGTGGCGTGGGTAGGGCGGCATGGGGGAACATGTGCAGTGCAGGTCCAGCCTCGCCCTGGCCCAGGTCAGAGCCTTCAGCTTTCCACATGCAGCAAAGGAGCCAACTTTGACCAGAACCCCTGCCTGGGAGATGCCCCAGGGAAGCAACTCAAGCTCTGGGTGGATCAGATCCATCCCTCTCCCCAGACTGCCTGGGGTGTGTCCTGCAAGCCTGGCAGGGAGCGCTGGAGAATGCCCAGCGCGGGGGACACGGGACGGTGGGCAGCCGTCACTATGATCAATGTTGTTGCTTAGCCAAGCAAGATGCCAAGCACACTGATGCCAAGCATGCCAGCGCTGTGCCCAGCACAGGACAATGGCCGGAAGCAGGGTGCCAGGAGGTCAGTGTTGAGTCAGACTAACTGGACTGGACCATGTGCGCTGTGGGTGCTGAATCGGTGGCCAAATCTCAAACCAACCAGTCCCTGGAACCTTTGCTCCAAACCCCAGCCCTGCCCCAAGGCCCGGGCTGGGCTGGGCTGGCATCATTGCTTGGCTGGCAGCAGATGCCAGGTTACCACCTGGGGGGCATGGGCCATCCCCCATCTCCTTCTCCCCCCTCTTCCTGGGGTATCAGGGTTAGGCTGAGGGGCAGAACGAGTGGGTCGATATCACAGGTCAGCAGGTCTCCCCACTGCTTCCCAAGGTTCATGAGGAGCTGCCCTGGGCACTGCAGCGGGAGGCCAAGGCCAAGGCAGCCCTGGGGTCTGTTATGCTCGTGTCTCCTTGGGGGGAGGGAGATGCCAGTGGCTCCCCAGAGAAAGGAAGGGGCAGGAGCCACAGCAGCAGGAACATCCCTTCCCCAGACCTGGGAGGTGGCAGGGAAAGCAGCCACAGGGGGGCGCCCCAGGCCTGAGTGGGGATGGGGGCAGCCGCCACAGGGGGCTGCCCCAGGCCTAAGGGGGGATGGGGAAGCAGCCACAGGAGGCGCCCACCCCGGACTGAGAGGGGACTGGGGCAGCAGCCACAGGGGGCCACCCCCCGGGCCTGAAGGGGGCAGGTTTTGAGGCCTGTGTCTGAGACAGAGGAAACAGCTGCCTCCCCTGGGCAGAGCGGAGGAAGCAGCCAGTGGCCCAGATGTGGCTCTTCCTCACCTCGCAGCACCGTCCAGCTGCCTGCCACAGAGCTGCTTATAACCCCTGCCCAGAGCCCTGCCCAGGCACTCCCAGAGCATGGGTGGACTGGAGACCCCCTATGCCACAACGCATGGGGGCAACTGCCCACCCTCCCGATTACACCTCCAGCTGCAGTGTAGACGTGTCCCCTCACTCCAGCAATGGAACTGGGTGGCTAATTCCCATGTGGTTCCTGGCAGTGGGACCAGAGAATGAATAGGATAGATAGATAGAGGGGTGGGGGGAACAGATAGATAGATAGATGGGGTGTATGTGGATAGATAGATAGATGGATAGATAGATAGAGGGAGTGTATGGAGATAGATAGATAGATAGATAGAAGGGGTGCATGGGGATAGATAGAGTGTTTGGGGATATATAGATAGATAGATAGATAGATAGAGGGGGTGTATGGGGATAGATAGATAGAGGGCGTGTATGGGGATAGATAGATAGATAGATAGAAGGGGTGCATGGGGATAGATAGATAGATAGATAGATAGATAGATAGAGGGGGTGTATGGGGATAGATAGATAGATTAGATGGGGGTGTGGGGACAGACAGGCAGCCAGATCAATTGAGAGGGGACAGTGGGGAGAACTCAGGGCTGCTAGAGAAGGACTAACATAATTTACCTTCAGTGCTACCCGGCGGGAGAGGCCATGGCTAATGAGGGCTGACAAGTCACTCAGTGGATCAGCTCCTGCTTTTGCTGCGGCTGTATATTGTGTGCCTGGGGATCTGCTGGAGGCAGCGAGAGTGCAGGCTGCTGGGGGGGACGGGGCTTTTATTGAGTCGCCCCCACATGCTCCTCTTTGCTCTATTGTCCGGGAGATGACAAAAGGCCCACAATAGAGTGGAAGCATCTCGCAGCCGCTGGCTCTGGCCTCCGGCAGCTCCAGCCCTGCCGTTCTGCTGATGCAGGGGGCCGCTGGCCTTGTGCACGAGAGCAGGGAGGGAGCCACGTTTTCAGGCGGGAGCTCAGCAAAGCAGTTCCTGCACCCCCAGCCCGCTGAGGAGCAGCTCCTCTCTTGTGGAGGAAGGCTCCAGTGGGGGGTGGGGACATTCAGTGATGGCGGGGAGGTTAAATAAAGGAATGAAAATAAAAAATAGGGGAGGAAAGAAATAAGCCAAGGAGGGTGACTGTCAAGTAGGGTTGGGGGAAGGGAGGATGAAGTTGTGACAAATGTTCTGCAAGATTTCAATGAATCCTGCGTGCCTCAGTTTCCCCTATATTTTGCATGGCTACCCAGTGGGGGAAAAGGCAGGATAAGGGATAGATGGGCAGGGGCTGGCCTGGCTGTCTGAGCCTGAATTAACAAGGACTGGCCCAGGCTGACCCCCTATCAGTGGGACATCCCCGACTCGAGTCCTCAGGACAATGACGCCCAGCAAGCAGAACCCCAGGGGGAGCTGGATTTCCCTGCTTTGCAGCTGGGAAGCTGAGCACAGACCCTGGCTGAAGAAACAAGGACTGGGAAATGTGAGAAGCCGCAACACGGGGGACTGGGGCAGAAAAGTCCAGCGAACTGGGGCATGAGATCAAGGCTGAGGGGCAGGGCATAGAGGCAGCTGCAGGAGCTGACCTGTCACTTGGACCCCTGGCACAGCCTGGTGGGCAGGGGTTGGGGGACTTGTGCCCAACGCTGCTTCTGGAACTGGGTGTCAGCTGGGCCTGCTGAAGGATTGACCGAGGTGCCAGCTCCCTAATTCTGCCACCCCATGGCCAACTTCTGCCCCCACCCCTGGGGTGCCACTCCCCTTGGAGGGACCCTGTGCGCCTGCCCAGACTCGGTCCCTCTCTGTCCCTATGGCTACAGCTGGGGGTGGGCTGGGACTGTGTCCCAGGGACCTCTGTGCCGGGGGGGGGGGGGGGGGGTTGGGGAACTGGGCTAGGAGCCACATGGGGAATGGGGCTCTAGGCATGCCCCCTGCAGCTCCCTCTGACTCCAGCATCTCCCCACTGGGGGGCTGCTGCTCTCCAGGACTCCCTCTACCATTCCCTCCAGCTGTCTTTGTCACCCTCCTCTTGTCCCCTCCCTGGCCCCAGGATGGCTACAGGAGCCAAGGTGGGGGGATATACCCTACTACCCCCACATCAGGTCCCCCCCCCCCTTCCTCCTGCCCACACCTCGGCAGGGAAGGGCGTTGTGAGGAGCAGGTGCATAGGAGGCACCGTGTGGGGTGCAGGGGGCTCTCAGGGCAGGAAAGGAGCATGTGTGGGAAGAGACATGGGGAGGCCTGGGAATCGAGAGGCAGAGGAGGACACTTGGGGCAGGTGAACGTAAGGGGAGAGGAGACTCTAAAGGGGTGGGGAAGGAGGCCAGGGGAGCTGGGGGTGGGGAAGACTGTGGGCAATGGAGGAATTGGGGGGGGGTGCAGAAAACTGAGGTCTGGGGGAAGAAGAATCTGGGGAGCACAGGAGGCAAGGCAGAGGGGGAGACGGGGCAGGAGATGGAGAGGAGCAAGGAAAGTGACATGGGAGGGAACGGAATCCTTCTGCCAGCTGCTGTTGGCGGTAACAAGGGCCGGGTTGCGATTTCGAGGAGTTCCTCTTCACATTACAAACCCAACCGATACCAAGTTTCACTCCCCTCCTCCCGTCCCCTGGGCCGGGGCGCCCTTCCCCACTCCGAGCACTGAGTCCATGTACACACACAGAGAGCCCTTTTACTGCAGGGGAAGGGAGCAGAGCCCTGAACTGGGAAAAACCAGCAACGGGTGGCTCAAACACAGGCAAATATTAATTCAAATCTCCACCCCTGGCTTTTTGCCTCAGTTTCCCACCTTGCAGTGTGAAAACCCAATGGACGGATGAACCTTTACCCCCTTCCCCTTCCCTCCTGGCCCCAGTGCACGGTTGTCCCAGTGTAGCGAAGTCGCAAGGTCCAGGTGTGGGGTCCAGTGCATAAACCTCCAGCCCCTGTGTGGGAGGGTGAGTGCTGGCTCCCGACGCCTGGCAGCCTGTCTCCTGGCTTGCCACTGCCGCGTTAGTGGCTTATCTCTGCGGCTGCTCTTCCGGGCAGTCACACGGCCACCCAGCCCGGCTAGATCCCAGCTCTCAGATGGCTGAGCAGGAAGGACCTAGCTGTGCTGTGTCTCACCACAACACTGGCTGCACGCCAGGAATGACGCTGCTTGGTAAAGACAATGGAAACATTTACTCTTTAATGCACTTTCTTCAAACCCACATGAACAGCAATTGGTCTGAATTCTACCAACACAAACACATATACGCATGCACATACATTCACATGCGTGTGCACACATCCACACACATGTGCACATAGCCACATCCACACACAGAGCTACACACACCCACATAACAACACATGCATACACACACACAAACACATGCATATACATCCACACACATGTGCACACATACAATCACACACATACACACAGAACTACACAAACCTGCACAATAGCAAACGTATATACATGCATATACACTCACACACATACATATACACACACATTCATGCATGTGTGAACGGATGCAAACACACACAAGTGCAGACATCCACACATGCACGCACATCCACACACAGAACTACACAAGCCCATGTGACAACACATTCATATACACTCACACACATACACAAGTGTATGCACATACATATATACAGCTGATTTCCTTTGTTTTTCTTTCTCAGCTCTTCTCTGTGGGCGGGGGGTGAAAGGGCTTGAGGGTACCCACAAAAAGGAATTCTCAAGTGTCCCTTCCTGGGATCTCAAAGGAGTTCTGCACTTGGATGGTAGCAGCATTTACCAATCCAAGGTCAGTGAAAAGTTGTAACCTTGGGAGTGTAATACAAGCCTGGAGTGGCCAGTATCCTTGCGGGGCCCCCACCTTCTGCACTCAAAGTACCAGAGGAGGGAATCAACCTTCTCTCTCACACACACACTCTCCCTCCCCTCCCTCCCTCTCTCTCCCTCTCATATATACAGAATCACAGGACTGGAAGGGACCTTGAGAGGTCATCTAGTCCAGTCCCCTGCACTCGTGGCAGGACTAAGTATTATCCATCCCTGACAGGTGTTTGTCCAACCTGTTCTTAAAAATCTCCAGTGATGGAGATTCCACAACCTCCCTGGGCAATTTATTCCAGTGCTTAACCACCCTGACAGGAAGATTTTCCTAATGTCCAACTAAACCTCCCTTGCTGGAATTTAAGCCCATTGCTTCTTGTCCTAGCCTCAAAGATTAAGAAAAACAAATTTTCTTCCTCCTCCTTGTAACAGCTTTTTACATACTTGAAAACTGTGATCATGTCTCCTCTCAGTCTTCTCTTCTCCAGACTAAACAAACCCAAGTTTTTCAATCTTCTCCCATAGGTCATGTTTTCTAGACCTTCCATCGTTGTTGTCGCCTTCCCTGGACTCTCTCTAATTTGTTCACATCCTTCCAGAAATGTAGCGCCCAGAACTGGATACAATTCTCCAGTTGAGACCTAATCACTGTGGAATAGAGCGGAAGAATTACTCAGGGGCGGCTCCGGGCACCAGCACGCCAAGCGCATGCCTGGGGCGGCAAGCCACGGGGGGGGGCACTCTGCCGGTCGCCACGAGGGCAGCAGGCAGGTTGCCTTCGGCAGCATGCCTGTGCAGGATCCGCTGGTCCCGCGGCTTTGGCGGACCTCCCGCAGGCGTGCTGCCGAATCCGCGGGACTGGGGACCTCCCGCAGGCAAGCCGCCGAAGACAGCCTGCCTGCCGTGCTTGGGGTAGCAAAATACCTAGAGCCGCCCCTGGAATTACTTCTCGTGTCTTGCGTACAACACTCCTGCTAATACAGCCCAGAATGATGTTCACTTTTTTTTGCAACATGCACTCACATGCACATACACCAATGCGCATACACACACAAATGCCAGGCAAGACAGAGATAGTTGGGAAATTAATTTATTTCCCCCTCACAAAAAAAAATCTACGAAATCAATTTTTTTAAAATTTTTGTCAACCCCCCTCCAAATTCCAACTGTCAACAAATAATCATGGGGGGGTGTTATGGAAACCCCAATTTTTTTTGACAAAAATGGAAATCTGGGGGTGACATTTCTATTTTGTAAACACAAAGGAACTTTCAGGCTGCCTGGGCACGAAACCATGGTGAGTGCCTCTACCCACCCACAAAGCGCACATGGCAGGGGGTGGGGTGGAGCTGCCATGTGTGCCCGTCACCCTGACACTGTTGCCAAAGGCTGAACCATTCCTGGTTTGGCCGGTTGTTTCATTAGGTTTCCTGCTCCAGCTGTCTCATTTTGTCTGACAGAGTCTTTCTCAACCACAGATCGCAGGGGGTGATGCTCCATTCACAGCATGTGGCTACTCACTCCCTGGGTATTATGGCAATGGGACCAAGTTGATCGCAGGACCGAGCAGACAGACTGACTGGTCCCTTTAGATCCCAGGATATCGGAGACAGCCAGCAGAATGAGTGGGTTCTTGGGATCCCACTGGGAGATAGAGCAGATGTTGGGGAGAGTGAGTTTCCCCCATTACATCTCCCCTTCAGTATCAGAGTGGGGGGAAGGGGAGAGCTAGTGAATCCTTTTAGATCCCTCCATCTCCCCCCCCCCCCCGGCATGGAGCAGAGAGGAAGTGGACGGTCCCCTGCTTTACAGATCCACAACACAGAAAGCAGTGGCATTTGCAGGTTCATGGACCCAAGGCACAGACAGCAGCTCCCAAGAGCAGCAGGTTTTCCCCTCGCCGATCAGAATGCCTGGTAACTACAGATGAGCCGCTGCCTTGGCACAAACCCCCGTCCCTTGCACACTCTCATTGTGCGGCCGGCACATTTCCAAACTCCAGAAGGTCGTTAGGGGGGAGCCAGACGGAAGGGCACTTGCTGATAAAACCAGCTGCGTGAAGGAGTTTGTCTGAGAGAGGATAAATGAGTGCCAAGGGAGCAGTCAATCTCGGGGCATGCCCTTTAACCGCTTGGATTTGGAGATGGGGTTTGTGAGAATACTACGGGATTTGAGTTCATTCTGTGTTTACCAGGAAGAAACAGTCTCGTGGGACAAGCACGCAGTTTCTGGCTGGAAGAAAACCGTCACCATCACCGTCACCATCACTGTCACCATCATCAGAGCTTTTCAGGGCAATGTCATCCTCAGTGCCGCTTGCCCTGTTTTGCACGATAATAAACTTATTGAGGCACAAAGTCATTTGCAAAAAACCCTTCACACCAGGAAGAACTGGATGCTGGTAAGTCATCAGTAGCAGCATATGCTGGCTGCCTCTCTGCCTTGCTAGGAGCAATGAGGGACACTAAGGCCAGGTCTAAAATAGAAATTTAGGTCAGCATAACTACATCGCTCACCGGTGTGAAAAATCTATACCCCTGAGCAGCACAGTTAAGTCAACTTAACTTCCCAGGTAGACAGCACTAGGCCAACAAGAGACTTCTTCCATCAACCTAGCTACCATCTCTTGGGAAGGTGGATTATTTACAGCGATGGGACAACCCCTCCCATCTGTGCAAGTCGTGTCTATACTGAAGCGTAGCAGCACCAGGGTAGCGTTTCAGTGTCGACAAGCCCTCAGTGTCTCAGCTGTGCAATGTGGGAGACAGCCAGGCCCAGCCACACAAGAGGGTTGGGATTGAGGATGGGAAGCAGCTCAGATACTCTGGGAAGCGGGGGCTGTGTTTGCACATAGATGGGCCTGGCTCCCTGCTGCACACATGCTGCCAGGTTCAGACAGGCCATATGGCACCCACTGGGGGCGGGATGAGCTCAAATAGACACTCAGCTCTCAGGTTCTCTTCTCCCCGAGGCTGAATCCAAAAGCCGAAGTGGCCCAGAGGCCTCTTCACCCAACAAGTGTTTCCTCGCCTCTTCCTCCTACTTACTGCTGACCCAGAGCTGCACCTCCACAGACACACAGTCGAAGCCCAGGCCCGCCCAGCAGGAGAAGTTCCCTTGGTCGGACGTCATGACTCTGGCAAGGTGCAGGGTGGCGTTGCCATGGGCCAGCCTGTGGCGTTAACCCATGTCCTGCCCTCGAAGGGTGGCCTGTAGAACGAGCGGTTCTCGCTCCCATTGATGCTCAGGTAGAGGTTGATGACGTCTGCGATAGTTCCACTGGACATTTGGGGCCTTTCTGGGGTAGTGGACTGAGAAGGGGCAAATCAAGGAGATCAACTCATGGAGACCACCACCACCATACCCTAGAACTACACCATCTCAGTCAGTCAGTCCTAGGGCCACCCCCCACTATGCCACCAGAACTACACCATCCCCGCGAACCAGTCTTATGGCCTTGTCACCACCATGGTACCAGAACTGCAACATCCCAGTGAGCCAGTCAGCCCAGGGCTGTGCCCCTCTCTCCTCATCAAATAACTCCATGGAGAAGACACAGTTGAAGCAACTGAATTAACGGCAACAGGATTTAATGCAATGACCCAAGCAGAACAGAGCTTACTGAAGCACTCCCGTTTCACCCAAAGGAGCCCTCCATGCTTTACCAACCATACACCCAGCCTGAGAGTCGCTCCAATCTCCCCAGACAGGCAGCCACCCCTGGGTGGCACACAGCAGTTGCTCATCAGTGCACAGCAACACTGAGCAAAATGAAGTGGAGAAGAAACCTGTGTCCAGATGTGGGGAGGATGGAGGGGAGGAGGCTGATCTGGGAATCAGGGCTTTGGCGTGGAGGAAAGGCACAAGGGGATCTGCAATGACCAGGACCCATGTTCCTCATCCCATCGGTAAGTGACACACAGAGAACAGCAGCCATGGGAAACAGCTTGCAAATGCGGCAGGGAACTGGGGAAATCAAATGACTTCTAGGGGACAGCAGGGAGTCAGGGACATACCAAGGCCTGACACAGGCTAAGGCTTTGTCGGGGAGGGGGTGCATTTGTGGCCAGCCGTGGGGCAGGAGCAACTTCCACTCAGCAGGGAACTGCAGAGCTCTGGCTGAGGCCAACAACAGAGGAGGGCACTTCTCCATAGGACAGTGACCTAAGAACCACCAACAGCTTTCACAGCTGCATTGTGCCGGCCATGACAGCCTAGTGAGAAAGACGGAAGAACTTGACAGAGGATTTGAGGATATTGGACTTCTAAAAGGAGATCCAGCACAAATCCAGAGACAATGCTGTACCATACCAGGTACAAATATCCCTACCAGAGATACCTTGGAAGAGACTAGCTACAGATTTATGCAAATTCAGTGGATACCATTATCTCGTCACCAAGGACTATTCTTCCAGGTATATAGAAAGACTGTACTCAGCAGACATAACATGTCGCAGTGGTATTGACAAACCGTAGTATACTTTTGCTCACTTTGGTACTCCAGAACAACTAGTGACAGACAACGGACCACAAGTGTCCCTAGCAGAATTTAAGTCACTCTAAATAAAATATGATTTTGATCATGTTACTAGCAGTCCACATTACTCACAAGCGAATGGAGAGGCTGAGAGAGCTGTGCTGGCAGCCAAGAAAATCCTATACCAGGAAGAGACATTCTTTGCTCTTCTGAGTTACCAACACCAACAGTGGTTACTGGATATAGTCCTGCACAAATCCCTGTGGGAAGACACCTCAGAATTACTGCTCAAACTTTGGAAGAGAATCCATCTTCAAAGTGGCCAGACATGAAGAGAGTAGCCAAATCAGATAAAAAAGGCTAAAAGAGCTTCGGAACACTTATACAACAGACCTTGCTCGGTTAGAGAACTGCTGGGTCTAGAACTTGGTGACCGTGCTCATGCCAAATCGGATGGAGAAAAAGGATGGACAACGCCCATTGTCATAAAAAATGCCTAGATCACATGTGATCGAGACTGACGGTGAAGAGTTCAGCAGAAACCATCAACACTCACACTTTGTTCCTCAGCAGGAACAATCGACAGAGCAATTGCTACAGGTGGCAGATGCAGAACGTGAAGAAGACTCAAGAATTCCAAACCGACCACAGCCAGTCGTAACTAAAGGCCAGCCAGATGACGAAGTTGTTCCATGTTCAGGTTCTGTAATTAGGAAACCAGCACGATTCAGAGGCACTCAACAGCCTGATCTGTACTGAACTTCAAAGCGAGCGTGGCAGGATAACTGTGGTAAATGGTGGGAATGTAGAACTTAAAAGGGGGAGACATAATGGCATGTTAAGCTGTATTATACTGTTCAGCCATTAGATGGCACTGTGTAAAATGCCTTATTTCAACTAGCCTCAGCCATGCCTGGCAGAGCATTAAAAGATCTTATGCTGATAAGTGTAAGTGGGTAAGTGAGCTCTGTGACCAGGACAGGGCTGGTTTTGGACAACAGCAACAACATTCTGTTTCAAAGTGGCAGCCAACTCTAATATTAAGCTGCCTCCCAGGGAGGTTGTGAGTTGATCAGGTACCATGGTGATGGGCACGGCATGTGGACCTGAATAGAATAGAGGTGTTGTTAACTACTGCCTGCAGAGCACTCTCAGATCCCTGCGTGCTGGGCTATGGAGGAAGACCCTGACCCACATGGGACCCCATCCCGATCCCACACAGACAGAGCAGCCGTGCAGTGACATGCCCAGTATTTACTTAGCTGCTGGAGAACTATGACGAGGAATCCCAGGTGCAGCAGATCGCGCCCCGTCTCCACCTGCTGTTATTGCAGCTCTGCTCCCCCTGACTGAGAGAGGGAGAAAAAAGGCAGAAGGGGTCACTACATGCAAACAGGAGGGGAACCTGGCCAAACCCCAAGCAAACTGCACCAGGGAGCAGTCCTGGTCTGGAGGGGCGAGCCCCTCCCTCCAAGTTCAGAGACCGGGGACAGCTGCAAAGCTCAGACCCAACCTGGGGAAGGAGGTAGCTGGATCCTTAGAATCTGAAAATAACAGTGGGAGTTTTCCCTTCCTGCCCATCATCAGTCCCTCCCCCACGCTCTCCAGTAGGGCAGTCATTCCTCTCCAGCCCCTACCACCTTCCCTCCCCTCTTAACCCAGCAGAGGCTGACTGGGGGCAAATTCTCCTTGTTCCTTCCTAGCTCGCAAAGCGAGATAAGGGAGTTCCTAGAATGGCTGCCTGGAGAAATTCCATCCAGCTGGCATCTGTCTCAGTAATAGTTTATCAGTAATTTTTATCCTCTCTGAACAGGTTACAGATCATATGAGTAGGCTTGGAAAGTTTTTATTGTTATTAGTAAATGCTGATTTCAACGGATACTCCCAAACTACTGCAAAAACATTTTCAGCGATAATCACTGACATTGACAGAGAGGCAAAGTAAGAAAAAAGCTGCTTGAGAACGTATTGGATATGTTAGTGTAAATCATGATGTTCGCCAGCACTACCGGAGTTGGAGCAGAGTCCTGTTTAGAAGAGGGGGGAGCTGGCCCCCAGCCCATGCTCCCTATAATGTGTTTATCTTAGGAACAGGGAGGTGCTGAGGCGAGGACAATGCGACTTCAAATTAGAGTGACCAGACAGCAAATGTGAAAAATCAGGACAGAGGGTGGGGGGGTAATAGGAGCCTATACAAGACTGCCCTATAAAATCGGGACATCTGGTCACCCTACTTCAAATCACTGCAGTTTCCCACAACTGTGACCATCTAAATCAATAAACCTCTACAAAATGCTTAAAATAACCATCAATCTTAGCCATAGAAATGGCCAAAAAATGAAAATCGAATTCTGCCAAGCCTCCATAGCAAATAGTCAACCATGCTAATCCATAGCAAACACCCGGTTCAAATCCAGCAGCAGGTAAACCAATGCAAAAAAGGTTCTCCCCTCCATTAAAGGTCAGAAACCGACCTGGAGCTGCTCCTGTCACCCAGCCTGAAAATGCCTCTAGGAACAAGCTAAACTCAGTGTCAACATTTAAGGAAAGCAAAGGGAAGCTGAAAGCATGAAGCCCCAGGCTTATCTGGGTAACCAACAAGGCTACAACTACTGCATGCCTTCCTGTGGGACAGCTGGCCTTGCCCACTGCGGGAGGCAGGGAAGGATGAGTTGGTTTGAGGATTTCTCTTGAAAAATTAATCAAGAAAGGTTTTGTATTTTTTTAAATTAAAATTATGCCAGACTAAAGGAAGCGTCACAGAAAATGCATTGGGAAATGGAACAGTGGCACCTGATGGATATCAATTTACTAGGGACGTATTGAGATACTGCAGTGATGATAGATAGATAGATTTAAGAATATAAGAACAGCCATACTGGGTCAGACCAATGGTCCATCTAGCCCAGCATCCTGTCTTCTGACAACAGCCAATGCCAGGTGCTTCAGACAGAATGAACAGAACAGGCAATCATGGAGTGATCCATCCCCACTTGTCCACTCCCAGCTTCTGGCAAACAGAGGCTAGGGAGGATGGGGTTGCATCCCGGTCCATCCTGGACCTATCCTCCAGAAATGTATCAAGTTCTTTTTTGAACCCTGTTATAGAGTTGGCCTTCACAACATCCTCTGGCAAGGAGTTCCACAGGTTGACTGTGTGTTGTGTGAAAAAGTCCTTTCTTTTGTTTGTTTTAAACCTGTTGCCTGTTAATTTCATTTGGTGCCCCCTGTTCTTGTACTCTGAGGCGTACATAACAGTTCTTTATTCACTTTCTCCACACCAGTCGAGATTATATAAACCTCTTATCATATCACTCCTTAGTCGTCTTTTTTCCAAGCTGAAAAGTCCCCATCCTTTTAACCTCTTCTCATACAGAAGTCGTGCTATACCCCTAATAATTTTTGTTGCCCTTTTCTGTACCTCTTCCAATTCCAATGTATCTTTTTTGAGATGGGACAACCAGATCAGCACACAGTATTCAAGATGTGGGTGTACCATGGATTTATATAGAGGTAATATGATATTTTCTGTCTTATTATCTAGCCTTTGTTTGCCAGAAGCTGGGAATGGGTGACGGGGCTGGATCACTTGATGATCACCTGTTCTGTTCATTCCCTCTGGGGCACCTGGCATTGGCCACTGTCGAAAGACAGGATATTGGCCTAGATGGACCTTTGCTCTGACCCAGTATGGCCGTTCTTATGTATCCCTTTCCTAATGGTTCCTGACATTTGCCTGGGGATGGATGGATGAGATAGATTCTCTCTCACCTGCAGGATGTTGTCCTCCGTTTCTCACAGATGAGCGATGCCACTGAGCAATGTAAGTTTCTCTTCTTTCTCTCCAACTCACACAGAGAACATTACTCCTTGTTCTGTCATCTGCTACCACCGAGAACAGTCTAAATTCGTCCTCTTTGGAACCCCCTTTCAGGTAGTTGAAAGCAGCTATCAAATCCCCCCTCATTCTTCTCTTCTGCAGACTAAACAATCCCAGTTCCCTCAGCCTCACCTCATAAATCATGTGCTCCAGCCCCCTAATCATTTTTGTTGCCCTCCGCTGGACTCTTCCCAATTTTTCCACATGCTTCTTGTACTGTGGGGCCCAAAACTGGACACAATACTCCAGATGAGGCCTCACCAGGGCCGGCTCTGGCTTTTTTGCCACCCCCCAAAAAAACACAAAATTCAGGGGGGCCGGAGCGGTGAAGCAAAAAAAAAAAAAAAAAAACGAGGTTGACAGCCAGGCTCAGCCGGCACAAGGGGTGGTGATTAAAGATGGGGAGCAGCTCAGATACTCTGGACTACACGGCAAGCGGGGGGCTGTGTTTTCACATAGATGGGCCTTGGCTCCCTGCTGCACACATGCCTGCAACGAGGCTTCCGACAGCCCTGTTCTAAGACGCTCCTCTCTCTCTGTAAGGTATCATTAGGGGCCTGTGTCTCGCGGCTCCAGAACTCAGGAGTACAGAGCGGGGGCCCTGTTGGGATGTGAGTCCTCCAATGGACATTCCTGCTGCTGCATAGATTAACGTTATCCCTGCGCATGAGTCTCCACCGTGAGCCCAGCAAATAGTAGTACTCGAGTGCTCGGTCCTCTAGTCCACTCCTGGTATCAGTACCTAGGATGGCTCAGATGTACAACTTCAAACGCAGCTCACCGCGCCTGATAACGCTGGTTTGTAAGATGATGGCATCAGTGTTGACTAGGAATTATTTGTTATTCCTCCTTCGGCCTGCCAGAAATGCCTATAAACTACAGTCACCGCTTAAACGCGAGTCGACCAGAGCTGCACCTCCACAGACACAGGCAAGTTTCTGCACGATGTATGCCCCTGGGGCACCGTGAGGATCGGAAGTTAGCCATGTTGTATCAGTTTCCTCTTTGGAGTTCTGTCTGGGATGTCGTTGTCCGCTCGAGTCAGTACAGTCTTCTCTTACCCTCGCATTGAATTGGGAACAGATCACAGTGGCGCAACCCCTGTGGTGTTCATCCAAGTGGTTACTGTCTGACAGTGCAGCCTGTATCAGTCGAGGTAGAGATATCTCACAAGTGCCAATTCGGCACTGTCTACTGCGTAGGGACTGAGGTTGATGATGCCGTGTCGCTCCGCGGTCGGCTTTGGGGCCTTTCTGGGTCGTGGCGTGGAGCCATTACCTACACTCTGTGACGACTGGGAATGCTTCTTAATGTTTTGCTGTAACTACTGTGTTGATGCTCAGTGTCCTCTGCAGTTCTTATATGTGCCGTGGTGGCAATAGAGTGCTCGTGATTGCTGCAGCAAAGGCCCCAGTGCCCTATGCCTGGCACTCTGTATCTTCTGCAACTGATGGCCTGTGCCCCCTCCCTGCAAGAGTGCAGCTGAAGGTTGTTGGAGCAAAGAGGTCAGGGTCTCTGGTCCAGGAAGGACTGAAGCAGAGAGGGGGATGGAGGGGTTATTAGTCTTGGGAGCTGGCTGAGGGCGGGTGAGTAAGTGTGCAAGACATAGGCGGGTTTTCTATTTCTTTTCTGGGGGGCTTCTGTTTGGAAATAACAACCCCCCCAGGGAAAAAAAATTGGGCGCAAACCCCACAGGCGCGGTCCCCCGGCCGGTTCCGGTTCGCTTGTTCCCTACAGGCTCTGTTAGACCTTTTTCCTGTCATCGAATAAATCTCCTGTTTTACTGGCTGGCTGAGAGTCAATGTCTGACTGCAAAGTGGTGGGTTGCAGACCCTGGGCTTCCCCAGCACCCCGCTGGGGCAGGGGGCAACTCGCTGTGAGCAAGCGCCCACGGAGGGCAGAGGATGCTGGAATGCTCCAAGGAGAGGACCCAGCGAGGTGAAGCATGTGAGCTTCTTGCCTGAACAAGTCTGCTCCAGGAGAGGAGCTCCCCAAAGTCCTGCCTGGCTTTTCGGTGGGACCAGTTCCAGGCATCGCCCAGGGACTCCGTGTTCATCCAGACAGCATGTTTACATTGACAGTCCACTCAGGGTAGGATGGGCTCTCCATGCGCATCCGAATCGTCAACCAAGTGTTTCACATTGAACGTACCGACTTACCATTTGAATCGTCCCTCCCGATGTGCTGGTCTAGCTGCTTGTTGGGTTGGTCCTGTCACGGATTCCTGGGGCTGCTCTGGAACGCTCGCCCCACAAAGCCAGTCAGGACTTGGCCGGAAGCCTTCCTTTCTCCCTTGGGAGCAGACTAGTCTGCAGGGCAAGAAGCTCACACGTCTTCACCTCCTGGGTCTCTCCTTGGAGCATTCAGCATCCTCTGCCCCTCCGTACGCTTCCCACAGTGAGTCTGCCCCAGCGGGGTCCTGGGGAAGCCACAGGGTCCTGCACCCCTACTTTGCAGTCAGACATTGACTCTCAGCCAGCCAGTAAAACAGAGGTTTATTCGATGACAGGAACAGGGTCTAAAACAGAGCTTGTTGGTACAGAGAACCGGACCCCTCGGCCGGGTCCATACTGGGGGTCAGTGAGCCAGATCCCCAGGTCTGCATTTCACTCCTCGTCCCCAGGCAGCTCCAGACTAACAATCCCCTCCAGCCCCTCCTCCTCTGCTCAGTTCCTTTCCCCGGGGCCAGGAGGTCACCTGACCTCTTTGTCTCCAACACCCTCAGCAGGCACCTTTGCAGGGGAGGGGCCCAGGCCATCAGTTGCTAGGAGACAGAGTGCCAGACATTTAGGTGCACTGGCCCTTTGCTCTGCAGCAATCACACACCCTTATTCCACCACCTAGATACTTAAGAACTGCATAGGAGACACTGAGGCACCAACACAGTATTCAGAGCAAATATTAAGAACATTCCCAGTTCATCACAGGTGGTACCCCAGGAGCCAACATTTGAAATCCAGATATAGAGCCAATACTTACAACTTCAAATACAAAAATGATACATGCATCCATGGAGCATAATCATAACCAGCAAATCATTACCTTTTCATAGACACCTCACTTGACAAACTTTGTATAATATTTGCTGCAAATATAGAACAGTGGTTGCAACAATGATCTATCGAGTCATATTTTAATCAGATAACATCACACAGGGACAAGGGGTGGGAGAGAGTCAGGGGTGCACAGCAGGCCCACCACAGTCCCAGACTGCACACCGGAGGGAACTAGTCACATAGAGTGTTGGGGGGTTCTTAAGGATTGGCTTGTTTTGGCCTTGTTTTGAAATGGGATTGAAGCTTGATTTTTGGCTTATTGTGAAAGTCGGGGCATTTATTTACCGCGCGAAAGTTGGCAGCTGTGGGCTGGTATTGCAAAAACACACACGTTCCTAGGAAGTGCTAGGCACCAGCCACTCCTGCAAACACATTCCAGAAGGGTGGTACCGGAACCGCCCCCCGACACCAAGCATGGTACAAACACCCTCCCCAAAGATGACAGGGACACGTGGACAGCCTCTTAAAGATAAAGTCAAGATGGCAGGGTGACGAATAGAGATGCTTTTGAGCGATCGAACACATAATGCAAAGCTAAGCACGTCAGGCAACACTTGTATCGGTTTATAGAGAAGAGATCCTGCACTCAAACTCCATCCCAGAGCCTGCACCCCTCACCCCCTCCTACACCCCCAGCCTGGAGCCTGCTCCCAGCACCTAAATGCCATCCCAGAGCCTGCACCCCAGACCCTCTGCCTCATGACAGTGCCTCGTGTGCTGGGGTTGCTGGGCTGCTCCCCCACCCCCGGAGCTGCACCAGTGCCAGACGCGGTGATTTACAGGTTGTGGTGCACTGTGTCCAAGTTCACATGGCATTCTGGGCAAATTTGTCTGCCCCTTGGCCAGTCCCCAAGATTCCCAGGGCGCTAGTCCAGAATCTCACACTGCTTCTGGGAATGACCTTCCTGGAGTCTATGCCGTTATCAGAGGCAACAGCCCTGCCGTTTGCACAGCCCCAAAACAGTCAGGGCTAGCAACTTCCCTTCGCAAATGGAGCACTTGCCTTTGCAGAGAAAACTGAGGCCCCTCTGATAGCAAGGCCCAGCGATAAGGGTGATCCAGACCAGAAAATGCTCCACAGGGTTTATACTGCCCACCACTGTTAGCAGCTTTGCCCATTACTTTGGGGTATGCTCATTTATTCGGTTTCAGAGTAGCAGTCGTGTTAGTCTGTATCCACAAAAAGAACAGGAGTCCTTGTGGCACCTTAGAGACTAACAAATGTATTTGGGCATAAGCTTTCCTGGGCTAAAACCTACTTCATCAGATGCATGCAGTGGAAAATACAGTAGATAGATAGATAGATAACATAAAACAATGGGTGTTACCGTACACACTATAAGGAGAGTGATCAGTTAAGGTGAGCTATTACCAGCAGGAGAGAAAAAAACCTTTCCGTAATGGTAATCAGAAGTTGACAAGAAGATGTGTTTATTTCCCCCACCTACAGTTCCTCAAACCTTCTTGTCAACAGCTGGAAATGGGCCATTCTGATTACCACTACAAAAAGGTTTTTTTTCTCTCCTGCTGATAATAGCTCACCTTAACTGATCGCTCTCCTTATAGTGTGTATGGTAACACCCATTGTTTTATGTTGTGTGTGTGTGTCTTCCTATTGTATTTTCCACTGCGTGCATCCAATGAAGTGGGTTTTAGCCCATGAAAGCTTATGCTCATATAAATTTGTTAGTCTCTAAGGTGTCACAAGGACTCCTGTTCATTTATTAGGGTTACTCTTCTGGGGTGGGGGGTTCTGTAATTCTGTCAGTGTTCTGCTTGTGTCCCTTGTGTTCTCATACGGAGCTCTGCTTCTCCCTTCTGCAAGTTCCCTCCCAATGGAGCTGTCCTGCAGGACTTAGGTTCCCCAGGGCTCCGTTCTTCCAGCCCCAGAGTCAGCCAAACACCCCCACACACATTAACAGAGCGCGGTTGAGAGGACCGGGCTAATGCGCGCTCCCAAACTGGCCCCTTATACGTCCCTGGACTCAGCAGGCTGGGTCGAGCAGCACTTCCAAGCTGTCACCCTCATATGCCATGGCCACCACAACAGCGTATGCCTGAGCAGGCTGGGTCGAGCAGCATTTTCAATCTGCCACCCTCATATGTCCCAGGTTCAGCATGTCCCTATCCCAACTTTCACGTTCCAATTGTTCTGGCAGTAATCCACTTGATGAGCAAACCCCCCAGGATTTTTGGGGGCTGCAGGGAGCTTTAGCTTAGGTATGAGAAACGTTGCTGCAGAGCGAATGGGGAAGCCAAAAAATCACCCCGGGGTGTGGGGGGAGGGAGAGAGAGAAGCAACCAGCTTAACCATGAAAGTCATTTATTGCCAGGTAATAACCACAGGGGAACCAACCAAACAAAACAGTTATAATGTTAAATTTAACTTACATTTGATTATAAAAGTCAGGTTTAGAAAACTAGAACTGATCACACAAGTCAGGTCAGAAGGCTACACCGAGAGAGAGAGAGAACTGGGTTCTCACCACTCCGTGAAGCTTCAATCGATCGGGGTTCCCAGGTGCAGTGATAGCTGAGGGTCCGGAGTGCTGGAGACAGGCAGAGCCCCCAGCACAGTCAGTCAGGAGAAGATGAAGTCCCAAAGGAACTGATGCAGATTTCAGATCCAGGCATCAGAGCACTTACTTGAGCATGGATAGGGGGCATTTTCTGGAGGGAAACAACAATGGTTGGAGGGAAAACACTAGATTTGTTTATGGGTAAACTGATGGCTCAAGGGAGGATATCAAAGTTGTTTTGTTCAGGCTAGACAATAGGAACTGCTCATTCCTGGCTACGGGAGGTGTTTTTTCGAGGGAACCCACAAGGCAGTTAGGCAGCTTCAGTATTTTGGATACCAATAAAGGATTCATTACTAGAATTGGTCTGATAACTGCTGAGCTGGGTGTGTGCAGGCGTAGGCTCATTAACATCTGGAGCAGAGATCTCCCAGAGTTCAGTGCAGTTCTTGCCTTGGAATCTCTGCTCTCCAGTCTGTAAGCTAATGGGGATGCTTCCCTGTCCCATCCTTGATGCAAATGAGCCTAGGGAGTTGCCTTAATCCTGTCACCCTTGGCCAGAGGGGTTTAGGTGTGTCTCCCACGGCCTTTTCATTGCTTTTTGTAAATCTTTCTTCTGATCAGCTTTGGTTCAAGCAGAGGCTGGGGCGGGGAAAGTCTTTCGTGAGCCAGACAGGCTGGGTACTGCGCCCTGGTTCCCCAAGAACACAGAGCTGACAGGGTAACACCATGGCAGATGCACAATGAGGGAATTTGGAGGTAAACGGACCATTTAAAAAGAATTTTATAAATACAGACACTACAGATAAAGACCCAGCTCACCAGCCAGCCCCAAGCGAGGCCCCAGTTGCTGACCCTCAGTCCTCCAGGCTGCGGAAAGCGTTCTGCATTTCCTCGTTCAGCTGGGCGTAATCGGCCTTAATCTTTGCTTCGCCGTCCTTCACTGGATCCTTGGAAAGGAGAGAGGTAGAGAGACGAGCAGGGGTTGTTAGAAACCCCTTCGACTCAAGCCAGACCGGAAAGGCCAGGGAAGGAGCAAAGGGGACTTGGGGCTCAGCTGTTGGGTCTCCATTTACTGTTAGTACCATAACGCCTCACTTAACGTCATCCCGGTTAACGTTGTTTCGCTGGTACATTGCTGATCAACTAGGGAACATGCTCGTTTAAAGTTGCGCAATGCTCCCTTATAACATGGTTTGGCAGCCACCTGCTTTGTCCACTGCTTGCAGGAAGAGCAGCTGGTTGCAGCTAGCTGGTGGGGGCTTGGAACCAGGGTTGACCGGAAGCCCCTCTATCAGCTTCCCCACATAATGGTAGTGGGATCGACCCCTCTGGGAACCTAGCCCCATCAGGAAACATCTTGAGTCAGGCTCCCAAAAAGCCCAGGCAGCCGAATCTGCAGCTACGTCTGATGATGCAGCTGAGCTGCCTGGTGAGGGGATGGACACACTGTGGCAGAGCTTAGCACCAACGAGCCCAACCCCTGGAACCAGCAGGGGACACCCGCCCGAGAGAGGGCCTAGTGCAAACCCAGCAGGGACCCCAGAGTTTGGCCGAGTGACGATTCCCCCAATAGGCTAGGCTCCAGCGCAGCTCTAGGGGAGCAATCCAGCAAGGCTCAGGACCAAGAGCCCGGCCCCATGGAGTCAAGGGCCAAACTCCCATGGGGGGCAGGCTCAGATCCTGAGCACTGCAGCAGCGGGCGCGATCAGCATGGCCACTGGCGAAGGCCCCATGCCAGTCCAGAGTATCACCACTGCATCCACCACCAGGGTACTGGGTGCTGGATGTACCAGTGAGCCTGTCCAGCCAGGACAACAGGCCTTGGACTTCAACAGAAGCAGGATCAGGCCCTGGAATTGTAGCACAAAGAGACCCAGGCCTTGTAGAGGGAGGACAGCGAGTTCCTCCACAGTGCAGGGACAGACCCCAGCCCTTGGAGTGAAGCCTAGTGGGTGGAGCACTGCCTGGGCTTCATGGTACCTGGCTTCTATTTCCAGCTCTGCCACGGGCCTGTTGGGTGACCTTGGGCAAGTCCCTTCCCCTCCCTGCACCTCAGTTTCCCCCTCTGTACAATGGGGATAATGATACTTGTCTGCTTTGCAAAGCACTTTGAGATGCACTAGATGGTTGGTGTCATTGCAGGGCCCTGCAGGCTGTAGGGCTGGACGAAGGCACAGGTGTGACCAGCCCCCAGCCAGGGCTCTCGCTACATGCTGGTGATGGGATCTCAGCCCTCATGGCTGACCCGAGTGTAACCACAGCAGCGACACCTGCCTCAGTCTGCAGAGAGCCTGAGACAACCATCCGCTGTGCCCCATAGCTCCCCAGCAGAGGGCTCGGGGTGGGGTGGGAGGAGCTCTTTCATCAGGTTCTGCTGGTGGGGTGCTGACAGGTCCCCACCCCAAACTCTGCTTTGGTGGGTGCGAGGTTGGGTCCTCTCTCCTCTGGGACAGACCCAACTGCCTGGAGGCAGGGAGGGTGGTCTGGGGAGGGGGATGCCTTGATTGCCCAAACAGGGGAAGTGAAAGAACCCTGAGTCCAGCATCCGGCTCTTGTACATGTCCCCACCTGCAACTTCCTAAAGCAGGACCAAGCTATGGCTTTGAGGTGGGGCCACAGCAAAGGGGTGGGGCCAAAGGGAACCCCCCAACATAGGGGTGTGACTAAGGTCTTGGATGGCATCTCTGTCCTGGGAGGTGACAGTCCGGTCACACAGCACTGGACTGAGAGACTCCAGCATGTCAGCAGGGAAGCAAGAGCGCGGTTCCTCGGGTCACCCGGTAGTGAGTGATCTGGAGTCACAGCCGGACCTCGCAGTGCTCAGACAGCAAGGGGACAACTAAGTACAGAAACTGCAGGTGGAAGGAAGGGGGGTGTATGCAAGGAGAGTGGGGGGTGGAAGGCTAGGTAAGTGGAGGGCTGGCTGGGTAAGTAGACGGTTGGATGGATGGGTGGAAGAATGGATGGACAGGTCAGTGGATGGATGGATAGGTTGGTGGATAGCTGGATGGATTGATGGAGTGTGGGTGGATGGAAGGATGGATGGATGAGATGACTGGTTGAAGGATGCATGGATGGACAGGCCAGTGGATAGATGGATGGATGGATGGATGCAGTGTAGGTGAATGATAGGTGGAAGAATGGATGGAGGATGGATGGACAGAAGGATGAGCTGGTCAATGGATGGATGAATTGATGAAGTGTGGGTGGGTGGATGGATGGAGCGTGGATGGATGGATCTGAAAGCCATGCAGCACCAGCCCTTATGGAGCAGATTAATTAGCTAACACACTGTTAACCCCTTCAGCCCCAGAGCCAACTGCCCAGGCAATAACATGCCAGCACAGAGCTAGGGCTGGCCAGCGCCTCACCTTGAACTTCATGGAGCTCAGCTTGTACATGATGTCCCCAAGGCTCTCACGGATCACGGCCCAGGTGATCTTGTTCTCAGACTGGGCCGTGGACTCCACCGCGTGCTGGGCCATGTCATAGAAGGCGATCATGTTCTGCAGCATCCCCACTGTCTTGTAGAAGGGGCAGAACCTGTCACGGCAGAGACAGAAATGGCCCAGGGGTGTCAGGGAGCCTCTGGAGCAGCCTCATGGACACAGCACCAGAGCTGCTCCCTGACGTCAGCCTTGCCCCAGAGCACGGATGTCCTGGAGCAGCGAGAAGCTCAAGGGGTGGGCAGGTGTCAATCAACAAGAGAGTGCTCCAGGTGGGGAGGGAGCTAGAGAAGGAGGCTCCCATCTGCAGTGAGGGACCCCATGGAGATCTTGAGGGGGCAGCTCTGCCAGCCGGGACTCCAGGGCCATACTCAACCCCTAGTTCCTCTCCCAGGTCAGAGCCCTTCCTGGTCAACATAAGCCCATCACGGCCTCTCTCATCACCTCAGTGGGTCCTTTGGCCCAGGTCCCTGCTTCACCCCTCACACCCATTTCCACCCCATCTGTGCCAATAGAAGCAAGAGGAAAGTTGCTCCCACTCTGCTAAACCCAGCTGATTCTGGGGTGCGGCACATCAATGCCCGGCAGTCATTTAGGACAGGAAGTGAAGAATGCCTTCTTCAGCTGGAACCACTGGGCCACTTGAGGTAGGGTGAAGGGAGCGAGTTCTAGAGATAACCCAGTGAGCCAGTGCCCAGGCGCTACTGTGACAGACAGATGGAGGTAAGGCTTGGGGGGAGAGCGAGAGATGGAGGGATACAGGGACAGAGAGCAATGGGGCTGTATGGGGATGGATGGAGTGCGATGAGGATGGACTGAACGCAAAGGGGGTGGATGGGGACGGAGGGAGCGCGATGGGAGTGGACCGAGACGGATGGAGCGCGATGAGGGTGGATGGGGACAGACGGAGAGCAATGAGGGTGGATGGGGACAGACGGAGCGCGATGGAGGTGGACGGGGACGGACGGAGCTCAAAGAGCGTGGACCGGGACACCGGAGCGCGATGGGGTGGATGAGGACAGACAGAGCGTGACGGGGGTCGACAGGGCTGGATGGAGAGCGATGGTGGTGAACCGGGATGGACAGAGAGCAATGGAGGTAGATGGGGACAGATGGAGTGTGATGGGGGTGGATGAGGACAGACAGAGTGTGACAGGGGTGGACAGGGCTGGATAGAGAGCAATGGTGGTGAACCGGGATGGACAGAGAGCAATGGGGGTAGACGGGGATGGACGGAGCGTGATGGCGGTGGAAGGGGATGAATGTACAGTGGCCAGGAGCTGTGGCTGTGGGGCAGGCTGGGGGCTGTGGCTGTGGGGCAGACTCGAGGCCGGGACAGCTGGTACCTGTCATAGGAGGAGTAGCCATTCTGCTGCAGGAAGTCGTCCTTAATCAGCTTGGCCACCTCCAGCGTGATCTTGTCTGCCTCGGCCAGAGAGGCCTGTGGGGAGAGCACGGGGGGCATGATGGTCACAGCTAGGCCCTCCCCCATCCCTTCCCCTCTTCTCCCCTCTTAGCTCTCCTGTTGTAACTCTGCAAAGCGTGGGCCATTAATGGTGGCTTGGACTCTTGATGGCTCCCACTGAGTAGGAGAAATGGTTGTACATGGCTCTGTTTACTTGTAAGCCTTCCTCTGTTCCTGTGAGCCAGGCCAGGAAGAATGGAGGCTGGGGTCTCACAGGACATGTGACCATATCACCTGGTACTGGAATCCATCTTAAACCTTGTGCTTTTCCATTTAGAAGGAGGGGTGCGGACCCAGAGAGAAAAAGGATTCCCGCCTTGTGCCAAAACTATAAAAGGGGTGGGAGGGGGGACAGGACAAAGGGGCTGTCAGTCATGAGGAATCCCCAAGTTACCACCTGAGCTGGAACTAACAAGGTCTGTACCAGGGGACAGGATTGGGCACAGACTAAGAAGGAGTCTAGTCTGTGAAAGAAGTTTATTGAAACATCTCTGAGGGTGAGATTTACCTGTATTCAGTTTCTTAATGTATTAGGGTTAGACTCACGTGTTTTGCTTTATTTTGCTTGGTAACTTACTTTGTTCTGTCTGTTATTACTTGAAACCACTTAAATCCTACTTTTTATGCTTGTTAAAATCACTTTTATTTATTATTGAACCCAGAGTAAGTGATTAATACCTGGGGAAGCAAACAGCTGTGCATACCTCTCTATCAGTGTTATAGAGGGCAGACAATTTATGTGTTTACCCTGTATAAGCTTTATACAGAGTAAAACGGATTTATTCGGGGTTTGGATCCCATTGGGAGCTGGGTGTCTGGGTGCTGGAGATAGGTGATCTGCTGAACAGTTTTTGGTTAAAGTCTGCAGCTTTGGGGGCATGGCCCGGACCCTGGGTCTGTGTTGCAGCAGGCTGGCGTGTCTGGCTCTACAAGGCAGGGTTCTGAAGTCCCAAGCTGGCAGGGAAAACGGGCTCAGAGATAATTCCAGCACATCAGGTGACAGCCACAAGGGGGTCTTTGTGACCAAACCCAACACACCCGGTCCCAGCCCCCTGACCTTGCCCACTAGCTGCACAATCTCGGCCAGGTCCTCCTCCTCCTGCAGGATCTCCTTGGCCTTGGTGCGCAGGGCGGTGAACTCAGGGTGGTGGCGCTCATAGTGCTCATCCAGCGCCCGCATGTACTTGCTGTAGCTGATAAGCCAGTTCACGGAGGGGAAGTGCTTCCGCTGGGCCAGTTTCTTGTCCAGCCCCCAGAAGACCTGGGTGGGGTGGGAGAGATGCCACGGGGGAAAGGGGAATGAGAACAGGACAGGATTTGGGGGGATTCCCAAGGGGGTCAAAGGCCCCAGGGAGACTCACCTGGACAATCCCCAGGGTCGCAGAGGTCACAGGGTCGGAGAAGTCACCTCCCGGAGGGGACACCCTGGGATGACAAGGAGAGGGGCTTAGTCTGAGCAACTGGCCAGTACGGACGCTAATCCACAGCCGGATTCTGCTGGCCCTAAGCCCCCCGGTGAGGCTAATGTACCACAGAGATGAGTGAGGGGCAGACACGGGGATGGATGGGTGGACGGATGCAGAGATGGGTGGATGATGCTGGGGTAGGTGGATGAAGGGATAGGTAGATAGATGAACAGGTGGATGGATGGATACAGAGGTAGGCAGAGAGTGGACAGATGGATGCAAACATGGATGGATGCAGAGGTAGGTGGATGGATTCAGGCATGGATGGACAGATGCAGAAATAGATGGACGGATGGATGGATGGATGGGGGTGTTGGGGGGGCAGGTGCTTTGGGAGTGTTGGGCAGCATGGGGGTGTCGGGACGTTGGGGGTGTTGGGGTTGTGGGGGTGTCAGGAGGTTGTGAGGTTGTCAGGAGTTGTGGGGGTGTCATGAGTCATGGGAGGGTGTTGGCTGGCATGGGGTGTTGGATGTTGTGGGAGTGCTGGGAGTCATGGAGGGTGTCAGCTAGCATGGGGACGTCGGGGTTGTGGGCGTGTTGGGGGTTGTGGGGTTCTCGGGCGTGTGGGGGTGTCATGGGTTGTTCGAGGGTGTCCGATTGCAGGGATGTCGGAGGTTGTGGGGGTGCCGGGATGTGGGGGGTGTCGGGGGGTTGTGGGGATATTGGGAATGGTGGGGGGTGTCGGCTGGTGTGGGGTGTTGGAGGTTGTGGGGGTGTCAGGATGTTGGCAATGTCGGAGTCTTGGGGTGGTGTTGGCTGGTGTGGGGTGTCAGGGGTTGTGGGGGTGTCAGAAGTTGTGAGGGTCTCAGGAGTCAAGGGAGGTGTTGGTTGGCATGGGGGTGTTGGGATGTTAGGGCTGTTGGGGGGTTGTGGAGTGGGTGCCGGGAGTGGGGGGGGTGTTGGCTGGTGTGGGGATGTCTGGGATTGTGGGGGTGTCAGGTTGTTGGGGGTGTCAGGAGTCATGGGGGGTGTTGGCTGGTAGGGGGCATCAGGGGCCTTTCGCCACATCAGCTCTGACTCCCCACCATGGCTGGACGCTCGGGGAAGGTAGGAAGGACTCACGCGCCGACAATGCTGACGCTCCCCTCCCGCTCCGGGCTGCCCAGGCACTTGACCCGTCCTGCACGCTCGTAGAAGGACGCCAGGCGGGCACCAAGGTAGGCTGGGTACCCGCTGTCTGGAAAGCAAAGCCACCGTATGCCTGGGGGTGCTCGGAGCAAGGCCGGTCCCAGAGGCATCAGCAGGGGGAGCCCTCTGGACCAGGCTGAGTCAGGGGGGCAGGAGATGGGGGATCCCAAGCCAATGGGCGGACAGCATGGGGGGCTGCAGAGCACCCTGGCCAGCAATGTTCCTGCGGTCCCTCTCACGAGGGGGAGGGGGCTCCATCTCGGCACAGCCTCGCCCCTCGCAGCGCAATCAGCCCCCCACAGACCAGGGCTGTAACCTCACCGGTCCCCACAGCCTGAGCACACTGGGACCAGGGGGCACCCCGGGGACAGGATGAGATCAGTCAGGGGCTGCCTGGGGATGTCCCTGGGATTGGCACCAATCGGGGCAGCAAGGCGGGGGTGACCATGGAAAAGGGACAGAACCAATCATAGGCAGTGGAAGGGGGGAAGACAAGTCATAACACCCATCAAGGCAGCACCCGTGGGGGCAGGATGTTACCAACTACAGTTAGTGAAGGGGGCAGAGGAGACAGTGTCACAAGCCCTGCCAATGGAGCAGGAACGTGCCTGGCCCCATGTCCAAGCGCTGGGAACCAGCTCTCCCAGGGAACGTGGCTGGATTCGGGAGGACGCAGACTTGCTGGGCACCATTCTGCTTTCTGAGAGAGGTTCAGAGTTGGGGTTAATCCTGCCCTGCCCCCTGCATTCCCCCAGCCGCCCTCGGCACAGGGCTTCGGCTGCACAGCGGGCAGAGCATCACCTGCAGGCATCTCTGCCAGCCGGCCGGAGATCTCACGCAGCGCCTCGGCCCAGCGGGAAGTGGAGTCGGCCATCATGCTGACGTGGTAGCCCATGTCGCGGAAATACTCCGAGAGCGTGATCCCTGTGGGATGCGAGCATCGGAAATATGAATCCCACAGATCCCTGCCAGCTCCCCACAGCTCTGCCAGTGCCCCTCAATCCCAGCCCGCAGCCCCCTGCTATGCCAGCCCTGGGCTCCCCATGCAGCTCTGCTGGTGCCCTTCAATCCCATCCCGCAGCTCCCTTCTATGCCAGTTCTGGGCTCCCCCTTCCACACCTCTGCCAGTGCCCCTCAATCCATTCCCAACTCAGTGCCCCCCAGCCCCAAGGGCAGGGCAGGTGCTCACCTGTGTAGATGGAGGCCTCCCGGGCAGCCACAGGCATGTTGGACGTGTTGGCCACCAGGGCGGTGCGCTTCATGATGGTCTCTGTCTTCCCATCCACCTCCATGGTGAGCTGGGGACAGAGTGCAGCAAGGTCAGTCTCAGCGCAGACGCAACCCAGGCCCAGGAGACTTGGAGAACCCCTGGGAGATGTTCCCGTCCAGGGACAAGTGGGATGGGCAGAAACAGACGCCTGGCTCAGCCTGGCCTTGACTTCCCCAGCCAGGGGCTCCTAGCTAGGATAGGCCCAGTACAGCCCTACCGAACCAGCCAGGGGCTCCGAACTGGGACAGGCCCAGTACACCCCTACTGAACCGGACAGGGGCTCTGAATTCGGACTGGCACAGTACACCCCTACCGAACCGGCCAGGGGCTCTGAACTGGGACAGGCCCAGTACACCCCTACCGAAACACCCAGGGGCTCCGAACTGGAACAGGCCCAGTACACCCCTACCGAACCAGCCATGGGTCTAGGAATGTAGGCCTGCCTGACATACATAATTAAACATGGGGAGACCTCATCTCTTGGAAGACAGGAGCAGGGAGGGAAATTGCTCGGCAGGTTGGAAACAGAATGTTTGTGCTAACTAGGATACAGTGCGTGGGGCTGGGAGTGGAGAGAAAATGTCTGAGCTGGCCAAGATAAGAGAGAGACCACCCAGAGACCATTGACTGCCAACAAGATAACAATGGACAAGATAAGTGGGGGATGTAGAGGTGAGGTGACGAGCAGGTTGAGCGTGGATGGGGCCTGCTGCACAGGGACCAAGCCAGGCCCCAAATGTCCAGTAAAGGCACCGGACGACAGAGGTCCAGTGTGTGACGCTGGCTGTGTGGGGCGCCCTGTGCTCACCCTCGGCGCTTTGCCTGAGTGACAAGACGAGTCAGACTGAGGTCTGGGGATCCAAGTGGAAAAGTTATCTGGAGAACCACACATGGGTCCCAGCTGGGACTAGCCCGGCCCAGCACCCACCTGCCTGGCCAAGGGTCCCAGCTGGGACCAGCCCAGAGCTAGGAGAGTCATGACATCACTCCAGTGGAGCCGCAGGTGTTGGTGACAGGAGAGAAATGGCTCCTGAGCCCCAAGCTTAATTGGAGAAGCCCAGAAAACCCATGATCCTCCCCTAAACCCACAGCACCCCGGCTCATGAGCTGCCCCCAGCATAAAGAGAGGCCCCGCCATGGTCCAGGGCTCCCATCCCCACGTCTCCCATCGTCCGTGGCTCACACCCCATCAGTGAGATACCTCCCATGTTCCATGGCTCCTGCCTCCCCAACTGGGTTCACCCCCATGGCTCCCGCCCCACCAGCTGGATCCACCCCTCAGGGCCCCCCCCAGCTCACCTCAGGGAAGTCCCGCAGCACCTCCGACATCTCGTTGCCACGCTCACCGCAGCCCACGTAGATGATGACGTCGCTGTTGGAGTACTTGGACAGTGACTGTGAGATGACCGTCTTGCCGCAGCCGAAGGCCCCCGGGATGGCCGTGGTCCCACCCTGAACGCACCTGGGGGGCAAACGGGCCCTGAGCCAGCAGCCAGCAGCCTCCCCACCCACCCGGGGAGCTCAGAGCTTCAGCAGCTCCCCCGCAGGCAGGGCACGTTCCCGGCCCGCAGCTCCTGGTGGTCACTCAGGGCAGCCCCATGCTGGCTGGGGTGGGGGAGGTGACCAGGGTGCCCACTGATGGCCAGTGACTATAAAAGCCCCCTCATCATCCTTCACATGGCTGCTCTTGCAGCTCAAACGGCACAGAGCTGTGCTCTGGGTGCCCGCAGGGCCAGGCTCAATCCCTGCTGACGGCCATTGTGGGTACAGGCTGCTACACTGATTCTGGGGGGATATGAGAAGGAGCGGCAAATACCCTAAGCACCAAAGGGGGTGGGCAGTTATAGATGCTACGGCAGATCTCTTAGCAACCTGGCTTTCGATCGCTACCCTAGCCGGGACTCCAGCTGATGCTGGCTGGGGGCACATCTGGCTCACAGCTGTCTGCTTAGCCCTGTGAGCTCTCCAGCTGCAGCAGGGTCACCAGCCCCAGAGGCAAAGCGTGTGTGAAACGCAACAGGCTCTGTGGTTTACGCTGTGTAAACGCCAAGAGTGGGGCAGGAAGAGTCGGGCCTGCGGGGTGGAGCACGGGGCTTGAAGCAGGAGCGAAGGAAGGGAAAGGTCTGCTGTGCTGGCAAGAGGAGAAATTGGCATCGCCCCAAAATACCGAAGAGTGGGTGGAAAGTGGCCGATATTCCCCCAGACTCCCTGTGGCACGGGAAGGAGGGAGCTGCCGGCCCAGGAGGTGGCGGGGGGGTCAAGTCACCCAAGAAAACCAAAACCACGAAAATACATCCCACGCTTTTATCAGTTATTGAGGTTCCAACTCTCCAGCTGACCGAGGCAGGGCCAGGAGCTCCCCCCACAGCCAGTGCTCCTGCCTCACTCCCCACAGTGCCCCCTGCTGGGAGATCCTAGCCCTGGAGTAGCTGGGAGCTCCCCCCACAGCCAGCGCTCCTGCCCCACTCCCCACAGCGCCCCCTGCTGGGAGAGGCCAGGGCTGGGGTAGCTGGGAGCTCCCCCCACAGCCAGCGCTCCTGCCCCACTCCCCACAGCGCCCCCTGCTGCTGGACACCGGCAGACACCCACTTCCCATTGCTCTCCCTTGTCTTTGCCTTCAGTGCCAGGGGAGGTGGCAAAAAAGCCCCAACCCCACCATCTCCCTGAGGTCTTCCCCCCACCCCCAGCTGCTGGCAGGGCTGAGAGTGGGGACAGGGGCATCACTCACGGGAAGAGGGCGTCCAGGACCCTCTGGCCGGTCAGCAGCGGGTAGTTGGCGGGGAGCTTCTCCGTCACAGGCCGGATCTGCCGCACAGGCCATACCTGCAGCATGGTGAGCCGCTCCACCACGCCCTCAAAGTCCAGCTCCAGCACCACATCCTGGGGGCAGGCAGACACAGCTGAGCGGGGCCCAGAGCCAGCCACCACAGGAGGGTGGGAGACCCAAGGGCTGATTCTCAGCTACCCCATCCCTGCACTGGGGGACAGGGGAATAAGGGGTTTTAATCATCTTTGTGCTTCCTGTATTCTGGACCCTGCCCAGCCGCTGGTGTCTCTGTGTGCCCACTCTATGCCTCAGTTTTCCTATCTGTAAGTGGGGGACAATACTGCCCATGAGCTGCCAGTGGGATTGTGTAGGCAGGACAGACACAGGCCATGAGCCGCCTGCAGAGGATTCCCTTTGAGAGAGGGACATTCGACCCTTGAGTGAGAGAATCACATGTCCAAGGGTTACAACTGATTGGAAGAACCAGTTGCTGGGAGAGAAATGCAAACAGATCATTAAATATAGAGGCTCTGGCTCATTAATAAGCAAACAGGAAGTGACCATTTGATGATGTTGCTTGAGACACAGGAAGTGCAACTCTGGACTTACACAAAAAAAATCTAAAAATAAAACCAAAATACAACTGGCTGGAGATGAGCCCGAGCCGGACTCCTGGGTCCTCCAAATCTCCTCAAAACTTGACCCAGAGCCAAACTTCACAGCTCAAGACCAACTGGATCAGAAGCACAAGCCCAGCCTCAAATTCCCCTTGAGCTCCAAGGCAGCTGAGATCCAAAAGCCCCATTTGTGTGGCGCTAAAGCCACAGCTCCAGCATCAGCAGCACCCAGTGCGATGGGCGAGCGCCCACGGCCCTGGTGCCCGATGGCTGCTGTATGAATAATGGGGAATGCTCATTGCTCTGCACCAGTCGCTGCCCACACTGGTCCCCGCCCCCAGCAGTGACCCTACCGAGATGTCATAGTGCCCCGGCGGGGCGACGTAGGTCACGGTGCCCCGGCTCCGGGGTGGCACCATGATCTTGTGCTTGATGAGGGAGTTCTCAGCCACCAGGGCGTAGATGTCCCCGCCGGTCACATGACTCCCAACCTGGAAAGGGGAAGAAAAGCGTGATACACAGGACGGTGCCTCCTGGGAGACTGCAGGGCCAAAACAGAATCATGGACTCAGAGGACTGGAGGGGACTTCGAGAGGTCATCTAGTCCTGTCCCCCGCACCCATGGCAAGACTAAGTATTATCCATTCCTGACAGGCGTTTGTCCAACCTGCTCTTTAAAATCTCCAGTGATGGAGATTCCACAACCTTCCTAGGCAATTTATTCCAGTGCTTAACCACCCTGACAGTCAGGAAGTTTTTCTTAATGTCCAACCTAAAGCGCCCTGGCTGCAATTTAAGCCCATTGCTTCTTGTCCAATTCTCAGCAGTTAAGGAGAACAATGTTTCTCCCTCCTCCTTGTAACAATTTGTTATGCATTTGAAAACTGCTAGCATGTCCCCTCTCAGTCTTCTCTTCTCCAGACTAAAGGTACCCAGTTTTTTCAATCGTCCCTTCTAGGTCATGTTTTCTAGACTTTTAATCATTTGCGTTGCTCTTCTCTGGACTTTCTCCAATTTGGCCACATCTTTCCTGAAATGTGGCACCCAGAACTGGACACAATACTCCAGTTGAGCATAATCAGCGCAGAGTAGAGCGGAAGAATTACTTCTTGTGTCTTGTTTACAACACTCCTGCTAACACACCCCTCACAAGATTCTCCAAGAGCTGCCGGCCTCCTATGGGGAGCACCTCCAACCCAAGGCCAGATTCCCTGTGTCTCTCCTCACTGCTCTTCGCTCCTTTCCATCCCCCGGTCCTGGCTTATCCTCAGGGATTCATCTGGCCTTGCAGCCTCTTCCCCACAGGAGGTCTCTGGCTGGGGAGTCACAGTGACAGACCCCAGTCGTGATGAGCTGGTGGGTGGGAAGGAGCAGCAGGAGCAGACAAATAATTCCAGGAACAAAAGTACTGGTTTCCTTGCGCCCCTCGAGGCAGAGGAGTTTAGGAAACACAGGAGCCAAATTTCAACTTTTCCCAAGTTTTCACTAGTAGGTGTTGGCCCCAGGCAGTCAGGGCTGAGCCCCACATCCCAGAGTAGCAATAGGGCATGCTGAGCTGCAGGGAGTGAGGGGGTCACTAGGAGGTGCTCTCCCCTTGCAGTCAGGGCTGGCCCCAATGCCCCAGATATTAGGGGGTGCTGTGCTGCAAGGAAAGAGGTGGGAGCACAGTAGGGGGCGCTGTGCTGCAGGGAGCGGGGTGAGGGCTCAGTAGGGGGTGCTGTGCTGCAGGGAGCAGGCTCAGTAGGGGGCGCTGTGCTGCAGGGAGCAGGGTGAGGACTCAGTAGGGGGCACTGTGCTGAAGGGAGCAGGGTGAAGGCTCAGTAGGGGGCGCTGTGCTGCAGGGAGCGGGGTGAGGACTCAGTAGGGGGCACTGTGCTGAAGGGAGCAGGGTGAAGGCTCAGTAGGAGGCGCTGTGCTGCAGGGAGGGAGGGTATTGCTGAGGGTTGCTCTCCCTAGCAGCAGGGAGCACTGTGCAGCTGGAGGTGCCAGCCTTTGCCTGAGTCCCCAGGGCATGTTCCCCAGGAGCTGGTGCACAAGTCCTGTTGCCCTGCTGGGGTATTTTGGTATCTGCTGTCTCTGCACCTCTACACAAGGCCAGACTTTCCTGGTCTCCTGGGTTCTCTCCTCCACCAGGTGAGCCAACTGCAGCCTGAGCTGGGCACAGCTGTGCCTGGAGCTGCAGAGACCCTTGCGAAGGGCTCCAGCTGGGTGCATGGGAACCGGCTCGGAGAGGGCGAGACTCTTGCTGACAAAGCCTCCTTCACACCAGGCGCTGCCCCATGCTGGGCCCCTACCCGGATGTTCTGGCTCGGGGCAAAGTCCCACTTGAGGTCCTGGGACAGGGCGGGGATGTTGATGCCACGGGGGATGTAGATGCTCTGGGTCAGCTCTGTGATGTCTTTCAAGGGGCGCTGGATGCCATCAAAGATGGAGCCCATGATGCCTGGGCCCAGCTCCACCGAAAGCGGCTTCCCTGTCCGCAGCACCGGGTCCCCCACGCAGACCCCCGCTGCCATCAGCGTTCAGGAGAGGGCTCCGGGCCCAGAGACATGTACAGGGGCGGGTGGGAGTGGGAACGGGCTCAAACGTAGTCAGGGTCCCCCCATGATAGATAAATAGATGGGGGGGTGTAAATAGGGCATGACCAGGTAAAGAGGGAGATCAGGGGGCATGAGGTGCAGGCCTCGCAGGGAGCACACACTCAGGGGGGGTCAGGGTACACGGCCTGGGGGAGAGGGAAGGGAACGTGGCCTGATTGGGGGGGTTCAAGGAGCAGGGCCCTGGGGGGAGGGCAGGGAACGTGGCCTGGGATGGGGGTTCAGGGCACATGGCCTGGGGGGGAGGGCAGGGAACGTGGCTTGGGATGAGGGTTCAGGGCACATGGCCTGGGGGGGAGGGCAGGGAACGTGAGCCTGAGATGGGGGTTCAGGGCACATGGCCTGGGGGGGAGGGCAGGGAACGTGGCTTGGGATGGGGGTTCAGGGAACATGGCCTGCAGGGGAGGGCAGGGAACGTGAGCCTGAGATGGGGGTTCAGGGTACACAGCCTAGGTGGGAGGGCAGGGAACGTGGCCTGGGTTGGGGGTCCAGGGCACATGGCCTGGAGGGGAGGGCAGGGAACATGGCCTGACCGGGGGCGGGGGTTCAGGGTACACAGCCTAGGCGGGAGGGCAGGGAACGTGGCCTGGGATGGGGGTTCAGGATACACAGCCTGGGCAGGAGGACAGGGAATGTGGCCTGACTGGGGGCGGGGGTTCAGGGTACACAGCCTGGGCGGGAGGGCAGGGAACGTGGCCTGGCTGGGGGCAGGGGTTCAGGGTACACAGCCTGGGTGGGAGGGCAGGGAACGTGGCCTGACTGGGGGCGGGGGTTCAGGGTACACAGCCTAGGCGGGAGGGCAGGGAACGTGGCCTGACTGGGGGCAGGGGTTCAGGGTACACAACCTGGGTGGGAGGGCAGGGAACGTGGCCTGACTGGGGGCAGGGGTTCAGGGTACACAGCCTGGGTGGGAGGGCAGGGAACATGGCCTGGGATGGGGGTTCAGGGTACACAGCCTAGGCGGGAGGGCAGGGAACGTGGCCTGACTGGGGGCGGGGGTTCAGGGTACACAGCCTGGGAGGGAGGGCAGGGAACGTGGCCTGGGATGGGAGTTCAGGGCACACAGCCTAGGCAGGAGGACAGGGAACGTGGCTTGACTGGGGGCAGGGGTTCAGGGTACACAGCCTGGGCAGGAGGGCAGGGAACGTGGCCTGACTGGGGGCAGGGGTTCAGGGTACACAGCCTGGGCGGGAGGGCAGGGAACGTGGCCTGACTGGGGGCGGGGGTTCAGGGTACACAGCCTGGGGTGGGGGGCAGGGAACGTGGCCTGACTGGGGGCGGGGGTTCAGGGTACACAGCCTGGGCGGGAGGGCAGGGAACGTGGCCTGGCGGTGAGGGGTTCAAGGAGAATGGCCTCATGGGGGTGTTCAGGGGACACAGCTGGGGGTGGAGGGCAGGGAACATGGCCTGGCGGGAGGTTTAGGGCATACGGCCTGGGGACTTCAGGGGGCACAACCTGAGGCGGGTTCAGGGGCCATGGCCTGGAGGAGGGTTCAGAGGACATGGTCTGGGGGGGTTCCAGGCAGGAAGGATACAGGTCTCTTCGTACACCTGGATGGTGGCCAGGTCTCCCTCGAGACGGATGATTTCACCCACCAGCTCGGCGTGCCCCACGCGCACCAGCTCGTACATGGCGGCCCCAGCCATGCTGCTGGCAGTGACCACTGAGGGAAGAGAAGGGAGGTTAGACCTCGGGGCAGTGCCCAGGGCTGAGCTAGGGGAGGGAAGACGCCTCTGACCCGGGGGCCTGCATGGCCCCTAGCATCTGGTGCTCTCAGCAGAGCTCACCTGGCCCAGCCCTCTTCCCTGCACCCACCCCCTGTATCTCCCCGGCCCTAAACCTCTCTTACCCAAATGATTACTTGTGACTGCTGCAGGATCCCCAACCTCCTTGTTATCGGGGCAGGAGAAATAAAGGGTTGTTATCCTTGTTGTGTGAACTGAGGGCAGCAGAACTGTACCTGGTCTATCCCAATGGAGGGACTCACCCTCAGCTGAACAGCACTCGCTAGGCAGGGGACATGGGTTCCAAACCCCAACGTATTGAGAGAGGGTTGGGACAGGTACTTGCGCCTGGGGGTGTGGGCCCTGTTTAGGGGTCCCAGAGACCACTTCACCCTGCCTGTCTCCACTGTGTAATAACAGAGCTAATTTAGACTCAGTTGAGAGTTTTGTTACATGCCGCAGGTCTAAGTAGTAGATCTAGTTCAGGACAGCGTCTCTATTGTAAGAGGCTGCCCAGTGTGCACCAGCAGTGAGGCTCCCCCACGAACAGCTGAATTCGCCGAGAGCTGAAATCACTGAGACCTGTGTTAAGTGGGGGGCCCTGGAGACATCTTGGTGAGTGGCCAGCAGGGCCAGCTCTAGGCACCAGCATTCCAAGCCAGGGCCGGCTTTAACAAGTGCGGGGCCCGATCCGTACTCAGCCGGCGGCGCTCCGGGTCTTCTGCAGCACTTCGGCAGCGGGTCCTTCACTCGCTCCAGGTCTTCCGCAGCACTCAATGACCCACCGCCAAAATGCTGCCGAAGACCCGGAGCGAGTGAAGGGCCCGCTGCCGAAATGCTGCCGAAGACCCCTGGAACGCTGCTGGGTGAGTAAAAAAGGCGCCGGCACGGGGCTCTCTTAGGCATGGGGCCCAATTCAGGGGAATCGGGCGAATCAGCCTAAAGCCGGCCCTGTTCCAAGCATGTGCTTGGGGTGGGGCACTTTTCAAGGGGCAGCACTTTTCAAGGCTTTTTTTTTTTCCTTGGGGTGGCAAAAAACGTAGAGCCGGTCCTGGTGGCCAGCCAGGTGGCTGGTGGAGAGGGCCAGAGCAGAGCCCTGCAGAGAGGCTCGGCAATCGGCTGTTGGGGTGACGAGTGACTGCCCGAGCAGCGGAGTGTGTAAGGTGCCTCCCTACCCCTTCCACCCAGGGTGAGAGGTGAACTATGCAGATGAACCTCTAAACTCTGGGGCTGCACTGGTCAAGGAACAGGAGTGGGGTGCAGAAAAGGGACGGGCACATCAAAGGGACTTTTGGGTTGCTGGAGTTAAGAACCTGAGGGGAAAAGGACCCTGCCCAACTTACTTGGGGGTGGGCCATTTGCTCATGGTTTATGTTTATGAACCCTAGCTGCAGTGTTTTCCCAAATGAAGGCTGAGTTAATTCCCTCCTTTTAGTAAAAGTTTTTGCTACACTCCGACTCTGTGCTTGCGAGAGGGGAAGTATTGCCTCATAGCAGCACCTAGGGGGTGTTGTGTAATTGTCCCAGGTCACTGGGTGGGGGCTCGAGCCTGGCCTTTGTTGCTGCGGCTCCATCTGGCAGAAAGGTCACATGTACTTAAAATTAAAACCCAGGGATAATTAAACCCAGGATAAGTGCTGCAGCTGCAACTGGATTTTTACTACAAATTTTCCATGAGTGGCATAAAATCTTTATCGCTTCCAACCAAAACTGCTTCCACATGGGCCGTGAAGAATGATGGGGACTCTTGCCATGTTAACAGAGTTACTGGGAACGTTTTTAGACTCGCAGGCTGGCTATCGAAAGGCAGAGCTGGCTGGCACCAGAGCAGGGGCTGTGTGGCTATCCACGGAGTGGCGGGAGGGAGTACTGTTGTCACAAGAGGGCTGCTAATGTGTCAAACTTCTTGGTCCAGAAAAAAAAAAAGCAAATGCCCTCTGTGAAATCTGAAATCTCGCTAACAGCTGGGAAAGTATTTAAAGGAACAGGTCGAAAACATCCACCGCAGCTACAGACAATGGGAAGAAAGTCAAAAATCACCCACGGGGAAGTAAATAACTGCATAGACATCTAAACCTACCATTTAAATTAAATAATATTAATAATAAATGCTTAAAATTGTATTTTAAAAAAAAGGAAAAAAATCCAGATTTCTTTCCTCTCCCCTTGTTTTATGGCCAGACATGCTTTTCCCCAGCGAGCCCAGGAAATGAGTTTGCAGCCAGGCCTTGTGGCTGGCATCCCAGATCCTCAGGTCGATTGTTCTAAGATTGTCCCAGCTGGGCCTGCCAGGCCTGGATTGCTAGCACCGCAAGGACCATGGCTGCACACTGCCAACGTCTGCCTGCCCCTCGGAGCTGCATCCCCGTCACTTACCTGGCCCGGAGACGCCATGGACAAACCCCAGCATGCTCTCCTTCTCCACATCCTCTATCCTGGGCAGCTTGGAGAACTCCATGGCTCCGGTGCAGCAGGGAACCAGCTCCGGGTTTCAATAGCGGCTGAGTTTCCAAAGAGAGACATGTTTAAACCAAACCAGTCGCTGGCTCTGCGGATGCCCTGCAGACCCAGCCGGCTGCTCGCGTGGGCACCAGTACCTATGTCGCTACCTGGACTTATTGCCACAAAACGCAGCATGGTTGGTTTAGAACTCACGGCCTTCTGGGCAAGAGGACAGAGCAGGCTCCATAATGTGGAGGAGAAGGCTGGGCAGCTGGGACTGGAACAGGTTTTAAATCCCTGCTTCTGAGCTGGGCAACCCAGAGGCAAACAGCCAAGGATTCTGGGTATGTAGTGCCCAAAGGGATGGGCACCCCCTAACGTCAGTACTACCAATCCCACACCGGCCGCCCCTTTGGCTGATTCAAACCCCTTGAGAAATGCGCTGTGCCCTCAACTCCTGTCCAGGAAGAAATGACAGGAGGTGGAGGAGGCGCTGAAAAAGCACTCCATTTTAGTAGGACCCACTAGCGAGAGACACATGAGTGTCCCCTGCTAGTCCAGCAGCAGATTGCTGCACCCTGCTCAAGGCCTGAAGGAACCATTATGATCATCCATTCCTAGGGCTCAGCTCTTCATTCTTGTTCTCCGGGAACTCACCTCTCTGGGGAGGGAGGAAGGGGGCAATCTCACGCAGAGGGGACTTTCCAGCCCCAAATGCCAGAGCCGCCTAACAGAGTACCAGCCAGGAGATAGCACATAGTCAACTATGTTGGCAAGTCCTCTTTGCTCCAACCACTAGACACCACTCTCCTCTCAGAGCTGGGAACAGAACCCAGGAGCCCTGACTCCCAGGATAGGAAAGGGGGGTGGCAATGGAGGTGTGTCAGTGGATGAAGTCGACGTCTGGGGACTGTAAAGGAACCCAAAGGAAAGGATGTTTCTGACCGTGCATCCTAGGGAACTCCCTGCTGCAGGTGCCTTAGTATCACATTCTGCGACCGGGACTGGGAAATTGGGTGATGTTTGGAGCTGTGCTAATGCAGACGAGGCCATAGGCGCTGGAACTAGAGGTGCTGCCACACCCCCGGCTTGAAGTGGTTTTCATTATATCCAGGGTTTACAGTTTGGTTCAATGGCTCTCAGCACCCCCACTGTACACACTGCTCCAGCACCCCTGGACGAGGCTGATCAACCCTCAGGCTTCAGGGCACGCTCACGCCCGTCAGGTCAGGAAGGGAACACGGAGTGATGTACAACTGATCCGTGATGCGCTGTAGGACCAGGGTCACCTTCTCCTGAAGCACCAGTTGTGGCCCACTGCCAGGGGCACCAGTCTGGGCTTGACAGGTTAGTTCCCTGTGTCATAGCTTCCTACTCAGATTTGAACCTTAGCGTTCATAAACTGAGCAGCTAGCATGAACCCTCTAAGCTTAATTACCAGCTTAGATCTGATATCGCTGCCACCAGCCAAGGATTCCAGGGCTTGGCTCCCTCTGGTCTCCCAAAACCTTCTCTGGGGGACCCCAAGACTCAGAAGCCCTGAGTCTTACCCACAAAGGGAAATAACCCTCCTCCCCTTGTCTTCTGTCTTCTCTTTACTTCCTCCCCAGGCTTCCCCTCCGTGGGTTATCCTGGAAGATTACTGTACTTAAACTCCTTGAATTACAAAACAGAGAGGACACTTCACTTTCCCCCCCCTCCTTCTTCCCCTGAGGCTGCAAGGATTCACCCTCCATAAATCTAACACAAAGAGAATTTCCCTTCCCTTCGTTCCTTAGCCTACTCAGAGAAAACTCAAACAGGTCTTAAAAAGAAAGCTTTATATAAAAAGAAAGAAAAACACATAAACATAGTCTCTGTATCAGGTAGACAATACAGGGTCAATTGCTTAAAAGAAAAAATGAATAAACAACCTTATTCAAAAAAAGAAATACAATTTAAACATTCCAGCAACTACACACATGTAAATACAAAAACAATATAAAAACCTATATTGTCTTATACCTGTACTTACAACTGGGAAACAGAAGATTAGAAGCTTGAAGATAGAAAGATCCCTCTCATAGCCGAGAGACAGACAAAAGACCCACACCCAAAACATTCCCTCCCTGAGCTTTGAAAAATCCGGTTTCCTGATTGGTCCTCTGGTCAGGTGTTTGGTTCCCTTCGTTAACCCTTTACAGGTAAAAGAAACATTAACCCTTAGCTATCTGTTTATGACAGCCTGGTTTTCACAAACTTTGCACCCACCTCCACTCCGCCCTGCATGGACCCCTCCACCTCCAGGTGGGGGGAGCTCAGTCTCCATGGCCCATCCCGCCAGCCCTCTCTAGTGGTGGCTGGGACACATGCTCAGAGGGTGAGGAGAGCTTGGGCTAACAGAAGGGAGTGTTTTAGCTCAGGCTGCGGAGCCCCAGGTGTTTCACATCAGCGGGCCCCGGTTCTGCTCTCATTGCTGGCGATGCACAGGCAGCCTGGGCTGGCAGCAACCTGTCATGGGCAGATGCAGCAAAGGGCATGTTTAGGTTTCATTTGCCTGCTGCAGGGCGGGGAAGGAACCAACCTCTGTGCCAGCCCATGTGGGGAGCCCTGCCCTGCAGACAGGGGAGCTGCAGCTGCCAAACCCCCTGTGAAGCACAATCCCTGCTAATCAGAGACGGTGCAGAGCTAGGAGCCAGCCCAGTGCGGCCTCTTTCCTGGAGCCCCAGGCAGCCGGGGAGAAGAAGGCTGACAGGATGTGCCAGAAATCTGCTAGCCAAGCTCTGGGGTGGCTCAGTGGGTTTGCACCATCTCAGCTTCCCAGCAGCACATCTTCAGAGCCCATGTTCTCATGCAAACCTGAGCTGGTGGGGTTATCCAGGAACCCAGAGGCAGCGAACGAGCAGTCAGAGCACCTGGGTCCCAGGCTCTGTGAGACTTGGGCCAGCTGCTCCCAGGCAAACACCTATCACCCAGGGCAGGGCTGCAGATAGAGTCATAGACTTTAAGGTCAGAAGGTACCACCATGATTGTCTAGTCTGACCTTCTGCACAATGCAGGCTGCAGAATCTCAACCTCCCACTCCTGTAACAAACCTTTAACCTGTATCTAAGCCACTGAAGTCCTCAAATCGTGGTTTAAAGACTTAAAGGTGCAGAGAATCCTCCAGCAAATGACCCGTGGCCCTTGCTGCAGAGGAAGGCGAAAACCTCCCAGGGCCTCTGCCAATCTGCCCTGGAGGAAAATTCCTTCCTGACCCCAAATATGGCGATCAGCTAAACCTTGAGCATGTGGGCAAGACACCCAGATGAGTGCAGGGGGCGCATGAAGTGACCTGCCCTTCCCCACAGGGCAGACAGCTGAGACTGGCCAGGTGCCATCGCTGAGTGGGTCACTCCCAGGCGTGGGGGAGGAGAGCTGAGGTGCCCCTCGAATCCAGGGCCTGCGGTGGGTTCAGAGGAAAGGACCTGGCATTCCTGGTCTGCTGTTGAGCCTCTGGCTCCGGGCAGGCCCTGGGCTAAGTCAGCAGCGCCCATGGACACCAGTTAGCCAGGCTGGAAAACTCCAGGGTAATAAATGAGTCTCTGTGCTGGGGACGGGGGCAGGGAGGGAGCAAACATGGGGCTCAGGGTGATGGAAAATGAGGCCCCAAAACTGTATACCAGGGAAACAACCTCTCCGGGTGAGAGGGGGAAATCTCCAAGAGGGGATTTTCTGTGGCCTACTGCCAGAGTCTGAGTAACAGCAAGGGACTGGCACATATGTATGTTTGCAAGTCCTCTTTGCCCTAAATCACACTCCCCTCCCTCCTGATTCCCAGACCTCCCTGCTCCAACCACCAGATGCCCTTTCCCTCCCAGAACTGGGAATAGAACCCAGGAGTCCTGATTCCCACCTCCCTACCTGCTGTTCTCCGGCTCTGTCTGTCCTCTGCCCCCGTGGCTGGCAGGCTGTGAGCAGTCACCCAGACTGTGCCCTGCCTTCACATGGGTTTATACAGCAGGGAGGCAGAGAGGACAGGGCCAGGGCTGGCTCCCTCCTGCCTTGAAACCAGTTCCAGCCCAAGCAGGTTCTAGGGAGCTGGGGAAGGGCGTGGAGGTCACTGGAAGGGGACTCAGGAAACAGAGAACTCAGAACCAGCATCAAACAGCCAGCAGAGCTGTATACAGTAAATAGTCCCCGCAGCTCCATGTCTCGCTGCCCTCCCTGTCTGTCCCTATCCAGCTGCTCCTTCTCACCACCATCCCACTGCCGCTCAGACAGCACGGCATCCATCACCCTGTCCCCACCCACTGTCAGTCCCCTACACTCACCCCAGGCCGGGCGGCCTGAGCAGCCCTTGACATCCTTTTCCATATGTTGGCGCTCTCACTGCAGCCTCCTCTGGGCTGGGACGCAGCAGCTGTTAATACTTCTGGGGGCTCAAGACACAAACACACCAGGCTGGCCCCAGGGTTTATTTTCCCGGCAAGGGTTCCCCTGGGACTGCCCCTCCTCCACCATCCCCCAAGCGAGGTGCTCCCCTTGTGCCACTTCCTCCTAACTTTTGGCACACCCACTGCCTGAGATCACTGCCCTCTCTGAAATGTGCTCACCCTAGGACAGTCCCCAAAGGAATTCCTCAGTCCCAGCTCAGTTCATCCCAGGAGCCTCATCACTTTTCACAGCTAGGTTGCTTTTCACAACTATGTTGGACCAAGCCCTGGAGCATGGATCACAGAGATCAATCTTGCATCGGACAAGAGGACAGGCCATGAGAACACCAACCATTTCTGTGGGGATGCAGCTGAATCTGGGGTGGAGTGCAACAGGATGCTGCATAGTGGAGGGGAAAGAGCAATGTCAGCAAGGAGACCAAGGCAAACACTTCCTCTCCCCAAAAGAGGTCTGCCAGGGCACCTACTGAGACAGGATCTCAGCTCTATGCATTTAGAGGTCAGGGTAATGGGGACCTGCAAAATGGCACTACAAAGCAGTAAAGCATTTCATAAACCTCACTGGATAGATCCTCACAAGCCCCCTGAGACGTGGGTTAGTTACACCCATTTTACAGTTGGGGAAACTGAGGCACAGGCAAGGAAAAAAACTCACACAAAGTCATGGAGCCAGAGGAAGCCAGAAGTCCTGACTACTGTACCCCCACACCTCAAAGCTGAGAGCAGAACCCAGGAGTCCTGGCTTCCAGCCCCCTGTTCTAGCCACTAGCTTCCCAGAGATGGAGATAGAACGCAGCAGCCCCGACTCCAGCTCTAACCACTCGTACCTCACACAAGCTTGTTTGGATGGGGACTGGACCCAAGAGCCCTGACTCCCCAGCTACCTGCTTTAACCACTAGATCCCTACTCCCCATGGAACCTTCCCATTGAAGGGGATAGAACCCAGGAGTCCTGGCTCCCAGCCCCCCTGCTATAAGCACTAGACACTTCCCATGAATGGTGACAGCACCCAGGAGTCCTGCTCCCAGCTCTGTACCTCCCTCGGCCCAGGAATTCCCCATGGCTAGGCACCCACTCCGCATCCCCGGTGCTGCCCCTCTCCTGGGACCTCTAGGACACCATGTGCAAACGGGTCTCAGGCTCGCAACCTGTGTCACCCTCCCCCTGCCAGATGTCTAGGCTGCTTGTTCCCAGGCACCAGGCTGAGCCAGCCCTTTCAGGCAGCGCCGGTGTCATGCCAGCACAATGTGTTACTTCTGGGGGTTCTCTTTGGCTGACCTGTCCGGTCGGGGGGATCAAATTCTGATGGATGGGGACCATTCCCATCACAATGTACTACCTCTCCCCATTCCCCATCCTCTCCCTTTCCCTCTCTCCCTGTCCAGGGGTAGCAAGTTGTGATGGGTGCGGGCACTCCCATCGCAATTTGGCACCCTTGTGAAATCTCTCCTTTCAGCCTGGACACAAGTAAAGAAAGGTATTTTTGCCATTGGGAAAAGCATCCTTCGGCGTTACCCCACAGGGCTAGTGCATGTAAAACCCTGAAACTCTTTCTCATTAGGCTTTTTCTGTGGTAGGCCCCAGAGTTTTTATAGTAAACACACCGTTCACGCACACAAAACACGGGAGATGTGGAAAGCGCTGTAAACACTCTTACCTCACCCACTTTGTCTCTCTGATATCCTGAAAGCGACAGGACTACAGCTCCCCTGTACAAAATGACATTTGAAATAGTTACAAAAGCCTTTGCTTATGCTCAAATAAATGTGTTAGTCTCTGAGGTGCCACAGGAACTCCTGTTCTTTTTTTAAATGCAAGTGATTCGGCTGGACATCTGCCATTGTTCCTAACAGTCTTGGGTTAGCCAATGGGCCCCATGCCCAGGGGCCCCGGCCAATTGGGGAAAGTGCCATGACCCGCTTTGCCTGCCCAGTGCTCCTGCTGGGGTACGAGACAAGCCCCCATGCCACAACCCCATTTCCCTGGCAGAAGCACCAAGCGGGGTAGGGGGACCCCCATGTGCTCTGGCCCAGGGCCCCACAAACCCCTAATCTGCCTCTGGTTCCTTGTACTGACTTCCCCCTCCCCCATCACTGTTTCACGTACTGTACACATTTTGAACACAAAATTTGCACTTCTGCCCATAATTGTCTCCTCTGCAGGGATCGTCTGGGGAAACATTTGCTCAGTCTCCTGCTCCTGCATGCCCTGTAGGATAAAAAGGGGCACCCCCTCACTTCCAGTTTGGAGCAGGTGCCCCATGGCCCTAGTTCCAATTGGGGGGCACACGGCTCTGCTAACGGCTTCTTGGGGAGCTCAGCATCCGCGTCTTTGCTTCCCCTGCCCTTGCTGTTGTTCTAGTGTCCCTTTGCTTTCCTTTGGTCCGTTTCCTTCACCACCAACCCACAGAACAGCAGAAATCCAGCATCTTGGCAGGTGGGTCAACTAGATGACCCTTGTGGTCCCTTCTGACCCTATGGGTCTATGATTTTAAAGCTGGAACCTTTCCTCCCCCCCACCCCCATTCCCCACTTTCTTACTTGAGAATCACTTACAAATTATTCTACCAGCACTTAAAGTGTAAACTTCTGTCCGACAGCAGGCTGTCTGGAAATCTCTCCCATGGGGACACTTTGGGGTTCGACCTGGAGCGAGAAGGGGCGGTCGCTGCCGTCCCGGACGCCAGGCTGAGGTCAGTGTGCTGTACACCAGCGGTTGGCATACAGGCTCTGAACCAAAGCTCCCCGGAACAGGGCAGGCAGCGGCACAACCCCTAACTCAGGGATAGGCAACCTATGGCACGTGTGCCGAAGGCGGCACACGAGCTGATTTTCAGTGGCACTCACACGGCCCAGGTCCTGGCCACCGGTCGGGGGGGCTCTGCATTTGAATTTAATTTTAAATGAAGCTTCTTAAACATTTTAAAACCTTATTTACTTTACATACAACAATAGTTTAGTTATATATTATAGACTTAGAGAAAGAGACCTTCTAAAAATGTTAAAATGTATTACTGGCACGTGAAATCTTAAATTAGAGTGAATAAATGAAGACTCAGCACAGCACTTCTGAAAGGTTGCCAACCCCTTCCTTAACGGGTCTGGGGTGAACCCCAAATTATCACAGAGGGGTGTGTCCGAAGCCCCACCCCTCTCGCAGAGTTTGGCACCTAAGTCCAGGCTGCAAGTTGCTTTGCCTAGCGATCCACAGATGGAAACTCCTCTCCTGGAGTTATGTTTTCCTGGGAGTTTCTCGTGAGAAAGAACTAGGCAAACACTTCACCGCCCGCAGAACCACCACCATCTATTGATTTAAATCAAATCCTGACAAACCTTGTTATTACATTTTCCCCCTTGAGCTCTGACAGGCTCAGCTACCAGGTGAGTAAACAGGGAGTTACCGGCCAGGTGATTTGCCTACAATGAAAACATCCTATATAGCTTCAGAAACAAATAGAGAGCCGGTCTAGTTAAATGCCACACCGTTTCTAGTTGTTCCTGGGCCAGACGATCAGCCTTGCGCTTTGCACAGGTGCTGAGGCAGGGCATCACAATGTTTTACGTGAGCTGAAAATATTTTTGTGGCTCTGATCAGACTATGTCTTTACACCTTTGTGGCTACTGTAGTGGTGGACTCCTTCCATCAGAATGGCAGAGAGTCGTAACAGACAATGCTGTGTTTGTTGTAACTTGTGTTCTCCTGGGAACACCAAATTAGAAAAAGATACGGTTTATATCAGGAGTGTTTAGTGGGCTGAGATCGAACAGGAAACTTTACAGTTAAAGCACCAAAAATTTGGGGCAATGGGTTAATTCTAATGGGACAAGAGTGCCCCTACTTTGCATGGTTTATAGAGGGGATGCCTGCACAGCTGACCAACACCCACTGCATGCACAGCAAAATCTATCAGGATCCTCTCAGGCCTTCATTCTCCTGCTCATCAAAGATGTCCTGACTTGTGCCAGGCAGAGAGAAGGAGCGAGATCACCTTCAGTTTCAACCCTACTACATTTATTGACATTTTGTCAGGCCAAAATTGATACCTGTGAAATATTGTCAAGACTTTCCAAGACTCCTCTGAGTGCCCAACTGCTTCGCTCCTTCTCATTGGACTTGGAAAAATCAAATGGGGGATACACCTGGTCTATACAAGTGCTCAAGCCAGGTGAAAGGCAAGGTGTTTGGGGGAAGGGGTCCTGCATTCTCTTCTATGATTGCCGACTGCCACTGTCAAAACTAAGACCACTTGACTTCTGAACCAGTCTGGTTTAAGGTGCTGTAACTTATGTGCATTAACTTCACACCTGTAGTGTCACACCGTGTAGACAAGCCCCTAATGAGGGGGGGATAAGGGAAATTGAGGGGGGGGGAAACCTCTGTTAATTCCTTCAGTTTAAAATCTTTTAACTGCTTTTCTGTGACACCCACACAAACAGGGAAGGGCAGGGAAGCTGCAGATATTCAGACTCAGCTACCTCTGCGGGTGAAGGAGCAGCGTCAGCCATGCGAACAGTCAGGATCGGAGTTGCCAAGCCTTGAATACTAGTAGTTCGTTTAACATGTGGGGGCTTGTCTGCACGTTCAGCTCTGCTGTAGCGCGTTAGTGAAGATGCAGATGGCAGAGCTCCACAAGAGGTGGTAGCTACAGTGGGAGAAGCCCTTCCCTCAACACAGGGCTTTCTACACTGCGGGTCATTAGGTCGGTATAACTGCATCGCTCGGGGTGGGTTTTTCACACCCCTGAGGAATGCAGCACTAAGTTTGTAGTGCAGACCTGGCCTCAGACAGCATTATGGGTACAAAAATGTGTGTTTTCACCAGAGGCTAACTGACAGGCACTAGCTGTCCCACTGTGGAAACAGAGACACTTTGGTTCCATCCAAAGGCAAATGAGGTGAGGCCGGCCCATTGCCCCTGGCCCGACCAAAGGGAAGGAGTAACAGGATCATTCTGTGGGACAATTGGATTCATTTAAGATTTTCACTTTATTTGACTGTACACTTTCTTTCGCAAATAGTGCCACTCCTCCTTCCCAAGCCTGACCTACTCTGTCATTCCTATCAATTTTTGTATCCTGGTATTACCGGGCCCCATTCATTATCATTGTTTCTCTGATGCCTGTTATTAATAGGCAGCAGGTTTAAAACAAATAAAAGGAAGTTCTTCTTCACACAGTGCACAGTCAACCTGTGGAACTCCTTGCCTGAGGAGGTTCTGAAGGCTAGGACTATAACAGCATTTAAAAGAGAACTGGATAAATTCATTGTGGTTAAGTCTATTAATGGCTATTAGCCAGGCTGGGTAAGGAATGGTGTCCCTAGCCTCTGTTTGTCAGGGGGTGGAGATGGATGGCAGGATCGCTTGATCATTATCTGTTAGGTTCACTCCCTCTGGGGCACCTGGCATTGGCCACTGTCGGTAGACAGGACACTGGGCTAGATGGACCTTTGGTCTGACCCAGTACGGCTGTTCTTATGTTCTCAATAGCCTCATTTAATACCAGGCACTGAAGTTCACCCATCTTAGTATTTAGACTAGTTGCAGTTATAAAATTTGTCGGTATTTAGTTCATTAAATGGCACTCTCTCATTTGAGTGTTTCTTTTCGGTTCCTACCTGAACTTTATCAGCTTCTGGCCTCTGCTCTTTACTAGGCTACACAGAATCCCCTTTAATAAATCCTCCCCAAGGGACTCTGTCTGAACCATGTTTTCCTCCGCACCTGTCGGCTCTCCCCAGCCCTTAGTTTAATTTGACATGCCAGCAACCTGGTTCTGTTTTGGTTTAGGTGGAGCCCATCCCATAGGCTCCTCCGTTCCCAAAAGATTCCCCTGTTCCTAGTAAACCTGAAACCCTCCTCCCTACATCCACTGGGACTCTGCCGTTCTGCCTGCAAACTGATCCTGTGCACGGAACTGGAAGCATTTCAGAGAAACCTACCATGGACTTTAATCTCTTTCCTACCAGCCTTCAGGACTTTTGGCCTCCAGGACCTCACTTCTACCTGTCTGTGTGTCACGGTACTTACATGTACCATGACCACAGGCTCCTCCCCAGCACCGCACACAAGTCTGTCTAAGTGTCTCGAGAAGCCTGCAATCTTTGCAGCCAGCAGGCAATTCAGCATGCAGTTCTCCCGGTCATCGCAAACCCAGCTGTCTATATTTCTAAGAATCAAATCCCACAGTATTATTGCCTGTATCTTCCTATTAACTGGGGTTCTGTCCCCCGGGGGGGGTATACTAGGGTGAGAGGATATGATGACACCATCCGGAGGGAGGGTCCCAACAATGGGATCATTTCCCTCTGCTCCAGCACGATATTTCTCCTTCCCCAAGACTTTCATCTTCCTCAGCAGCACAGGTGCTATCAGACTAGGAGTGGGACCGCTGTACTGCGTCCTGAGAAGTCTCTCCTGTGTACCTCTCTGTCTCCATTAGCTCCTCCAGTTCAACCACTCTGGGCTCAGGATCCTGTGCTCGGTCTCTGACGGCCATGAACTGCTTGCCCCGAATGCACACGTACGCCACCTGCTCACAAGGCAGGTAATCGCACATGCTGCCTGCAGTCCAATAAACTGGATGCCCCCACGTTGCTGGACTTCTGCCTGCATTCTTTTGACTCTTGCGGGCTGGCTGGTTGGTTGGTTCTTTGGTTTTTTTCTGCTTGTGCAGGAGGAGGGGTGGTTATTGGCCTAAATTTAGAGAATGTTTGTTAGGTGTACCTGCCTCTTGTACTCCCTCTCTAAACTCCTGCACAAAACTGCCCTGTTCGCTAGCAACTTTGGTCACTTAGGAGCTGGCTTTGAACACCCCTGTTCTCCCTGAGTTAGGCCTACGCCCTGGTCGAGGGATCCTATCGGGATGAGGGATCAAAAGATGGCAGGCTAGATGCTCATTAAGAAGCCTTCAGCCTTGCTTAGGTGACCGCTAGGCTCAGCACAGAGCCCCAAAACAGAACACACTATAAGCTTCAATCAAGCAGGTCCGCACATGGCAAGCAAACAAGCATATTACATATTTTGCATATGCAAAACTGGTATTTGGGTATTTTAGGCATGTACAAACATTTCAGGTATATTGATACTTTGGGAGAGGTAACAACAGAAGTATGGAGCTCTTGTAACCTAAGGCTCAGAAACAAAAAGGCAAATTAAAAGAACCCCACGGGTATTTTTTTTTTTTATTTCATTGATTTTGGGTGCATCACTCAGGACTTTTTAATCCTTATGGTTAAGAACATAAGAATGGCTGTCCTGGGTCAGACCAAAGGTCCATCTAGCCCAATATCCTGTCTTCCGACACTCATGGTCAATGCCAGGTTCCCCAGAGGGAATGAACAGAACAGGTAATCACCAAGTGATCCATCCCCTGTCACCCATTCCCAGCTTCTGGCAAACAGAGGCTAGGGACATATATCTTGGGCTGTATATGTATATGGAGTAAACGTTACACTGGAAATGTGAAGGTTGCAATACAAGTATAGTGACCTTAGGTCCGGATTTTTAAAGGTATTTGGGCAACTAGCTGGATTTTCAAAAGCACCTGAGTGCTTTCAACCTTTAAAAAATTGCCTTTAATGCCTATTCGGGCAACACGTTCTACACAAAAGTAGTAACATGGGAAAGAACATGAAGGTGCTGGCTAGGGAGGCTACCTAATCGTTGACAAAGGCTATCCCCATTGGCGGATTAAAGGAAATAGAAAACGTTTTCACACCAACCCAGGAAATCAATCAGCCTCAAAGCCATATGATCTCAAAGAATAAACATGTGTATATAAAATAAGAACAAAAACTAATCTTGCACTAGAAACAGGAAGTGTTATGCCACAGGGAGATGCAAGTGCTGAAGCTACTCGCAACTTTATATTTTCAGTGATTAGTGGCTCTTAAAAATCTGCGCAGTTGTGCAGTGACAGCCATCTGCGCAATGTTAACGAAGGCAAATGATGATGTGCTAAGAGTAATAAAAATCACATTTTAAGAAGTAAATGATTTAAAAGGGTGAAACTCCATTTGAGTGGCTGATGAGAAAGAGGCCATCCATTCAGGCAACCAGATAGCACAGTGACGCTCAGACCTCAGTGGTTCAGGATGCAAATTAGCACCCAGCATTATATATATGTATATATATATATACACCTCTACCCCGATGTTACGCTGTCCTTGGGAGCCAAAAAATCTTACCACATTGCAGGTGAAACCACGTTATATCGAACTTGCTTTGATCTGCCGGAGTGTGCAGCCCCAACCCTCCAGAGCGCTGCTTTACCGTGTTATATCCAAATTTGTGTTATATTGGGTCACATTATATCAGGGTGGAGGTGTGTATAATTCTCAGGACCGGCGCTAGTCTTTTTAGTGCCCTAGGTGCACGGCCATTTCGCCGCCCTGCGCGCTGGTCCTGCGGCTCCAGTGGACCTGCCGCAGTCGTGCCTATGGAGGGTCCCCTGGTCCATCGGAGCCGCAGAAGCAGCGGACCGTCCGCAGAAATGCCTGTGGCAGCTCCACTGGAGCCACGGGACCAGCGGACCCACCGCAGGCACGACTGCAACAGGTCCACTGGAGCCGCCCGCCGCCCCCACTCCCGGCAAAATGCCGCCCACCAATAATCCTGATGCCCTAGGCGATTGCCTAGGCCGCCTAAATGGAAGCGCCGGCCCTGATAATTCTCACAGCTAAACGACTGACCAATTGGTTAATAACATAGTCAAAGCATCTTGACTGGTTAATGACTTAGACTGGTTAATAATTAAATCACACCCTGATTTAATATCAGGTGCTGCAAAGAGCTGGGGGAGCAACATTATGGAGCCACTCTGGAGGAGTCTGAGTGTCACTGAGATTGCGGTTAAAACAAACGGATGTAGCGCTACGAGGTTTTCTGCCTGCCTATAAACTCATAGGGATTCTTTTAAACACCAGCAACATTTAGAACCATTCTAATTAGGTCAGGTGAAATACTCCAGGGAATCCAGCTGTCTGGTGCAGCTCAGTGCCTGGGATCGGCCAGGGAAGAGGGGCCTTGTCGGGACACCCTGAACCTGGGGTGTGGGTGCAGAAGCCCCTCTGCCCCACTCCTATTTTTGCAACCACTGCAGGGGGGCCACCCCAGCAGGGCCACCCAGAGGATTCAGGGGGCTTGGGGCAAAGCAACTTTGGGGTGGTGGGGGGGGGGGCTTAGATAAAAAAAAGTTGCCCTACTGTATTCTTGTGGGGGGCCCCTCGGGGCCTGGGGCAGATTGCCCCCCGTGTGGTCCTGCACCCCAGCTGGGTCAGCCCCCCCCCCCAGCACTCTGTGGGCAGCGAGTGGAGTGACAGCGCGGGAGGATTTTGGGGCGCAGGCCGGATTTTTAAAGCTCTTTAGGCCACTAGCGGGATTTTCAAAGGCCTCTGGCAGCAGCGCCTGTGCGCGGCGGGACCGGCCCCGTTTGCACCCCAGCCCCGAGCGCCCGGGAACCTGCAGCGCCCAGCGCCGCCGCCGGCCGGGGGCTGCCCCGGGGCGGGCGGGCCGCAGAGCGCGTCGGGCCGGGCCGTTGCTAGGGGGCGGCGCGGGGCCGCGGGCTCCTGCAGCGGGGGGCCTGGGAAAGCGAGAGCGGGTCGGGCCCGAGCCGCCGCTGACCCTTCACTGCTCGTAGGGGTGTGGGTGGGGAGGGGAGATGGGTGGGTTGTCTTTTGTGGTCGGGGGTGCATGGAGGTTGGGGTGGGATTGGAGCGTGTGGGTGGGTGTGTGGGGTGTGATGGGGGAGAGGGTGCATGCGGGTGCATGGAGGTTGGTGTGGATTTGAGCCTGTGGTGGGTGGGTGGGTGTTGTGGGTGTGCATGGGGTACTAGTGCGAATAATCTTCACACTACACCAATCGCGAGGCTGTTCCGATGCACATTGAGCCACGATTAATTTCGAATCTATAGGTTATCGGACTGTAATTAATCCGATGTTGGAGCACGACTTGACGATGGATTGTGGTGACTCTCACTAACATCATCTACCAACTCTTGAAGCCGCTGGACGTTTGTCTCTTACTCCACCGGTCCTTCAGCACACCTACTGGGAGGTATAGCCAGATCGCGTTCGTACTGATACCACCTGGGTTGACCACGGGGTGTCACGACAGCTATTGCGACATAATGGCGAGTCCGACTCCGTCTCTGTGTTGTGGTGAGTCGAAATTCATCGAGAACACATCTCTGTGTAGGTCCCCGTAGCGTCATAAGTTGAGACTTCTAGGGCTTGCGGCTTTCAGCAGGCGTGGCTATTACGCGGAGCCGTTCGAGTGTAGAACTATGGATAGCACATTATTCAAGTATCCGGATCGAGATCGTCAGACACAGGGGGCACCTTCTCTTCGACTCGAAGAGAAACTCTCAGTGTGCTTATACCTACCCCCCCGGTGTTGCAGTTGCTGCGGTGTGCAGGAGGGTTGGGTGGGATTGGAGTGTGTGTGGGTGCATGGGGGTGGGGAGGGGAGGTGTGCATGTAGGTGTAAGAGTGTGGGTGGGATTGGAGTGTGGGTGGGTGTATGGGGGTGGGGTGGGGAAGAGTGTGTGTGGGTGCATGGGGAGGGGAGGTGTGCACGTGGGTTTAGGGGGTGTGGGTGCATGGGGGTGGGGTAGGGAGGGGAGGAGTGCATGCAGGTTGGGTGGGGAGGAATGCATGTGGGTGCATGGGGGTTGGCTGGGGAGGTGTGTGTGCAGGTGTATGGGGGAAAGTGTGTGTGCAGGTGCATGGGGGTTGGGTGGGGAGGTGTGCATGCGGGTGCATGGGGATTGGGTGGGGAGGTGTGCATGCGGGTGCATGCGGGAAGGTGTGCGTGTGGGTGCATGGGGGTTGGCTGGGGAGGTGGGTGTGCGGGTGCATGGGGGTGGGGAGGGGAGCTGTGCGGGTGGGTGCATGAGGGCGCGGTGGTGAAGGGAGCTGTGTGTGTGGGTGCATGAGGGGAGGTGTGCAGCATGCAGGTGCATGGGGGTTGGGTGGGGAGGAGTGCACAGGGGGTGGGGGGATGCACAAGTGTGTCTAGTAGGGTGTAGCTCTGATTGCAGGGGCAGGTGCGATCAGGGTCAGGACAGTTCTCCAAAATTGGCCTTCCAAGCGGCACCCATTGCAACGAGCATGATTTTAGGTGTCTCATAGGGCCTCACGGGGCAAAACCCATCCACACCTGAGGGAGAGTTTAAAATCTGCCTCCAAATTCCTATAGCATGAGGGAGCCTTTATCTGAGATACTGCAGGGATGAGTGAGAGAGAATCGCCATGAGCTCTTAGTGGTGTAGTGCCTATGACACACAGTTGACCCATTGTGATTCCATCCAGCAGAGGGCGATGCTGAACATGTACAATAGACACCGTTCAGTACTGACAGCCCCTCTGTAGGGAGATGGGAGGTGACTTGCCTGACATCACCCAGCAAGCGAGGGCAGAGCTGGGAACAGGACCCAGGAGTCCTGACTGCCAGGCCTGCTCACTAACCCCATTGCTTCCCTTACAGGCGAATCCTTTGGCTGGTGGTGCTTTGCCCCTGCAGGTGGGAGCCGACACAATGGCCACGGGCAGCAGCTGGGCGTGGAAGCCCATCGCACGGGACGCCCTGTTTGCACGCGCCTACCACTCGTGCGACGTGGTGCAAGGGAAGCTGCTGCTTTTTGGGGGGCTGAAGTCGGGCGAGCCCAAGGAGCCCCCACTGGGGGACATGGTGGCCTTCGACCCCACCCTGCTGACGGCTGAGACAGTGGGCCCCAACGGCGGGGACCGGCGCAGCCACCATGACACGGCTGTGCTGGCCAACCGCTGGCTGTGTGTGGTGGGGGGCTGGGATGGTGCCCACAGGATCTCGGCCGTATGCTGCTGGGACACCGAGCGGGGACAGTGGGAGCGCTGGGCCGAGGGGCCCTCCAACGACCCCCCTGTGGGGCTCAGCAGCCACACCTGTACCAAGGTGTCAGAGCATGAGCTGCGGGTGGTGGGCAGAGAGGGTGGGCTTCGCACGCAGAGGCGCTTCGCCAGCATCTACACCCTGCGCGTCAACCCTGCCACCAAGACCTACTGGTAGGTCCCTTCCTCCCCGAGGGGGCTCTAGGGATGGGCCCCCTCACCACACTGAGAGAGGTGTACATGGGGGTGGCTGGGCTGAGTTGCCCACCCCTCTGCAGGGTGGTATCTGATTAAAACTGGGCAGTGGGTTTGAATTTGGGCGCACCCCTTAGAGGGATTCACCTACGGGAACCCCAGAGCCCCGGGCTGTCCCGTTGAGGTCCAGGCTGTGGGGGAAGGGGCCATCGGCTCTGTGCCAAGCACTTGGGAGGACTGTGCCCTAGAAATGGCCATTGCAGTACCCACTGGGCTTGAGATCTGGATTATCAACTCCCCGATGCCCAGGAGAGTTGGGATCCAGGGTTTTGGTTCGGCCCAGCTAGATTCCACACCCTCAAAGTTTAAGGTGCTCAGGTCCCAGGGCCCCATGTACTTCCCACCCCTGGGCACTGTGGGTGCTCATGCTGAGCACCCGTAACGCCTCTCTGTGTTCTAGGTACAAGGAGGAGGAATCGCGGACAGCCTCTCGGGCTGGACACTCGGCCATGCTGCTCCGTGATACAGGTGGCTACCAGCTGGTGGTGTTCGGGGGCCGTGATTCCTCCGACTGCGAGGTGGCCGGGCGCTGGGGCAAGGGGAAAATCCACGTGAGTGTCTGGCTCTGGGCTGTCACTGCCCCAGAATGAGCCCTTTGCTCCTGCCCCCGTCCCCACAGGGCCCCCTGGTGGGAGAGGCCAGGCTGGAGTAGGGTAGCGGGCAAATCCACAAACTGACCCTGCTTCTTCCCTTTCCTTCCTCTTAGTTAGAGTCCATCCATGCCCCCAAGATGACAGAGCAGCTCTCTCATCTGGTTGGCTCCGAGAATGGCTCACGGCAGGCTCCGAAAGGCCTGAGGCACCAATCCTGCACCGTGGTGGGTCCCTTCGCGGTGGCCTTTGGTGGGGAGACGCTAACGAAGGGGCGAGACACCATCTGTAACGATCTCTATGTCTACGATACAAGTAAGAGAGGAGAGAACGGGCACACTCATGTATGTGTATACTACTTCCCTCCACTGGGTGGAATCAGAACTGCTGAGTCTGTGTGTCACAGCCCCCGTACTGCACAGAGCTAGTGAGTAGTCTCCTTTAGCTCAAGTGTCAGGTGTTCATACTGGAGACAGGAATCTTAGTGTCACATCCTACATCCATGGGGGCAGCCTTTACCTCTCCGCAGAGCTCTCCACCCATGCAGCCTCCCTCTAGACGCTTTCCCCTTGATGCTGAAGTGAAGCCTCTACAAACTACAGTTCCCAGCATGCATCACTCCATCCTGCTTGCCGTTTTCTGTTGCCTCTTGGGAGCTGTAGTTTCCACAGGCTGCCCCTGGGGAGTGAAGATGAAAGTGACCTCTCAGGCTGTCCTCATCTGTCAGTCAGGACGGATCTTGCAATCCCATTGAGCTGGCAATCCAGACCTGGGCTGGGCATAGTTTGCAGCCCCCGTTCTCCGTCAGCCTTTCCCAGCCATGGTACGATATGAGAGGAGGATTTCAGAGCTGGGCATTTGGCGATTTGGGTCTGGGTTCCAGTGTTGCCACCTCTCACGATGTTATAGCGCATCTTGCAAGATCTAGTGTTTTTCTCAAAGTCCCGGCTCCTGGAATCATGAGATTAGAGGTGAAACACAGCTCTGACCTTGTAAAAAAGTCAGGCTATAGCTCTCCCACCTGCAGAGACAAGTGTGCAAACATGTGACCCCTGAAGCCTGACAGTGAATAGGAAGAACCCAAATCATATTAAGTTTTTTTTTGAATGTCCTGATTTTGGGGCCTGGCTCGGGATTTTTTAATGGTCTGGGCTAGCGATACCAGGACTCTCCTTTACGCTAATGCCCTGTGCACCACGCACTGCTGGGGCCCGAGTGTGACCGAGAATTTTGGTCTTCCTGTGCAAATTACCAACTCCAGGCTGGTTATTCAGCTAGCTGGCTCCATCACCTCAAATGTCACAAACCCAACCAGGAATGGAAGAATGGCCTGGAAGGAAGGATGGCCCAGTGGCTAGTGGGCTAGCCGGAGAAACCTTGAATCAGTCCCCATTTGCCACAGATGCCCTGGGGGACCTTGAGCAAGTCACAGGGGCCTAGATTCACAAAGGTACTTTTAGCCAAGCCCACAGGCACATGCTGCAATTTCCAAAGGCACCGCTTGCCCCCGGGCTCCCTACATGTCCAATGGGGAGAGTCATCTTGGACAGTCATCCGCAAAAGCCAGCTGGCTAGGAGGTAGGCACCTAGGCTAGCCAATGGGAGATCCTGACAAGAGGGGTGTGTCTTAAGCCCCACACCTTGTTCCACAGTCAGGACCCCTCTTTGGAAGTCTGCACCTCCAGCTCCTTGTGGCAAGGGGATGCAAGAGACCCTTCCCTTATATCTCTCAGCCCAGCAATCAGGCAGTGTGGGAGACCCCAGTTCACGTCCCCGCTCTGCCCGATACGGGAAGGGATTGAAAGAGCAGTCTTGCACCTCTCAGATTTGCATCCCAACCTGTTGGGTTACGAGCTATTCTGATGGGGGGGCTCCCTCCACCTCTCCTGTTCATTGTGAGTTGGTGTGATGATGTTGGCTTTGGTGGGACACTTCTGAGAGTGTCAATTCAGGACGAATTGTTCAAAGCAGGGCAGTTACAGCCCAAGGCAAACCAAACTAGCCAGACAGAGAAGACCTTGGTATTACCCCACTGGCTAACCACAAATCACACAAGCATTTCCCTTAGACACTCCAGTTTCCCAGTATCACCGCCAGCGCCACTCGTTATGGGGACAACTGGTTATGAAAACCAATACCCCAGTAAAAGAAAAATGGTTCTCCCAATCCCAAAGGACCAAGCCCCAGGTCAATATACAAATCAGATCTTACCCACAAATCACACTGTTGCCAATCCTTTAGAATCTAAAATCTAAAGGTTTATTCATAAAAGGAAAAAGATAGAGATACACAAGTACATAGCCAATATTCATAACTTCAGCTACAAAAATGATACACACATACCGATAGCATAATCATAATTAACAAATCATAATCTTTCCAGAGACACCTTACATGACAACCTTTGTACGATATTTGCTGCAAATATGTAACAGTGGTTGCACCAGTGATCGATACGGTCATAGATTATATTAATAACGTCACAGTTGGACCACAGAGAGAAAGTAAAAGCATGAGACTGGCTCTGTAGCCTGGTGGTTCGAGCACTCCCCCGGGACGTGGGGACCCAGTCCTCTGCTCCACTGACTCTTTAGTTATCAGAAGTGCACCAGCCACACCAGGAGAGATTGACGAGCCCAGTCTCAAACTGTCCCATAGCCCAGTGGTTAAGGTATTCGGCTGAGGGATGGCAGATCCCTGTTCAAATCCCTTACTTTACTGGGGGAGGAGGGACTTGAGCCAGGGGTCACTCACGCTCCAGGTGAGCATCCTAACCACTGGGCTAAGAGTTATAAGTGTGGGGGAGGGGTGTCTTGCTCTTCCAACCGCCTCCCCCCACAGGTGCTGTGTGTAACCTCACCTCCAGGGCAGCATCTGAGCACACCTGCTGGATCAGATCCTGCCTGCAAGGTAGGCGGCTTGACGTCTGTCTTCCCCGGTTCAAGAATCACTGCGGGACTCAGGTGGGAGATGGGCATCTACAGGGGTCAGCAATGCATGTGCCCAAAGGCAGGAACGCAGACACCGAGAGAAATTTTGCCTGCAAATATGTCGGTGCCAAGCATAGTCGCCTACGGGGCCAGTGGGAATTTGGTGATTCGCAGTGGAGCCTTAAACTGGGATTTAGGTGCATAAATACCTAAGCCTGGCGTTTAGGCATTTTTGTGAATCTCAAGGCCATAGTCCCTCCATTCCTCACGTGTACAGTGAGCGTAACAGCCCTGCCCTGCCTCCTGGGGGTGTTCTGAGGATAAATACGTCAACCATTGGGGGGTGTTCAGGCATACACGGCCAGGGGCCAGATAAGGAGAGCTTTAGAGAGCTAGAGCAGAGCCAAATGTGCCCTCAAAACACACACAGTTAAATAAAACATTAATATTTTTCCTGCAGTCAATAGAGGCTTATTTTGTGTAGGGTTTCAATAAAAGCCAATTTCTCTTGCTAATGACCAATGACAGTCTCCCCTGCCCTCCCTGGAAGCTGCTGCTGGTCATTTTCATAAGGCAGCTTCTTGAAAAAAGGAAATACTTTCCATTGCAATGTTATCATTCCCCTGTGGAACTCGCTGCTGCAGGATGCAGCGGAGGCAAGTTGATTAGTGAGGATTACAAAGAAGGGATTGTAACATTGACACAGCTGAAGGCAGCCCCTGCGGTCCCAGTAGCCAGGAGAAACTTCTAAGGGTTTTCAGTCCTCATGCTTCAGGGCATGAGAGGGCTGGCGGTCAGGAAGGAATGTATTGCATGGCACAGGTGTGGTATGTTTGGCAAGGGGAGGGTCCTGGTCATTAATATCTGCCTCTGTAGCTTTTGACGCTGGCTGCTGTCAGTGACGGGAGGCTAGACAAGGTGGGCCATCTGGAGGAAGCAGGGTACTAGTCCCTGCCGCATGGTGCCTCTGATCATTTGAATTGTAACAGCTCTCCTATGAAAAGAGCTATCATCCTCATTTCACTGATGGAGAAACTGAGGCACGAGATGGTCACTCAGGGACAAGGCTGGGGTTAGAAGCCAGGCGTCCTGGTTCCCAGTCCTCCCTAAATCCCATTCTCCCTGTTTTTTATTTAAATCCTGGAGGAGTCCCAAGCCCATATCTGTTTTGTAACAGCTGCCATCTTTGATGTGCAATAGCTGTGACCTGGAGACTGGCCTGGGAAATAACACAGCAAGAGGGGTGGAGGGAGGTGGGCATCGACTTTGGCCTGGCCGTCTGAGAGCATCAAGCTGCTCCTTTCCTATTGTGTTTTCCAGGATGCTCGCCCCCGAGCTGGTTCCGCTTCCCCTGCTCAGATCGGGGCCAGAAGAGAGTCGGGCACCGCACATGCCTTTGGAATGACAAGCTCTATCTTGTGGGGGGCTTTGGCCCAGATGGGAAGACCCCCTGCCCTGAGATCTGTGTCTTAGAGATCCCCTAGTGAGGAAGAGGAGAGAGATGAGACTGTCCCCCTCCTTGCTGGCGCCCTCCCCACCCTTTCCCTGGCAATCGCGCTGCTCCTGCAATCAATCCTGAGAGCCAGCTCTGTTTATATGTAATAAAAGTGCCCCTTGTTGGCCCAGCTCCCCCTCCTCTCCGCAGGGAGCTGCACGCTGGCACCAGGGATTTAACTCAAACACAGAGAGATTGGCGAGAAAGGATTTCTTTGTTAAAGAGTCAGACATGCACCCACCCCGCCAGTCTCTAGGAACACACAGTTGGCTCTCTGCAGCCTCCAGCACAGCCAGGAGAGGCCAGGTATGGTGGTGCTGACATGTAAGTAAGCGGGGGAAAAAGAAACCAAACATGGCTGAATGGGGCAGGTCTTGGTGATCTGCCGAGAGCAGGGTAAGGGCAGGGAGCTGTTCTCCCCCCGCCCCCCACCGCCATGGATCACCATTAAAATAAAGCCTTCCACCCTCTTGAGAATTCATCAGAGGAAATGACTGGCCGGCCCAGCCCTTGTCTGAGGCAGGACTGGGAAACAGCCTGGCGCTAGAGCAGGTCCTGTAAAACAAAAGCTGTTCCCTAGTTTGCATGTGAAATGACTTGAGGGGAGCGAACAGGCGAGTGCCTGCATCAGCAGCCCCCAGAAAGGAGGCTGCGGCCTCCAGCACCCAGACTGGGCTCTCTGAGGTTTCAAGCCGCACCGTCGGCAGATCGCTTAGTACCACCAGCCCGGCCTTCAACTCGACTTTGGCTTCTGTACAGCTCTCATGGCATCACAGCCAGAAACTTTCCCACATTCGGATGCCAAGTGAGCGCCTTGTAAATGAAAGAGTCCTCTGCTGAGACAAGTCCCTGGCCAAAGGACTTGGCATCAGTCACCTCCTAAAAATAACTTGATCCCATGTTTTGTTTCCCCATCAGAGCACGATACAATGGGGCATCACGCCCTCTTGGATTCTTCTGCCAGCCACATGGTCCTGCAGATGTACCCCATCCTACAGCGGGGGCCATATGTGCCCACCGCTTCCCTTGGGGGCACACTCAGCAAAGGGCCAGGGACTGAGCCAGGGGCGAGGGCTGGTCTCCTGCCCCTCCCAGAAGGTCACAGCTGAGACTCGGGGGTCGGGGAGCGAAGGGCAGTTTGATGTTGCCTTGGAACGCTGTAGAGGAGCAAAGAGAACCAACCTTGCTGGGGAGGGGACGGGGGAGAGGATTCCCGTTCTAACATGCGCATGCCCATGCCCAGCTGTGCTCACCCTCTGTATGTTCCAGCCCTTTCCACCAGCCCCAGGGCTGGCTTGTCTAGTTAGGCTGTCAGCTCGTTGATGCAAGGACTCATCTCCCAGTGTGTTGTGTATGCAGCATCCAGTACAGGAGCTCCAATCTATGCTGGGGATCCTGTTAGCACTACTGGACTACATGCACTAACTGTTTCAGACTCTTTGCAAACTCAGGTGGGCATCTCTGCAGTGGAGGTGAGTTTTCTTTGCACTCATAACACCTAGAAATTGAGTTTTTAACAATGTCTTCTGCTGAGACTGGAGAACAAGGTCTGTGCGTGCCCCACCCCCTTCCTTCTGTTCTGAAATCAAGTCCCGAAACACTGGACTGAACTGCCAAAGTCATCTCCCAGCAATGACTGTGGTCACTTGGCTGGATTCTCTGGGGTCACAGCTCCACAGTCCTGGCCTGGAATCAGGAGGGATTAGCACAGATTGGGTCCAGGCTACTTCTATCCAGCAGGTCACAGAGTGTTTTTCTCCCGCTCCTGGCTTAGCTCCAGTCATCCATTCCCCACCAGCAGTGCAGGAGTGGTTTATTTCAGGCCTAGGATTGCAGTTTCAGCAGGGAGCGGGAGTGGACTGGTGAACCTCAAACTACCACTGCCCAAGCTATTGCAAACTGGGTTTTGCCCTGGAAAAACGATGGCCTGGAAAAGCCAAGCCCTCTGACAGCCAGCACCTGGGTGGGCTGGGAGGCTAGGAAAAGAAGGATAGATCCTCTGCAGATATAAAGGGTGCAGCACTATGCATCCATCAGCTAAGGAGCTGGACTACAATATGTAGCGCTCATGGTTCTATTTCACCAAAACCTGCACCATAACTAACATTCTGTGGCAGGGCTGGATGGGCTGTAGCGCAATGGTTTTCAAGATTTTTTTTCCTGGCCACCGAGTTGAAGATAATTGTTGATGCCCGTGACCCAATGGAGCTGGGGATGACGGGTTTGGGGAGTGGGAGGGGCTCAGAGCTGGGGAAGAGGGTTGGGGTGTGGGAGTGAGGGCTGTGGAGTTTGGGGTGCAGGAGAGTGTTCTGGGTTTGTGGGGGTTCAGGGCTGGGGCAGGGGGTGCAGGAAGGGGCTCTGGGCTGGGGCAGGGGATTGGGGCACAGCTCCTGGTCAGTGGCGCAGCGGGGGTGATAAGGCAGGCTTCCCGCCTGTCCTGGCACCGTGGACCATGCTGCGTCCCAGAAGTGGCCAGCAGCAGGTCTGGCTCATAGGTGGAGGCGCGCAAGTGGAGCCACGTAGATCTCACCTGTGGCACTGCCCCCCCACACCCCTCCCCCAGCTCCCATTGGCTGGCTTCCAGCCAATGGGCATGCAGAACCAGTGCTCTTGGCGGGGCGGCACACAGAACCTTGTGGCTGCCCCGCCTAGGAGCCGGACATGCTGCTGGCTGCTTCCAGGGCTCAGTGTGACGTCAGAACAGGTATGGACTAGCCTGTCTTAGCCGGGCAGCACTGCCAACGGGACCTTTAACCGCCCGGTCGGCAGTGCTGACCAGAGCTGCTGTGATTCAGTGCTTTACATTCCGCAACCCAGTACTGGGTTGTGACCCGCAGGTTGAAAACCACTGGGGTAGAGCAGCTGCAGTGATTCAGCCTAGAGAAAACCAGCCGCAAATTCTCCAAACTGAGATGCTCCCCAGCCTCCCGCGTTCTTGTGCTAACACTAATGGAGCCACCAGTTGCAGGATCTCTACCGGTGGAGGCCAAGCTGTTGAAGTTCAAGTCCTCTCTCTAAATCCTGTCAAAGCCGATGGCCAAGCATGTTCGATGCCCTGCAAACAGCCAAGGAATCCGTGGAGAAGGAGAGGGATTGGTTCTGCAAGCAGAGCACTCCACATATGGTTACCGACTTAGGGTCTAAAATTAAGCCAAGACTAAAAAGCAGGAGATTTAGTGGCATCCCAGCAAACAGGGAAAGAAAAACAAATAAGATGGATACGGATAAGATAGAGATAAGAGGGAAGGTGCTCTCACGGATTGGTAACTGGTTAAAAGATAGGAGACAAAGGGTAGGATTAAATGGTCAGTTTTCAGAATGGAGAGAGGTAAATAGTGGTATCCCTCCAGGGTTCTGTACTGGGACTAGTCCTATTCAACCTATTTATAAATAATCTGGTGAGGTGGCAAAGTTTGCAGATACAAAATTACTAAAGATAGTTAAGACCCAGGCAGACTGCGAAGAGCTACAAAAGGATCTCACAAAACTGGGTGACTGGGCAACAAAATGGCAGATGAAATTTAATGTTGATAAATGCAAAGTAAAACACACTGGAAAACATAATCCTAACTATACATATACAATGGTGGGGTCTAAATTAGCTGTTACCACTCAAGAAAGAGATCTTGGAGTCATTGTGGATAGTTCTCTGAAAACATCCACTCGTGCAGCGGCAGCCAAAAAAGCAAACAGAATACTGGGAATAATTAAGAAAGGTATAGATAATAGGACAGAAATATCATGTTGCCTCTATATAAATCCGTGGTAATGCCCACCTCTTGAATACTGAGTGCAGATGTGGTCCTATCTCAAAAAAAGATATATTGGAATTGGAAAAGGTTCAGAAAAGAGCAATAAAAATTATTAGGGGTATGGAACAGCTTCAATATGAGGAGGGATTAATAAAACTGGAACTTTTCAGCTTGGAAAAGAGACGGCTAAGTGGAGATATGATTGAGGTCTATAAAATCATGACTGGTGTAGAGAAGGTAGATGAGGAAGTGTTCTTTACTACTTCTCATAACACAAGAATTAGAGGTCACCAAATGACATTAATAGGCAGCAGGTTTAAAACACGCAAAGGGAAGTATTTCTTCACACAACACACAGTCAACCTGTGGAACTCCTTGCCAGAGGATGTCATGAAGGTCAAGATCATAGCAGGGTTCAAAAAAGAACTAGATAAGTTCATGGAGGATAGGTCCATCAATGGCTATGAGCCAGAATGGGCAGGAATGGTGTCCCTAGCCTCTGTTTGCCAGAAGCTGGGAATGAACAACAGGGGATGGATCACTTGATTATTACGTGTTTTGTTCATTCCCTCTGGGGCACCTGGCATTGGCCACTGTCAGAAGACAGGATATTGGGCTAGATGAACCCTTGGTCTGACCCAGTAGGGCCATTCTTATGTCAGATCTAAAAGCCAGAGAACACCAAATACAGTCAGTTTGCATTAAGCAAGAGCTGAGTGATGAATGCTTGAAATTCTGAACAGTTCCCAGCTGTCAACTTGTTTGTCCCACCGTGTGTCCTATTTCTAGATGCATCTTGGGGCTTCAGGATGTCAAACCCTTCAGTCTCCTTCCTTGGACAGTTTGTAACATCACCAAGTCTAGGCTGATCCAATTCAATCGTCATCAGGATGTGGGCCATGCCACAACTGCGAACTTTCCCGCTTAGCTCTGGTTTTTGGCTGTACATTTTAAAGATCAACATACTCAAGTTTCTGGCTGGGGAGATCTTCCCAGTATCCCAGTGGCATTTTAGGGAACTGGACAGGTTTGCATTAGGCCACGGATTATACTGAACTGGGAGATGTCCCAAACTGCTGGCCCCTTCAGCAGAGGGGCCAGCAGAGCTATGAAAGCAATATCCTTTCACCGTGTAATGGAAGTGGAGCTGTTCCGGGCTAAGTTACAAACCCTGCATGCTGGCCTGGCGATTGCGATGTTACCAGAGGACTAGATTGGTTTGGTTTAATGAGGGTGCAGCTGTAAGGAGTAACAGCCCCAGCTAAGCCATTTCTCAGCAAACGTGAGAAGTCAAGAGACAGCGTCAGGCTGGGAAGAGGCCTGGGAACCAGACGGTAGCAGCTTGAAAAAGAGATCAGAGTCCTCAAACTCAAGGCCAGATCAGCTAGACCCCTCTAGCACAAGCCATTAAACGCAACTCCTGCACAAGAAGCCGACACCCAGAATTAGACCACTGCACATGTGCGTTGTGGGGGAGCTGTTCAGGGAGGTCACTGGGGGAAACTGGCATGTGTGAAGTTAAGCCTTGCCCTCCCCAAGCCAGGCCTAGGTAAGACAGGCCTGAGTATAGACCGACTGTCATTTGAAATCCATTCCCTCCTAAAACACTTTGTTAAAATAAGCCTGGGATTTAAGCAGCAGCTTGGTTGCTGTATTCAGCACTGGGCCCAGGTGCCGAAGGGAAGAACCTGCTGGGAAAGCATGGGTGAGCCGCAGGGGGTTGCGGCCCAAGGTCCAAGCGAAAAGTGGGACGATCGCAGGACTCTGCAGCAGGAGAGCTGACGGCCTGAGGGTGGGGGCAGTCAGAGCAGGTTCTGAGATGCCTCTAGCCCTGTCCCTGTGACACTGAGCTCTGCTAGAGCCGAGCAGCCCCCACTGATGAGCCGCCTGGGAGAGAATGGCCACAGATGGGGAAATCAGCTTAGTCAATGAGCATAAGATGCATCCAGCAGGGATCTCAGAGCCTGGCCTCGACTCAGACCTTGGAAGATGCTGCCAAGACCATCGAGTCTCGTGGGATTTTAAGGACATGGGGGTTGCTGCTGGCAGGGCCAACGCTCTCATCCTTGGTTCGCTTCCTGAGCCCGCAGGTGGCCAGGCCAGTGGGAGCAGGGCATGAACTTGCTCGTTCTCAGTTCTGGAAGGCAGCAAGTAGTGGCTGCACAGCAGCTTGCAGCTGCAGGGAGTAGCTGCCTAGGAACCCAGCACGTGGTGGCGTCCGAGGCGAGAGTTTCTGCAGAGAGCAGACGTTGCAACCTAACAAAATTCTTCACAAACCCCCTAATCTTCCATAAAACCGTGGATGGAAAATTCTCCACCAGCCCTAACTGGAAGGCTCCCGGTGACTTTCCCTGCTGGTGGCAGGGACCAGCTGGGAGAACATTCCCATGGGACGAAACAAAGGGTGGCTGCATCGCACAAGTCGCATTCCTCCCCATGGCCAATGCTGCGACCAGGCAGCACATCTGGCTCCATTTGTTGTCAAGGGGCTGATTAGACTCATTTGTCACTTGCCACCAGCCAGGGCTCTGGAACAGGAGCCTCTCCCCGAGACAGGAGCCTCCCAGGACCTCTCCTGCAAGCGTGAGAGTCGGCTGGCTAGAGGCCCCGGTGGCAGGCCACCGATCCTTCTTCTTTCTACCCAGCAGCTCAAATCCAACTACAGCATGGCCGCGAGGGATGACTGCTCGCTCGCGTACGAGACCCGTGCCTCAGTGCAGCACCTGGGAGCAGGCATCCGCATAAAAACCCCAGTGTGCATCTGCTCCCGCCCCAACAATATCGGCAGAGCTCAAGGACCCATCCCTTCCCGGTAGCTGGTGCCCCTGCTCGGTGGGCAAAAACTAACCTCTAGGGGGCCAGTCCAGCCCTTCCCGAGCCCCACATTCACCTAAGCTCATGACAGAAAAATGTTTATTTAACAAAAAAAAAATATATATAACAACAGTGACATCAAATAATAAAGTTAAGCCTCAGAGGTCAGGGCGGGGGAGGGATGCAGAAAGTCCTTTGGGAAGGGGCCTGGACACAATGTTCTTCCTCCTAGGAGACCAGGACCCCAGCAGAGCTGGTCTTGGCTCCCGCCCCGTCGGCGCTCTCCTTGGGCGGTGGCTTCTGGTCATCCTCCCCCATCACGCGGATGTTGTGCTTCTCCCGGAACTCGTTCAGCTCTTGGCCCTTTGCCTGCAACTGCTGGGTCAGGGTCTCGATGATTTTGTTGATCTGCAGGGTTGGAAGCAGGGAGGGAGTCAATCAGGGCTCGGGTGCAGGGGGGCACCGGCACACACCTCCCTCCACTCTCCTAGGGTGGGCAAACTTTTTGGCCTGAGAGCCACATCTGGGAATAGGAACTGTATGGCAGGCCATGAATGCTGACAAAATTGAGGTTGGAGTGTGGGAGGGGGTGAGGGCTCTGGTTGTGGGAGTGGGCTCTGGGGATAAGGAGTTTGGGGTGTAGGAGGGTGCTCTGGGGCTGGGACCGAGGGGTTTGGAGGGAAGGAGGGGGATCAGGGCTGGGGCAAGGATTTGGGGGAGGGGGAGAGGCTCAGGGGTGCAGGCTCCGAGCAGAGTTTACCTCAAGCAGCGGCATGTCCCTTCTCTGGCCCCATCCGCAGGCACCGCCCCCGCAGATCCCATTGGAGTGCATAGGAGCCAGAGCGGGGCCATGCCGTGGCTTCCAGGAGCCGCGTGGGACAGCCTCCGACCCAGCGTCCTGACTTGAGTGCTGGAGTGGGGCCAAGCCACGTGGTGCAGCCTCTGACCCAGTGCTCCGGAGCGGGGCAAGTCTCAGACCCCGCTCCCCAGCGGGAGCTCACAGGCTGCCTTAAAATGGCTCTGGCCCGAGGGCCATAGTTTGCCCATCCCTGGTCTATTGCAACCCCAGGTTTAACAGTGCCATCCGCTCCTCTCCATGTATGATGGCAGGGTCACTTAACCCCAGGCCGGTGTGTATGGCCAGAAACCCCTTCACCTCCCCCCGCCCCGGGAGATCAGGAGATCCCACACTAGCCAGGAGTGGGACATCGCAGGGGAGCGTATGGCAGCGGGTCGGTCAGTTAGCGAGGGGACAGCAGCTGTGGTCACTGTGAGGCAGGCACTGCTACTCCCAGCTCCCTGAAGGGGAAAGGGAAGCAGTCAGCACAGTCCTGCTGGAGACCAACAATTAAAATTAGGAATTGAGAAAAGCCCAAGCACAGGAGCCCGGATGCCTGGGTTCTATTCCTGTCTCACTTGCAGACTCACTGCAACAGCCCGACCTGGAAAAACGTGGGAACTGTAATATTTTAATGAAAAATACATGCGACTCAGTGTCCCCACTCACACTCTGTGCTACGCCCTGGGTTTGAAAGGGTTAATTGCTCCTTTGGGACAAGGGATGGCTGGGTAGGGTCTCTCTGGGACCCAGGGCTGGGAGGTTCCACAGGGGCCAAACTCCCCCTGAAATCCAGCGGACACTGATCCTCTCCAGCTCCCACACAGAGTCCCATGGAGAGGGGTCCAGCACCTCCCCACTCCCAGACACAACCCCCCGTCCACCCCTGCACTAATCATGTCACCCGCATTACCTGCTCTTTGTTGCTCTCCAGGGCAGGGAGGACCTCCTTGACGGTGCGCTCCACCAGCACCCCACCCACCATGCGGTAACACTTGCGGGTGGGGTCCACGTCTCGCAACGTGTCAATGACCAGGCTGTGGGAAAGGCAGACGCTGCTGAAGTCCCTCCAGACACCATGGAGACCATACAGCCAGGGCTGCAGATCCACAGGGCCTGGCCACGTGGGATAGTCTCAGGCCCAGCTTACCCTATACCCGGGTCTCTGTGTTCAGAGTCACAATGGGATCAGGGCCCAAAGCAAGCCCCACATGCCAAGGCCAAAGCCCTACATCTCCACCAGATGCCATCACCATCACCCTGACTATGGCTGGTAAAGTCCATTAGGCCAGCGATTATTTCCAACAGCGCGTTGGTTCTTTGGGTGCCTTCTCCCAAGGTCCCAGCTCTCACCATGATCTCCAGGCAGCCTGGTCCAGAACCTCCCTCCCTCCTTCCATCCCCCACCAGGGGAGTGACTCATTTCTTTGGCTGCTGGGCTGTTCTCCAGGCTCCCTTGCTCACCCACGTACAGCCCCCAATGATCTGGACTCCAGCTCTGCCCCCCTCCCTTCCCCATCTGGCCCCACTGACCAGTCCAGGGAGCACACAGTGGAATCCAATTCAGGATCCCCTGCAGGGGAAGCTGGTGGGCAAGAGGCAGCAGCAGGCAGGTGCCCGCGGGGAGCTGAAAAGGATGGCCCTATTGGGGTGCCAGCTGGGACTTGGGAGACCCCAGTTCAACTCCTGACTCCACCAGAGCCCCTGTGCGACCCTGGGCCAGGCCCTCAGCATCTCTAGGCCTGTGAGATTGATTGGGGTTCTGTGCAAGAGCAGGGGTGGGGCCCATCTCACCAGGCATGGCCCAGACAAAGAACCAACAAGATCAGGACCACGCAGGGCTGCCCAGAGGGGGATCAAGTGGGGCAATTTGCCCCAGGCCCCGGACCCCGCAGGAGCCCCCACGAGAGTTTTTTGGGGCCCCTGGAACAGGATCCTTCACTCACTCTGGGGGCCCCAGAAAACTCTTGCGGGACCTGGGTCCCCGGAGCTTCTTCCGCTCCGGGTCTTCGGCGGCGGGGGGGTCCCCGCTTTGGCGGCAATTCGGTGGCGGGGGGCCCCCGCCATGGGTCTTCGGGACACTTCGGTGGCGGGTTACCGAGCGGAAGCCGCCTGCGAATTACCGCGCGAAGCGGACCCCCACGCCGAAGACAGGCGCTGAATCTCTGGGGCCCGGGGCCACGCTGTCGTCGGCTAGTGGGGCTGGAGAAGGGCACGGTGCTGGCGCATGCGGGGAGCCAGGGAACCGCTGGGGCTCCACGAGGCCCGGCGGCTGCCAGGCGGCAGGCTCTAGGCGGGGGGGGCGATCTGCATCCACTTGTGTCGTTCAGCTCAGCTCATGTCCGGCCGCTGATTAGGAGGCCAGCACGCTGCTCTGCGCGCCGGTGGAAACCGCCGACACCCTTGCGGGAGAGCGGGAGGGTCAGTCCGGGAAGAGGCGAGGGGGAACCACTCATATTAACCCTTCGAGTGGGATCGGGGCCGCCAGGCGACCCCATCGGTGGGATGGGCTCGCCGGGCACAGCGCGCCCGCAGCGCACCCACACATCTACACCCACCACACCCAACGGGTGGGTGCCGGCCCAGGCGACCCCCCAATTCGGTGGGAATGGGCTGGCCCAGGCGCGCGCGGCAGCATCAACACACACACACACGCGCGCGCGCGCCCCTCCGCTCGGGTGCGATGACTCCTGCGGTACGGGCTGTCGCCGTCAGGCTGTTGCGGTGGGACGAGGTCTGGTCGGGGCGCTCTTGCTCTTGCCCACTGTCCGCCATCCTTCGCATTCTGCGCATGCGCCTGTCCATCCAACGTTCCGGGCAGGAACTTCTCTGCGAAAAACGGGGCCCTTTGGCGCACCATATTTCTGTGGGGGCAGTGCCCCTAGGCGCCGTTCCTGGCCGCGCTGCTGTAGGGGCCTTCCGGCTCGCTGGACCTTGCTTCGGTCTCCGCCCCGAGGTTCCGGCGGCGTGCTCCGGGGAGCCAGGAGCGGCTCGGCCCACCCGCGCATGCCTGGGCCTGAGGAGCGGGTCGCCCGTCCCGCGGCCCTGCTCCATGTAAGGGGGGGGGTCGCGGCCTGGGGGCCGGGGCATGGCAGGCAGACGCGGGCGTGGTTCGGCATGCGGGGGCGCCTGCCCTGACGGGGGCGGGTCACCCTGGGGGCCGGGGCTGGCAGGACAAGCCGGGCGGGTTCAGCCAGTGGGGCGCGGCGCCCATTGGGGGATCGGAGCGGGGGTGTGGGGGAACGAGGTGATAGGGTGGGGCTGGCCCAAGAGCCCCGGTGGGGGGCGGCTTCTCCTCTCACAGCTTTTGTCTGTCCGGTGCTGCCCGTTTCCTTTGCAGTCAGGAGTGGGTCTGATCTCGCCATCGCATTTCTGTCCATCCAGAGGCCGAGATTTCGGTGCAAGAAAATATAGGGCCTGGATCTGGGCTTTTCCATTACAAACTCCGCTCCCGTCGAGGCCGGCAGCCCCCGGGAGAACTGCAGACCTAGTGTCGGTCCCCAGACCCCCACGGGTCAGAGTTGAATGGGGAAGGGACGTTGCGTCAAACTGTTTAAAGCTCAGATTTGTGTTGACGCCATTTTGACTTCAACAGCAAATGCACGTCTTGGCTAACAGAAGCCTTTCATTAACGATACAACACCCCTGCCCTTCGATGCAGTTGTTTGAGCTGTCTGCTCTCCAAAGAGTCTTATGCCATCATGCTCGTTGCCAGCATAGGAGCACCTTCTGGTCAGGCATTAAGCAGTTGCCGGGCATCTGGCACATGTGATTTGTTCTCTCACCCTCTCCCTTGAAGAACTAGTGTGTGCAGTGGATGGTTTTGCTTTGGTAAGATTTGCTTTTATGGTTGGAGGCAGGTTGTTGGGGGTATTTTCACATGCAGGGTGCTCTGTTTTTGTGTTGGAGAAGACGAGTTCAAAGTTCACTGAGCAAATATCACTGAACCCTCCCATAGCTCCTTCAACCTATCCCGGGGCGGGGAGGCCAGACTTGACCTTCCTGCTGTTGCTAAGATAAACCACTGAACAGCAGGAAACTGGTTTCTTGTCTCTGGCTGCCTGAGCCACCTTCTTGGGGCCACGTTTCTAGGATGGTCAGTCCAGGAAGCCTCTCAGGTCAGATGTTCAGGGAAAGTGGCTGCAAAAGGGACATGAATCTGGATGAAGGAGTATTGATGTTTGTTGGCACAGGTATTTTGGAAAGCTTCTCGAGGGCTGTGCCAAGCTGTGATACTGAGTGCCGGGCTGGTGTGTGATGGTATGGTTGTTCATGAGCACAGAATCAGAGAATATCAGGGTTGGAAGGGACCTCAGGAGGTCATCTAGTCCAATCCTCTGCTCAAAGCAGGACCAATCTCCAACTAAATCAAGCATTTGGGCTGGTGCGTTGTGGTAGGGGTGTTTGTGAGCACCATGCTGGTGTGTTATGGTAGGATTGGTCAGGAGCACTAGGCTGGCTGTGTTCGTTTGTTGTGGTAGGGTTGTTCCTGAGCTCTGTGCTAGTGTGTTGTGATAGGGTTCTTCCCATTATTATTATTATTTATTATTTTCTATTGAAAAGGGAGACACTGATCTTCTTTTAAATCATCCCCCCACCCCACGTCCACCTCCACTTCCACCCATCACCCCGGGCCCCCATCAGCAGGCAGCATCGGGCCTCCAAGGAGGGGTTAGTCTGGGCCTCTCGCTGCAGCGGTTAAACAGAATCATTAACCCCTCTTTTCCTGTGCATCTCCCAGGCTAAGAGCAGTGATCCAGACTCCCCTGTGCCCGCTGCACCGTGCCTTTCGCCAGGCTCCTGGGAGGCAACTGCGAAGGAACCCATCCTGCACAGCCAGCCGCAGGTACGATGGGCATGATTGTGGGGAGTTGGGCAGCTGGGGAGAGTTGGAGGAAGCTGATGACCGATTCTCTAAGGCCTTTGCGTAGGCGTCCTGTCCAAGGCCATCTCTGGGAGGACCCTTTCCACTCCTGTCCAGCAACACGGCATCCCCACTGGGGCCATAGCGAGCTGGGCTGGCTCTGGGCTGGAGCCCAGAAGCTGCAGCCATCTGCCCCTCCCCTGATCAGTCTGTTCCACTCTCCTCTTGTTCCTGGCCCCCAGCCCTGCTCTGCTGTCCTGTGCCCCTTGGCAGCCTGGCATCATGGCTGCCACTGCGCTGAAGCCCCTCATCGCCGTGTGCCAGCTCACCTCCACGCCCGACAAGGAGCAGAACTTCACCAGCTGCTCACAGCTCATCCGGGAGGCAGTGCAGCGTGGCGCCTGTGTAGTCTTCCTCCCCGAGGCCTTCGACTTCATTGGCAGCGACACGCAAGAGACCCTGAGCCTGGCTGAGAGCCTGGAGGGGGCCCAGATTCAGCGCTACGCCGGCCTGGCCAGGTACAGCTCTGTACGACTGAAGAGCAGCACAGGCGGCGCTGAGAGATCCCCTTTCAGGGCCAGGGCAGGATTGGGCCCACTCGCTTAGCCCGGCCTTGTTCAAAGGCCTGTGTGATGGGGCTCCCGCCCCATCCCTGGGGAGCTGCTCCAGGGCTGTACTCTGCTTTCCAGCCAAACGGTGATCCAGCTTCGTTTCGCTCTGTTCTCACTATTTCACCCCAGTGTACCGCCCTGTCTATCCCTCGTCTGGCTCGAGCTTGCTCCCCTTGCTTTGAATCTTCCCCCATTATCACCCCCGATTGTTCCTGAACACCCTTCGCTCTGTCATTATTGCTCTGGAAGCAAGGGACTCAGTGTGGGAGCTGGCAGGAATGATCTACCCTGGGTGGTGCCAGATCTCTGAAGGGTCAGACCCTCAAGGGGGAGAGGTTGGACGTGACCAGAACCCCGTTGGCAAGGGCCCTGGTGTGGCTGCTGGGGCTTGTGGTCCCTTCCCAGGCCGGGTGGGCAGGGGAGGAGGAAAGACAGCAAAGCGAAGCTGGTTAGAGTTCACCGGAGGCCTCCCAGCCTCAACAGCATCTCTTTAAATGGCAGCATGGACCACAGCTGCTCTCGTCGGGACAGGCTGTGGAGCCTATCTGCTCTGGCTGCCAGTTTGGGCACTGTCCCCATCTGGGACTCAGTCCTGTTCCTATTGGACAGACGTGGCTGGCAGTAGCCGGCAGATGGACCGAGCGCTGAACCAGCACTGTCCTCTGGCGGAGCCTTGGCAGGATAGGTGCAAGGAAGTGTGGGAGGGAAGCTTGCCCTGGGCTGCAGCTGCTCTGGGGGTTGAGGCTGTCAGGCTCCAGAGTCACTGCTTGGGCACGCGGGGGGCAGGGAGCGTCCAGGGAAGGCTCCAAGCTCCGTGTGTAACATGGGTGCATCTCTGCCTGGCAGGGAGTGTGGAGTGTGGCTGTCTCTGGGCGGCTTCCACGAGAGAGGCGAGGACTGGGCCAGCACCCGGAGGATTTATAACTGCCACCTGCTCCTGGACCCCACTGGTGAGAGCATCGGGCACCACGCCAGCCCCTCCCTGCAGGGAAATCTCCTGGCACTGCCCTTTGTGCCCACTGGCCTGGCTCCGAACCCCTGCTATTGTGGGATAACTGATGGATTTGAAGGGGTCACTGCTCTCTGCCTGTTGTCGCCGTGCCTGGTATGGGTCACAGCTGAGAGGGCCAATCTCAGGTCAGACTAGGTGGACGCTCACACACTCAGAGTACACTCTAGAATTAGATTTAACCAGAGCTGCAACAAAGGTGTGTTCCTGGATTGCCGTAGGTTTCAGAGTGGTAGCCGTGTTAGTCTGTATCAGCAAAAAAACCGAGGAGTCCTTGTGGCACCTTAGAGACTAACAAATTTATTTGGGCATAAGCTGTTGTGGGCTAAAACCCACTTCATCGGATGCATGCAGTTCTCTATGTATATATCTCTTCCTACTGTATTTTCCACTGCATGCATCTGATGAAGTGGGTTTTAGCCCACAAAAGCTTATGCCCAGATACGTTTGTTAGTCTCTAAGGTGCCACAAGGACTCCTCGTGGGGTTTGGTGGTTTTTTTTTGGATCGGCATACTAACTTAACCCGGAGCCGCAGACAGTCCCTGTAGACATTCCAGCCTATATCATCACCCAGGCAGACTAGACTTCTGTGAGGAAAGGTTATTAAAACAGATCAGTGGATGCTCAGGATCTTAAACCAAAGACAACATTGCAGCCAATCCTTTAGTAAACTAACTAAAGATTGATGAACAAAGAAAAAGGAATGAGGGTTATTAAAAGGCCAAAACAAATAAAAGTTGGATCAAACTATGTTGTCCAAAATAATAGCAGGATGTTAAATCTGCTAGTTGTCTATAAGTCTCCCTGGGTTGGCCAAATAGTTTTGGGGACCTCAGTGCATTTATTTGAAATTTCCCCAGTTAGAATTCACCAGTCCTGAGATGAGCTAGGAAAGAGGTGGTGAGGGGCCTTTGGTCTCCCTCTTTATATCTTGGGCCATTTTGCTGGAAAAATCCTGGCTGTGTCATGGGTCAGACAGTTCCATGGCGTACGTGCTTTGCCATCTGTCCTAGATGTGAACTACAGATTTTGCTGGCACCGCCTGTGCACATGCAGTCTGAGGGGGCTTTGTGGCAACACGCAGAGGCCCCTATTTTCAGTTCTTTTGTTATACCTGAGGGCGTTTCCCAGATATACAATGTCTGAGTTACAAATAATATATCAGAATTTCATAATCCACACACAGCATCAATACACACATTATAACAGGATAATAATACTCAGCGGCTTACAAGTTTTCCCGTGATCCCTCACAATACGTGCTTTGAACAAGATTTATCACACTTTTGTAAAAGTGGTGACCACATTACTGTAGACTGTCACCTTCCCCTTTAGACAGCATCACACACATGCTGGCAGCTTGGGGCCAGGGCATGAACCAGATCCCTGATTCATCCAGGCTGGGAAGAAGGAGGCAGTGTGGGAGTCAGGACTCCTGGGTTTTATCTCCAGCTCTGTCCTTTGCTGGGGACGTCCCTTCCACTTGGCTCCAATGGGGACAATGCTGCTGACCCACCTCCTAGAGGCTGTGGGGAGGAGTCAGTGATGGGGTTGCAAAGCACTTGAAGATCTCACCTGGCTGGCACCACAGAGCATGGGGTGTTGGCCCTTTCCCCTGACCCCCCTTCTCCTACTGATTCTCCAGAGGCAGGGGAATGCCTATGCTGCCTGCAGTCTCCTCTCCCCCTCATCCCTAGGGCACATCGTGGCCACGTACAGGAAGACCCACCTCTGCGACGTGGAGCTGGAAGGGCGAGTGTCTATGAAGGAGAGTAAGTTCACCAACCCTGGGCCTGAGATTGTGCCGCCTGTCAGCACCCCTGCTGGGAAGGTAGGAGCCCAGGAGCAGCAGGGAGGGGTTGCTGGGAAGGGTGAGTCAAGATCTGAGACTCTCAGGCTGTCAATCTAAAGCGACGGCACCGACAACAGGGGTGACTCTGGACTTAGCTGAGAACAGAGCTGGGCCTCTGTAGGGCTCCTGCAGCCACTGAGCCTGAGCCCTTATGGCAGCAGCTCCCATGGGTGCTGAGACAGAGCCCTCAGCATCTCCCGTTCCTCTGGGCTGGGCTGGAGACGGGTTTCCCTTCTGGCAAGTATTTTTGAGAATTCAGAAATGTTTCTGTTGGGAGTTGAGGCCTGGCTGGGTCATTGCTCAGAGACCTGGGCCACTGTCTGCCCCAGGTAGGACTGTTCCATGGAAAATGAGAGTTCGAAGCCGGGGGGGAAGTGCTATTGCAAACGGGGGCAGGGGGAGCCCCAGTAACCTGTACTGGCTTCCTTGATTCCCTGCCACAGCCGGGGGAGAGGGAAGGCAGGTGTCTCACTGGGCTAAATATTTGGCTGGCATCACCATATTTGGTACAAGTAACTGCTTCCAGATGCAGTGGTGGTGTCAGGACCGGTTCCCTGATTTCACTAACGCATGACAGACCATGGGGGCAGCATGCCCAACCCCTCCCCCAACAGTGACCATGATGCACCCTGGTGTGCAGTGTGGCTTTATGGCTGACCCCCAGTAACCCCTACAGCATGAGGACAGACGGCCCACGTCATTCTAATTCCTGCTAGTATCCGTGTAGGTGCCATCCTGGCTCCCATCTCCTAACTGATCCCTGCCAATGTCTGCTGCAGTGAAATCCTGCAGCAGTGAGTTCTGTGGGTCATCTGGAAGGTACATTCTTGCAGCTTTTCATGGGTGGCCTGTACAATGCATCTAGCGCCCCTGCGTGTTTGGGCACAGGGTAAATGGGAGCCCAGTTGGCCTCTCCAGTGAAATAGCCCCAGTCCCTTGGCTCTCCCCTCCCATGGTTCCCTGTCCTCTCTGTGCCAGGCCTTCCTTGCAATGAGGTGGGCTAGGCTGAATGTGCTGATTGATGAGTAGAGCACCTGGTGGACTCTGGGTTTCCATCAATGCTGTTACACACTGAGGTGATGCACATCATGAAGCTGCCCCGAATCCCTCTCTCAAGAGAGCCGAAGCAGTGACCCTAGGGGTGAGGGGGAGGAGGATGGGGGCTGGGGAGCAGCAGGCATAATCAGGCCCTCGGATCCCCTCACTTTGGTGGCAGCTGTTGTGCAGACAGGGCCTGAGCTGCCCTGGGGGTGAGTTCTGGAGCCTAGGGCAGATGTGGCCCTTGCTTGGTTGAGGCCCATCAGTAGCATCACCCATGGGGGTCTCTGTCTCATTCGCCCGCTCAGAGAACCTCTCTTCCTCCTCCAGGTCGGCCTCACCATCTGCTATGACCTGCGTTTCCCAGAAATCTCTCTGGCGCTAACCCAGGAGGGGGCAGAGATTCTCACCTACCCATCAGCCTTCACGATGACCACAGGCTCTGCCCACTGGGAGGTGAGTCCAGCCGTGACTACCTGTGTTGTAGTGACACAGGCAATGCAGAGTCTGTGTATATGAGACCATGGTGCACTCTAGTGGGTGTGCAGATGTGCTGTTAAAACAGCTTCTGACCATTAGAAGCGTTAGGCAACGCTTCCAGCCGAGACTGAGCTGAGACCTGCTGATGGAATGATCTGGGGGAAGCCTGGGCTCGGAGCCTCCTGCCAACAGCCCAGAACTAGCCCAGGAGCTTGCCAGGGGGGTTGGCTGGGTTGGAGCTTGGCGGGAAGCGTCCGTAGTGAGCAGCCCTGCCCCTTTGTCCGCCCACTCAGGTGCTGCTGCGAGCCCGCGCCATCGAGACCCAGTGTTACGTGGTGGCAGCAGCTCAGACCGGGAAGAACCACGAGCGCCGCACCTCCTACGGCCACACCATGGTGGTAGACCCCTGGGGCTCTGTGATTGCCCAGTGCCAGGAGGGGCCAGGCCTGTGCTATGCAGAGATCGACCTGGGCTACCTGCGCCGCATCCGCCGGGAGATGCCAATCTGCACCCACCGGCGGGCTGATCTGTACGGCAGGGTCACTGTGCTGAAGAAACCCCTGCCTCCCTGAGGGGCTGCCCTCCCCCTAGGAAAATCTGCCACTGCCAATCAAGCCCTGCAATGCTCCATGATCAGGAGGCAAAGCAGGGAGCAGAGACTCCTCCTGGTATCACCCCCCTCACCCCCCCACAGACCCAGTGATCAGTCACTGATTCATTTAGCAAGGGGATGAATGGCTGAGATGGCCAGAGGCGCCCTCTAGGGGACAGCATGGAACTGCAGCACAATTCCTGCTCCAGCTGGTGCTGCCTTGTCAGGCCCTAGCGAAAACTGAGCATTTCCCAGGGGTAAAGGGAGTAGCTCCAGCCGAGCCTCCAGCTTCTCCAGGCAGCGGCCGCCCTGTGGGAGGAGCATTGGCTGTGGGCTCCATCAGCAGAGCAGGCAGAGGGAAGAAACGGAACTGAGGCGGCTGCTGGTAAAACCCCAACTCGGTGGAGAGGTTCCCGAGGAGGCTGGGGCTGAGGAAGGGGTACATGGCTGAGCTGCTGTCACAGATCAGGTCCCCTCTCAGCAAATGCTCGAGCTGCACCAGCTCCTGAGGTGTCCTGCCTGCTGCCCTTAACACCACTTCCTTGCCCTAAAACTGGCCCATGGGTTCTTCCTGCCACCCTGCTGGAGGGGGGCTAAATTCCCAGCATGGGGAGAGAGGCCAGTGCTCTCCAGCTTGGCTAGTTCCCTGTCATTTATAACTAGGTAGGAAGTTCTAAGAGGGTGTGAAGTCCCTGCTACTTCTGAGCAGATAAGGTGGGCCTGGGTCCTCCCTTGGGCCTTGGCAAAGGATGGATTGGCCTGGGCTACTTCACTGTTAGAGCTCAGAGGGTCCTGGAGCAGGGAGGTGCACCCTAGTTATAGGCCCTGCAACACTGCTGAGACCTTCCCCCTCCCCATTTCCCTTTGACACTCACATGTGCCAAGATTTTTAGGTGAAAAGCTCCATGTTAGCGTGAGACCCAGGTGGCTGGTGAAAGGACAAATGACAGTAACTGAAGTCACGGGCAGCCGAGAGGGCTGAAAAGCGGCCACAACCCTGGGGTGAAGCAAGAGAACTGGATCATCTTCCCCCTGTACCTCTCTCCCCCAGGCTCAGTATCCCCTGCCTGCCATTATCTCCCTGCTGCAGGCAGCCAGTGCCTCCCTAGCCCTGTCCCCTAGCCCAGTGCTTCGTGGGGGCACTGTCTTGCACCTAAGCTACTGTCCCTCGTGTGTCACTTTCTTCTCTGATTCCACTGGCCCTATGGGGAGTGAGGCCCAAAGCCCAACAGTTTAGGAGGAAACACATTCCCCTTTCTCAAGTGTTTAGAGCAGAAATCCTGGCTTATCTTCCCAGCTTGTAATGACTTCCCTGGCCTCTTCTACATTCCCACCAGGGAGCCTGTCTGTTCAGGCAGATGCACCCAGAGTGACACCTTCAGGCTGGTACTTCTGCGGTGGCCCTCAGGTTTGCATCTAGAAACCAGGGCCAAGGCTGGATTTCTTCCTAGAAGAGCGTGAGGGTTAAGTCAAGTCATAATAGAGAATTGTGAGTTGACAGGAGGGAGGGTCCAGGCCTAACCTGGCTGGGTGCATTAGCTGAGCCAGTGCAGTTAATCAAGGCCCCACTTACATCATCTACAGGCTGATCTAACTCCAGTGAGGCAGTTCATGCCTGTTGGAGCTAGTGGTTCAGGCCGGCTGCAGACTCCGGCAGACATTGCTAGCTGGTTTTGGTGCTGAATTCAGCAGGGAAGAGGGGCATTTTCTAGCCATGCAACCCACAGGGCCCCTGCTACTCATGGATCCTTTTCCCCAGCACAGCATCTTTCACTGAAGTGCAGCTATGACACAATGAGGATCGCACCTTTACGAAAGAGGGGGAACAGCAGCCCCACAGTGAGGGCAGCCAAGCACCCCATGACCCAGCAGCAGCACGTCAGGTTAACGGCGCTCTGGGGCTTAGTTGGGATCTGAGAAAGAAGATAAATGTTACGCTGCCCAGGCAGATGTGCTTCTGCAGGGCTCACGGTCACCCGGAAGGAAATGGAAAACCAGAGGCCAGATGAGACACTTCAGAACAAAACAGCTGGAAGGGAACATAAGTGACCAAGCAGCAGCAGGTCTGTCTGACCCAGCAGCCAAGCAGTAAGGAAGCAGAGGAGATGCAGTAGATGTTTATTTCAAGAAAACTGAAAGCTACATGGGGATTATGACTGTTATATTGGAAGTTTAAAAAATACAGAAGTCACAGAAATTACAGTTTGTGCCAGAATTGTCCTTAAACAGGGAGGTGTGTGCGGGGGTAGGGGAAGGGGTCTACACGCTCTCCACTGAGAGAACCTGTGGATAGAAAATGCATCAACACACACACACACCCCAAACAATCCCATTGAGGCATGAGGGTTGCAGCCCGCAGGGCTATCACATGCCATCTTCATTGGAGAGGGACTTGGTAAGCACAACACCCTCTTTCTTATCCCTCTTCCCATGCCTGGGTAGGGAGGCAGCCACCCATAACAAACATTCCTCCACCCCAGGTGCACTGATCTGGCTTCCATCTTTCAAAGCACAGATCCTCAAGAGTATTGAGGTGTCTCTCCCCTTAGGAGTTGGGCACCTAACATACCTTTGAAGATCTGGGCTGACAAGGAAAACATCCTGCAGCTCAGCAGAGATTTGGGAGGGTGGGAAGAAAATCAAATCCAGAAAAATAACCCTCTGACCCATTTGTTCTCCCTTAACTGTGTGGAATTCTGTGGAACTGCTTTAGATTTGCGGTTCCTAAATCCTTGGGTGTTTACTTGAGTTACCAGGAAAAGAACTGGGGAGGAAGAGAATTTTCCAATTAAAATGCACTCCTTGCCCCTGGAAGATTGTACTCAGAGTGACCATTTCATTGACAAACGCACTCAGCCTCCAGGTCTGGCCTCAGGCCCAATGGGTCCCTGACATGTTACAAAGTGGGCATCTAAGTGGCTGTGTCTGTCCTGGCACCAAGTTCTGGGCTCAACAGGAGAAGGGGAGAGGAGGGAACAAGCCCTGTTACCAAAAGGTAACAAATGTCATCCCAAAATTTAAAATATGCAGCTAAGCCAGCCACCAACCCCAGCCTGCTCAGTGGCCTCTGGTGTCCTGTGTGCAGTGGGGGGAGGTGCTTGGACCACAGCCCCTAGCATGTCATTGCTTTATCCAGCTCAGTCCCCATGCTGGGCGAGGGGTCTCTCTCAGCTGTGGGATCACAAGGGAGGGGCAGGCAGAGGGCCAGTTCTGAGACTGTTTGTATTACAGCAGCGCTGAGGTGCCAGGCATTTTGCAAATGAACAGCTTGCTGGCCCCAGGCTGTAACTAGACAGGGCCTAATGCAGGACAGCAGCTCCTACTGGCACCTGCTGGGAGCAGCTCCTTCCTCCTGGGATGGCCGGTGCCAGCAACAGACAGACAAGACCCAGCGCCAAGCAGCTGACCAGGAGCAAACCGGCAGTACCACCCTGAGTGGCCCGATTGGATTTTTCCCCACATCTAGGTTCCCAGCAGGAGCCCGTACATCTGGGTAGGGGGAACAAATTCAACTCACAAACCCGTTATGGGGTAGGATCAAACAGGAGCCACCTTCTTCCCAATTGGGAATGGACCCTGTGCCAAAGTGTTACTCTGGAACCTGCCCCCCTGCATCCTTCCCGCTGCACAGTCCAGGGGACGCAGCCAACCCCACTGCACCGCCACTGGGCCTGGCCTTATAGTAGCAAGAGGGAGATGCTGGAGCATCATCTGTGACATGGGCCAGCGTTGGGCACTCCCCACCCCAGGCCCTGCTGCCGTGACACTGCCCCTGCCCAACTGCCTCCCCACCATGCAGGCAAAGGGAGTGAGGATGCCCATCTCCATGTGCAGAACTCTTCTGGTGGGCCTACAAGCATCTCACAGTTCTGGGGGGAGCGCAGGTGTGGCTGAACCAGCTCTATGCATCAGAGCAGCAGGGAGCCCCTTGTTCCTCTCTGGGGTCAGAGGCCTGGCAGGGATTGTTGGGAAGGGGATAACAAAGGCCCGCAGGCTGGGAACTGGGAGAAGGGAACACTGACCCCACTGTTAGCTCAGCACGGGCTCCATTGGTGCAGCTGTTACCCCTGAAACAAGCCAGCCCGGCCTAGAGCAGACGATGCCACAGGGCCACGCCAGCATCACCTTAGCTCAGCCTCCCTCTCAGCATCCCACGCTGGTTAAGGGCACACCCAGCCAGATCGCCTGCTGAGCGCCACTTGAGTGCTAAGCGGACTGGTGGAAACAGGCTCCCATCAATGGAAGGCCAATGCCACAGGCCCCCCCCCCCCCCCCCCGCGCATGCTGTTCACGCCACACGCACACAGCTCCCTCTGCGCTCGCTCATTTTTATTAAAGTGAATAATCCAGAGCCCCACCTCCCCGGCCCACTCCGCCCCACGTCCCCCACACGCACGGGGCCCCGCCGCCACAAGACACTTTTGCCTTTTTTTAAAAAGACCGTATAAAAGAAAAACCAGCACAAAGGAACCCGAGGCAGAGGGAGGAGAGGACAGAACATGTGAGCACCCAGCGCTCCTGCCGGCTGCTCCCTTCCTACCGCTGGGTGGTTCAGCATCCTTCGGCCAGACTCCTGGAGCAGAGCGGGACTTGCTCTCTGGGTTGCCTCAGGTATCATGGGCTCTTGGCCAGGCTGGGACCACCAGAGAGCTGGTTAAGTGGCAGCACAGCCCTCCCGCCGCTCAGGCAGGTCCTACAGTTACACATACTTGGCAGGAGGATACTGAGGGGGTTGGTGGGTTTTAAATGATTTTTCCTTTTTAAAAAAAACAAAACGATTGGCTCCGAAACAGCAGCCAAGGCCAAGCCCGGGGGAGGGTCAAGGAGCCGTGTGCAGCATCAAGTTCCGCAGGAGTTTCTGGCGCCCAACCTCATAATCCTCCTCGTCCACATTGACCAGCAGCTTGATGGCCTCGTGGCCCACGGCTTGCTTGAGTGAGTCCGTGATGAAGACGCCCTTGAGGGCCTCCAGCAAAGAGCCGTTTATGTAGTCGCGCCAGAAGGCGTCGAGGTAGGTGAGCTCTGAGAATTTTATGTCACAGATGATAGAGCCCAGGTCCCGGGATTTTAAGATGGTGTTAGCCTGGTTGAAGCGCTCGAACTGCCGCTCCAGGGGATCCTGCTTATTGGAGAAGACGTTGCCCTGGAGCGCCGTCTCGTGTTGGCAGTACTCGGCTCGGACTCGCAGGCGGATGTCTGAGGGCGGAAGGCAGGGCAGGACATTAGCGAGTTCACTGCAACCCCCCTCTGCCTGAGGATCCCAGCGCTCCAAGCCCCGGGGAAGGAGTAACTGCCCCATCCAGATGGCACAGAGGGTAGGGATGTAACCCAGGCCAGGAGCCAGCAGTGGAGCTCAGACTGGAACCCAAGAGTGGCCACTAGCCCCCAGCTCACTGCTCCTTCCCTACTTCACCATATGCGTCACCAACATCGGCTGTGGCTCTGGTAGTGGGTGGGGAGGCGGGACCACAGGTCCTGGCTATTGGACCCATCCTTGCCTCTCCCATGTGCTGTGTGCCTAGAAGTCATGGCAACCAGCCCCAAAATCAAGAGCCAATGAACAGTCACAAATATCAGTGACAGCTGGTCTGTTTCCAGCTGACAGGGCAGTGCCTTGTGCCCAGCCCTACGCAGCCCTACAGCATCCCCACTGAGCAGGAGCCTCTCTCTGTAAGCGCCTAACTGGGCACTGAGCTTTTCCCAAAAACCTGGCCCAGAGTGCCCAGATTCCCAGCTCAGTATCACCACCCAGCGCTGCAGAGAAGCCAGCCTGTCTCCTCCAAAGCCCAACCCCCTTCTGCCTATTTGAATCAGCTGCGTGGTGCCCCACCGTCATGGGCGTATGCATGCCCACGCCAATTCCCACGGACAGATCGGGTCAGCGTGGCTGCCAGCTCTGAGCTCGAGGTTCAATCTGACTGATCACGAGCGCACCGAGTGGACCTTGCCATAGTCGAGGGCCAGGAGCTTTCCCTCCACGGCAGGAACCATGGCCAGTTTTTTCTTGTGAATCAAAACATGGGCCCAACTCTGATGGCGGCTGCTGCCTTCCACTCCCAGCTCCTGCTGGATGTACGGAGAAGGCTGCTGGGCGGAAGCAAGGTGGCTGGGCCAGCTGTAACCGCTCTCAGAGCCAGGCAGTGCAGTCTTGAGTGAGACAGGCCCATGGCTGGGAATAGGCTGCCTCAGTCTGGCTAATGGAGCCATGTGGCTGGTGAAGGGGGATGGCAGCGGGAGGAGGGATGGGGGTCTCTTCTGCAGCACATGGAGCAAGCAACACAGTCACCCCTTGCCAGAGGCCAGGACTCTGGGCTGCTCTTGGCTTTGCAGGTCGCAGTGGTGGCTCAAAACAGGTTTATCTGTGGGTGACTAAGAGGCCATGGTCTTTCCCTGCAGACACACACTCCTCACCCATCAATACCTCTAGGCGGAACTATCCCAACAAGCTCTCATCTAGCGGCACCCACGGGCAGGAGCACATTCTCCTGTGCCAGTCCCAGGCAGCGTGGGACCCACCTGGCCTAGGGAGCACTTCTCCAGGCAGTGCTAATGGCTGTGAACAGCAGAGGTCATTCTGCTCACAGTCCCCAGACTGGTGACCATGCTCGAAGAGTGGTGGCAGCAGAGGGTCCCCAGCTGGGGAACCAGCTCCTTTGGGCAGCCTGCCCACCAGTTCCTTCAGAGCCCAGGCTGGGCTCACTGCTGGGAGGTGCGTGTGGATGGTACAGGTGGGGGGTGCTATTGGTGCTGTCTCACGAGGGCCGTTTAAAATCACGTACCCAGCACTGGAAGTCCTGACCAATCGATCAATCTCACTCATGGCAGAAGCTAATGTTCTGCACAGACAATAGAGGAGAAGGCCATTCAGGGTCATCCGGAGGGGATCAAAGCACCTCACTTTCAATGGGAAAGTTTGGAATTAAGTCCTGCTGTCACAGTTGAAGGCAGCTTTTCCTGGCCCCTCGTGAAGAGCTGAAGCGACAGAGCTCGCGGCCAGGAGCCCCTCCCAACTCACTGATCTCCAAGGAGACTGTCATCCCCATGATGAAGCAGAGTAAAGAAGTGGGTCTACTGATGCCAGGTCTTCCAAACCTTACCATGCTGGAAGTACCCAACTCCCATCACACAACGTTTAGCACCTCAGTGAAGACCTCCACTGCTTCTCAACCCCTTGGAGAGATTCCTCACTGAGAGCAAGACTAAAAAACCCTTTGGGGGGCCAGGATTATACAAACGTTGATTTCTTGCACAGAAATCACCATCTCTACTATTTGTATTCCGGTAGTTTCTACAGGCTCCAAGCCAGACCAGGACCCCACTGTGGGTAGGCTGGGTAAAAAGGATAACAAGCAGAATGAAGAGTGACAGTTGGCAAGTGTCATGTTAGTCCCAATGTATTATTTTGTTAAAATAAATAATCTAGCCCCTTTGACAGCCAGAGACTCCTAGAAACAGGGCTGGAGGGGACCTCCAAAGGGCATTTGGGCTCCCCCCGCACAATGAGGCAGGGTCAAGTCAAGGAGACCAGCCCTGTCAGGTGTGTGTCCAACCTGTTTTTAAAAACCTCTACAACCTCAAGGTGCTGATCAACGTAACTACTCCTCCTATTACGTCCAATACCCTTAAGGTGCCTGTGACCTCAAGGGTTTGAACTGTGAGCATTTGCCCTATGGATTCTTTCCGGTCTAGGAATTCCATTGAAATATTTAGTTTTACTAAATTAATTCGTTAGACTCTCTTTCTCCTCCTAAATTGGTGCGTGCAGGAGTAAATAGTCTGACATTTCATTCACTCATGTCCCCTCGCCCCCACCCAAACTAGGCTGACGATCCAGCTGCACCCATAAAATGGGCTGCGTTGTTTAAATCAGACTGTTGATACTTTTCTTAAAATTTCTTCTAATGCAGCTTTGGAAGATGGGGGCCAAACGATCAAGTTCGAGTACAAGATCAGCCAGCCCCACCCTTCACACAAGGAAGGCAATAAAATTTAACTCACTAATCCAAAAAAACTCCCAACTCTTTCTCTCTCTCCCCGCCCCCCAGCTACTCCCCTCTGCCCCATCAACAAAATCGCAATACAAAGTTTTTGACCAGTTCCTGGTCGGGCTAGATCCCAAAATGTGGCTAATCTTGTAACAGGCTGAGCCAGAACTCCAGGTCTGAAGCAAAGCACAATTTTGTCAGGCTGTTCTAATGCATTTCTGCATCTTTTGGATGCTGGTGGATGAAAATACAGAAATCAAAATGTTCCAAAAATGTTTAAAGACCTCAGCAGGGTGTTCAGTTCTGCCATCAATCCCCACCCCTCAAGGAACTTAGTACTGATTTATATTATCTGCGAAGTAAAAAATAATAGAACTCTGTTTCCAACCTGCCCCACCACTGAGCCTTTGGGTAAAGTGGGGATGCAGAGCTTTCTGCCAGCCACACAAGATGACTATATGAAATAAAACCTGTCCCTGGAAGGAGGAAGAATGAGCTCCCAGCACCCCAGTGGTAACCCACACACCCACCACAGCAACAGACAGGCCTAAGAACACAAGGATGGCCACAGTGGGTTCCACCTAGCCCAGTGTCCTGTCTAAGATACTTTTGACAGTTGGAGGTTTAGAGACACCTGGATATGGGGTTGTGTCCCTGACCATCTTGGGTAATAGCCATTGACAGACCTTTCCTCCAGGAACTTAGGCTCTTCACAAGTTCTTACCACAAGTCTGTTTCTCTTTAGGATCTGGCGTCATTGACTTCCTCCTCTTATGCTGGCTACTGAGGAGGGCTCTCCCACGGCCAGGCCTCTTGGTACAGATCGGAGGTCCAGCGGAAGAGCGGCAGACCACAGGGTGATGGGGAGGCACTAATGCAGATAAAGAGGAGCCAGATGTTAGAAAGACGAAAGGTAGATAGAGCCCAGGATCACATCACTTTTCCAAGAGGGAACGTCACAATGCAAAGACAGATGAAGCCTCTCAGCTCCCATATATTCCTTCCCCAGCCACCGCAGAGCCCTTGCTGTGGGAAGTTTTGTAGGTTTCCAGTGATGGGGATTGCAGCCTCTCCTTTGGGAAACTGTTCAACATCCCATCAGTCTGGAAGCTGTTCAGTTAGCCCTGACACCTGCAGCACCCTAGAGAATTCCTCCCCCTCCTTGCTGTGCACAGCCTCTAAAGATCAGCAGATGTATGTCCCGGCCTCGCCCGGTGCTTTCACTCAATCTCCTTGTCGCCCCCACCCAGCCAAACCCTCCACCTCTCCCAGAGGATTTTGCTGTTCTTCTCTTAACTCTCCCCAGTCTCGCTCTGTCTTTCTGGAAACATGGTGCCAATACCCAAAGACGGTATCTCACGTACAGCTGCACCTGGACCAGAGACACGGACGGTCACTTTCTTGCTTAGTGATACCTGTGCTCATGCTGCCCAAAGTTGTGCTCATCTTTTAATATAAAATATTAAAATGCGAACTCCACTCTAATTTACTGTCCGTGATCACTTTTAACCATAACTTAAATGCATAAACCTCTGGAACGCAAGGAGTGCTTGTGTGCGATCTTTTCAAAAGTGGCTATGTAAAAACACTGCTACTTCATTCCCTGTGTGTGTCAGAGTTATACTGCTAATTTTGGCAACGGTATGAACATACAGTAGTAAGGATGGTTTTGCCCTTAATGTTCACTTAATCAAAACCCAAAGAAGAATTCATACTCTGGCTCATCCTTTGGGAGTCTGATTGCTGAGCCCAGCCAAATGCAGAAACATAATTGCTGGACAAGGTCAGAAGAAGCAGTAGCTTGATTTTCAGATGCCATATGGAGTTTTCAATATCAGCTGTTACAAGTTTTTTACCCCTCCCTAACTTAATAGAGCACATTTGGTCTGGGATCACAGAGGAGTGACATGGAGCCACACTGGGTCCTTTTCAGAAGGAAAATAATATGTTTTCATTTAGAAGTAGAGATTCGGTCATAATATTTTTCCACTCTAAATTGTGCTGGGATATGCAAGGCTATGTCTGAGACCAAGTCTCTGACGGTGTAGCAGATGCCTCCAACAGCTCAAGAACAGCAGCACACTGAAGAAAACATTCCATTTGCCATGGAAAGAAGGGCTTTATACCCTCTCTTTAAAAGTTAGTGAATCTTCTTCGTTGAGCGTGTTCTGCAAGCCGAAAAGTTAATTCTCACCCTGAACAACGCCTGCAGTCACAGCTGTGAGCTGGACTTGTAACAAGTGAGCCAGAAATCATTGGCTTGAACTTTTCCAGGAAACAAGTGAGCATTTGGAACAACCTGGGATCACAGTTTTGGAGCCCAAGACTCTAGCTTGCTGCAAGCACTGCTGCTAGAGTACTTCCTTTTTCTAGAGCCTTCATCAGAAGGTCTCAATTGGCTTTACAAACGTTTCTAAATTCATAGATTTTTAAATGCATAAGGGACAGCTATGATCACCTAATCCAACCCCTGCATAACACAGGCAGGAGAATTTCCCCTCAGCAATTCCTGCCCAAAATTTTAGGTTAAACTGGAGCACCTCTAAACAGCGCATAATATGCATCAGCTTCAACATGTTAAGAGTTCAGTGGCACAAAAGTAAAGGGACGCAGACAAGGGAAAAAAAAGGACTGTTCCAATAATCCACATTTAACCTACAACACACTGATGCATAAGCCTTAAGATGGGGTCCCGAACGTGGTGCCCACAGGGCCATCTAAATGTGCCTGCATCCTGGCCATCAGTCGAGCATCTGCCGAAATGCCACTGAATATCTGCGGCATTTCGGTGGTGATGCCTCTCGATGACGTCGCTTGTCGGTGGCAAGCAGCGTCATTGAGAGGCGTCACCACCGAAATGCCGCAGAAATTCGGCGGCATTTTGGCAGATGCTCCACCGCTGCCACGGTCCTTTGTCTGGCGCCCGCCAGACGAAAAGGTTGGGGACCACTGCCTTAGGTGATCCCAACTGTTTATGACCAAGGATTCCAGTGAAACTCTGGTATTAGGCAGCAGTACTGAACTCTTACCTGATTTGTGGGGGTGGGTGAGACCATGCTCTGCGTTGCTGTGAGCTCGGGGCATCACGTAACGAATGGACGTCTCTTCTAGGTACTTGTCCACGAGGTCTGGGCACACTGGAAAAGAGGATAAAAATAATAATAATTAAGAGGGCAGAGGAACCCATTATTGATAGACCAGATGCTTACATGAAGGCAGAGGGAACTGTTCAAAATCAGGGTGTGAAAAATTTGACATCTATCTGCCAGAGGCCAACATGAAAGATTTTTCAGGGTGAAGGAGGGGTTCACACAAAGGAGGTCCAGGGGCAAGAGCGCCAATGCAGGGACTGCCTTCCCAAGATGCTTCAGAGTGAAACTTAACATCATTCTTGTCACTTTCACTGTTGCCCACTGGATTCCGAAGAGCAGCAATGGAACTGTTGTCAGTTTCACTTTGCTGCTTGAGAAATCTATAAGCAGCAGTTGAGGCAGTGGACCTGCTAGCAGTCTCAGGAACATGGCTCTGCACTCCTACACATTTTGAATGGTTTTCTTCCCAACCATAATGACTAGATTTTTTTTTTTAAATTAGAAGTTTAGATTCTAAAAAAGTTGATGGCTTGGATCCCAGGGACAAGTCAATTTTTCTAGCCCTGACAGTGATAATCTGACATTTATTCCCAACATTTTAGTTATGTTGGCAAAATGACACATCACCTAACAGAAAGCGGCACAACCTATTTTCAAATTAAACAGCACATCAAGAACTGCAGCGTGTAGAACTATTAATTGTTCTTTAAGATCAGACTCCCTTCGGCTGGACATATTTTGAAACTAAGCACTCAAAATGTGAGAGCATACCAATGCCTTTGTAAAACAGAGCTTGCAGAAACACTTCTGTTGGATTTACCATCACTATTACTTGCATCATCTCAACTCATTAGAAGCTGGAGGGCCTAATGACTGGTCAGACTTGACTGGGTATTACATGTCACACACGTATATGCACAACCCTTTGTTAGAAGGTTAACAACCGTAACCAGGCAATGCAAAGTCTGAGTAAAAACACGAGCATGAAGTATGTAGGATGACCTAGCCCTGTGCAAGGCTTCAACCAGTGACGCACTCAAACTCAGACTTTAAGGTCAGAAGGGACCATCGTAACCATCTAGTCTGACCTCCTGCACATCGCAGGCCACAGAACCTCACCCACTCCTAAAATAGACCCCTAATCTCTAGCTGAGTGACTGAAGTCCTCAAATCATGGTTTAAGACTTCAAGTTACAGAGAATCCACCATTTACACTAGCTTAAACCTGCAAGTGCCCCATGCTGCAGAGGAAGGCGAAACCTCCTGCCCAGGGTCTCTGCCAATCTGACCCGAGGGGGAAATATCTTCCCAACCCCAAATATGGTGATCAGTTATACCCTGAGCATGTGGGCAAGACCCGCAAGGCAGATACCTGGAAAGAATTCTCTGTAGTAACTCAGTGTCCCCCATTTCTGGCCATTGGGGATTTTTACAAAGGCAGTCACTGATGAGCCACATGCCATGACAGGCAGTCCCATTAGACCATCCCTTCCATAAACGGATCCAGCTCAATCTTGCAGCCTAGTTAGGTTTTTTGTCCCCCACTGCTCCCCTTGGAAGGCTGCTCCATAACTTCACTCTTTGGATCCTAATTGAGCCTAAACTTGTTGATGGCTAGCTTACAGTCACTTGTTCTTATGTCCACCTCAGCGCTTAACTTAACTCCTTTCCCTCCCTGGTATTTATCTCTCTGATGTATTCAGAGAGGGCTATCATATCTCCCTTCAGCTTTCTTGTAGTTAGGCTAAACAAGCCAAGCTCTCTGAGTCTCCTCTCATAAGGTAGGTTTTCCATTCCTCGCATCATCCTAATAGCCCTTCTCTGCACCTGTTCCAGTTTGAATTCATCTTTCCTAAACGTGAGACATCAGAATTGCACAGGAGTATTCCAGATGAGGTCTCACCAGTGCCTTGTATAATATTAACACTTCCCTGTCTTGACTGGAAATACCTCACACGATGCATCCTAGGGCTGCATTAGCCTTTTTTCATGGACACATCACACTGATGGCTCATAGTCATCCTGTGGTCAACCAATACACCCAGGTCCTTCTCCTCCTCTGTTGCTTCCAACCAATAAATCCCCAGTTTATAGCAAAATTCTTGTTGTTAGTCCTGAAGTGCATAACCCTGCACTCGGTACGATTAAATTTAATCCCATTTCTATTACTCCAGTTTACAAGGTCACCCAGATCATCTTATATGATATTCCGGTCCTCCTCCGTACTGGTAATACCTCCCAACTGTGTGTGTCTGCCAGAAATTTTATTAGCACACATCCACTTTTTATGCTAATGTCAGTAATAATGTTAAATAAGATTGGTCCCAAGACCGATCCCTGAGGAACTCCACTAGTAACCTCCCACCAGCCTGACAGTTCACTTTTCAGTATGACACTGTCGTCATCCCTTTAACAAGTTCCTTATCCACCTTTCCATGTTCATATTAATCACCATCTTCTCCAAATTAACTAATAATTCCCCACATGGAACAGTATCAAATGCCTCACTGAAATCCAGGTAGATTAGATCTACTGCATTTCCTTTGTCTAAAAAAATCAGTTAACTTCTCAAAGAGGGAGATTGGGTTGTTCTGGCACAATTCACCTTCTTTAAAACCATGTTGTATTTTATCCCAATTACTATTCACTGTTCACTGTCCTTAACTACTTTCTTGTTCAAAATTTGTTCCAAGACCCTCCATACAATTGAGGCCAAACTAACAGGCCTGTAGTTTCTAGGATCACTTCCTCTCCTCCCCCTTCTTAAAAATAGGGACTATATTAGCAATTCTCTAGTCACAACGTACGCCCTCTGAATTTACAGATTCATTAAAAATCCTTGCTATTGGACTTGCAATTTCATGTGCCAGTTCCTTTAATATTCTTGGATGGAGATTATCCAGGCCCCACAATTTAATCCCATTAAGATGTTTGAGTTGGACTTCCACCTTAGATGTGGTAATTTCTACCTCCATATCCTTGTTGCCATTAGCCACCCTGCCACTACCCCATAGCTCTTAATTAGCCTAGGTGTTGGGTCATGCCTAGATTATCTTTAATCTCCACCCCATCCTCAGTGCTTAGTGGTCCCACTTCTTTCTATGTTCTCTTATTTATATGGCTATAAAACCTTTTATTATTGGTTTTGATTCCCTTTTCTCAACTCTGCTTGGCTTTTGACAGTTCTCACTTGATCCCTAAACTTTCTGACTCCTAGGAGGTAGGTTTCCTCGCCGATTCTTCCCATCTTCCACTTCTTGGAGGCCTTCTGCTTTCTCTCAATAACCTGTTTGAGATTCTTGCTCATCCAGCTTGGTCTGTAACCCTTCCCTATGAATTTTTTCCCTTTGCTTGGGATCCAGACTTCACATAGCTTCTCCAACTTTGACTTAAAGTAATTCCAAGCCTCCTCCACATTCAGATCCCCGAGTTCTTCGATCCACTTCCCCAACTAATTCCCTTAATTTTTTTCAGATTTATTTTTGTGTATCCTTCTCTTTAGTTTACACTGAATTAACTCATGATCACTCAAACCAAGCTTGTCCTCTACAACCAGTTCTTCTATGAGGGCCTCACTACCCACCAATACCAAATCTAAAATGGCATCACCTCTCATTTGTTCAGCAACTATTTGAGGAAGAAATCTGTCAGCTATCACATATAGGAAAATCTGGGCCCCACTATTATTAGTAGCATTTGTCCTTCAGTCTATAGCTGGGAAGTTAAAGTCTCCCATAATCACACAATTCCCCGTATTTATTTCAGTAAAAACATTAAAGAGGTCTCTATCCAGACCCCAGTTGGATCCCGGTGGTCTGTAAACACACCCCAACCACTATATCGGGGAACCTTTAGAAGTTTTCTTCCCCAAAGTGGTTTTGGTCCAAACAGACTCTGTCTTATCCATTTCATCATTTCTAATTTCTTTACAGTCTACCTCAACATTAATACACAGTGCTACTCCTTTATTTCTCTTTTCTGAACAGCACATACCCCTCAATATCTACTATTCCACCATGTTTCTCTTATCCCTATAAATCTGGTTTCACTTCCTGCATCGTAGTTCCAGTTCCTCCGCTTTGTTACCAGGCTCATTTCATTGGTTTACAAACATCTTAGCTGTTGCTAGCTGGTTTCGCCCACATTCCTCGCCTAATTGGGTACAGTCATTCCACTGCCAGTATCCACTGTCTGACTGGTATCAGCACTATCCCTCTTAATGTCCATTCTCCTACCCATGGCTGTTTCTTTCTTCATTGATATATCTTCTCTTACTTGATTTTCCTTTCTCTCAATGTTAAAATCAGGTGTGGAGGTTACATGAGCATCTCCCAACAGTCTCCAGAGTTCCTAGTTCAAAGCTCTTTTAATGAGCTGTGCCAATCTCCATCCCAGACATTTATTTCCCTCCCGACTCATGTGGAGTCCATCCCATGAGAACCACCCTCTGTTCATGAATGCCTTCCAGTGGTCAAACATCCCAAAGGCCTCCGTACAGCCTAACTGCCTGAGCTAACAGTCCTCTCATTTAAATTTCACCCAGGTTCCAGTCTTACACTCACAAAGAATCACTAATCAAAGCTTTCCTTGCTTCAGGGCATGACAGTTACCTTCACTTGCAGGTGCATCTTGTCCAGAAAGCAGTACGTATAGAACACAGCAGTCTACTCTCACAGGTGCCCAGCTGAGTGAACTTTCATTCCTAACTTACGCTCCCTGTTTGCTGACCAAATTTTGTATTGATTTCCAAGTCTACTACTTACTTTTAAAGATACTCAGTAGCTGTGTTCCCTCTGTATCTTAACCCACTATATTCCAGGCTACCCACAGAAGTCAGATTTGGCCAGCCATTTGGCTTGTCCACATTACAACCTGAAATCTCAGATGAAAGACTTAAGAATGCTCAACAATCGCAGAACTCTTCCTTATTTCTCTTTGGACTGCTTGATAAATGGGCACAAACAATAGGCTAAATGTATATGTATACATCTAGGAACAAAGAATGTAGGCCATATTTACAGGATAGGGGACTCTACCTTGAGAAGCAGTGACTTAAAAAGAGTTGAGGTCTTGGTGGATAACGAGCTGAACATGAGCTCCTAGTGCGACACTGGCCAAAAGACTTAATGAGATCCTGGGAGACAAACAGAGGAATCTCACGTAGGAGCAGAAAGGCTATTTTACCTCTGTATTTGACACCAGAATACTGTGCCTAGTTCTGGTGCCCACAACTCAAGACAAATGTTGAACAACTGAAGATGGTTCAGAGAAGAGCCATGAGAATGATTAAAGGATTATAAAACCTGTCCTGCATCCGACCAAGTGGGTATTCACCCACGAAAGCTCATGCTCCAATATGTCTGTTAGTCTATAAGGTGCTAAATGACTTTTCGCTGTCTTATATAGTTACAGACTCCAAAAACTCAATCTATTTAGTTTAACAAAGAGAAGGTTAAGAGGTGATTTGATTATAGTTCATAAGTACCTGTATGGGGAACAAATATTTAATAATGGCTCTTCAGTCTAGCAGAGTAAGGTATAATACAATCTAATGCATGGGACCTGAAGATAGACAAATTCAGACTAGAAATATGGTAAGAGTAATTAACAACCAGCACAACTTACCAAGACTGTGGTGGGATTCTCCATCAGACAGACAGACAATTTTTAAATCAAGATGGGATGTATTTTCTAACAGATCTGCTCTAGGAATTATTTTGGGGAAGCTGTATGACCTGTGTTAGGTAGGAGGTCAGATTAGCTCATCATAATGGTCCTTCTAGCCTTGGGATCTATGAATCATGCAGCAGTTGACTGAAACATAGTAAGATCACATGAGTCTGGGGTCAGTGGTGCACAGACTTTCCCAGCTGTGCTCCCCCTTACCATTAACGGAATCTGTCTGTGCCCTCTCCTCCTCCCTCCTCGCATTAATGCACAGCCAAGGCTTCTTCAGTAGTGGAGCTTTGGCTGAAAGCGGAACTGGGGATGGGGGATAGCAGGGATTAAAGGCAGAGCCAGACTGGGGGTGGAGCTGGGCCTGTGGGCAGAGCAGGGCTGGAAGTATGACACTCCCTTCCCTGCTCCCCGTTGGGGTGCTGGCCTGGGCCTCACTGCATGCCCCCCGTGAACATCCCTCCACACCCCACAGTTTGAGGACCACTGGTCTAGACATTTGATTCCAGTGAGCTTCAAACTTGTGCTAAAGGAGACTAGGAGGAAACTGCTATTATGCAAGATCAAAGTGCAATCATTGAGCATAGTTACTATCCTCTTATGCCAGTGAAAACAATCTAGAGACTGGATAAAAAACTGATGAAAAATTTTTATTTTTAGAATTCAAATTAAACAAACTTAAATTATGACATCCTTTGTTAAGACCTAAACTTACTTTAATCTATTAAAATCATTTAAATTAAATAAAAATAATATTCAAGCAGCACACATGCGCTGCCAAAGTCAAACCCCTGAACTGGTGGAAATCACAGGCTCAGCATCTGGAAACCACAGGCTGAGTATCTGAAAACAGAGTTCGTTGACATGCTAAAGCAGCTTTTGTCAGCAGCAGTCTATGCAGCTGCAGAAGAGACTATTTCCTTCATTTCAGTTTATCCAACCAGTTCAGTTCAATAGTTAGTTCTTTCAAAGTGAGAAACTGACAGGAAGTCTTAATAAAAAAGCGTGTTGCCCTCTTCCAGCCTATACATAAAAATGAGGAGAGAGAGGATATGGTCTACTATTTCTAAAATATTGCAGGATAGGGTGACCAAAAAGCAATCAGTTTGATCCAGTAAATATAAATATTTCCTTTGTTTAATAAATCAGTTTTAAATGGTAAATGCTTTGATATGTTTTTTTCTTATGTATGCAGCACATTTAAAATAATTTTATTCAACCAATAATTTAAAAATGCTGGTTTTGGGCCTTTTTAATTCCATTGCAAATTTCCATCCAAATGCAGCTCAGTAATCATCGGTAAAAAAAGTTAATCTAGTAAATAAGAAATGCTTCACTGTTTTCCAACAATAAAAAACAGAAATTAAGACTCTGAATAAGTTTATGTTAAGCTATATAACTGCTTAAATAAATGTGTACAGATACAGCGTTGTGCTGGTGAACAAAAAAGTAAAATTATACCAAACATTGAGAATCTTTAGGAAAAAGAAGTTTAAAAAGTACAAATGCAAAATTAGGTTGAAACTGATTTAAATCAATCCACCATGCAACAGGACATGGAGATGAAGATTAAAATAGAAATGGTGTTCGTACAAATGTAAAAGGTTGAGAACTTATGTGCAAATTCAGGAGAGAGAGAGAGACCATCAGTTTAGATTTAAAAAAAAAAAATCATGCTTCACTGAATTTTTACCTACTACTGTTCCAACACCAGAAACCCTTGTACACCTCAGAAAAGGTCAGGAAAAAAATCCTTTTTGTTCTCAGCATTTTTTGCACACTCAGTTTCCCAGTTACCACTTATTTGTTTGGACTTGTCACACAAGAGGGAAGAGAAAAGCATTTAATGAAAATATGAAAGTTATTGTAATGCTCAGAAAACTGGCCGGGGAGTTCTGGGACACATGAATTACCTGAAACTAATGAAATCATCATTAAAAAGAAAAAAGAGAAAGTTACCCAGGTGTCTTCAGGGAATCTCAAAGCAATATTAATTCAGTCACAAATGCCGAAGTGTTTGTACTGTTAATTTATGTACCATATAGATCTAATATGGTTAACACTGCTGTGGGAAGTAACTCTGAGAATTGAAGCAGACTGAAATTCAAACTTTCCTTTTCCCCTTTAATGTTGTTGGTCAAAACCCAAACAGGAGAAGGATCAAAGAAATATAAATTGAGTGTGGCTGCACATTCAAGTCACTGGAGCCTTTATGTCAGGGCTTAAAAGTTTGCCAGTCACGCACTAGCTAGAGGATGATGCATGAGCAAATGAGGAGGGACCCATCCCCAAAGAAGTTCAGGGACGATGCGTGGATGAAAAGCCCAACCCTATCCCAACTGCTCACCGTGATTCCTACCAGGCTGCTGAATAGGGACCCAGCTTGTGGGTTCTATCATGAGCCTCTGGCTAACAGGTCTCAACATCTGAAGGCCACCCCATGCTGGAAGAAAGATGCTTACCCCCTCCTATCAAAGCCCCTCCTGACTTAAAGGAATGGTGGATTCCAGATGCTACAATGAAGGAAGACTTAAACATGTATTATTGATAAAAAGCTGAATTCTCTTACTTTCTTTAGAGGCTTTCTATGGCTCTGTCCTTCAGCACAGCAATGTCTGAGCACCTCACAAACACAAAGAAGTTTATCGGCACACCACCACAACCAGGATGAAAAATCTTATTCCCACTTTCCAGACGGGGAACTGATGCACAGATTAAGCGACCTGCCCAATGTCAATGTCTGTGACTGTCTGGATATGAACCCAGATGTCCAAGTTCCAGTCCAGTGCCTTGATCACAGTCATCCCTTCCTCTCAAAGGTGCAGTAAACTTAGCTCTTCTGTTCACTTTCCAGGTAAATGCAAATCTACCTTTTATCTGTGTAACAATTATGTTGTTAGAACGCTACATGGCAAAATACCAATTAAAAAAAAATATAGTGTTGACACTCTGCTCATCTGTTTTAGACAGCTCTTTGATTCACTTCCAGGTTTACCATGCATTACTGAGGACACGAAACTATTACACTGATGACTACTTCCAACATTTTATTGTTGAGAAAAATCAAGAGTTGGCATGTACGTTCCTCCCAACCTCCCTCTTCTCTCAGGGTTTGTCGTCACTGCAACTGTTAGCTTGAATTACTAATACCCTCCAGTCCCACCATTCACGCTAGCTTAGCTCAAGTGAGGGCAGCCACATTGTGAAACACAAACTACACAGAATGATTGGATTAGCAGCTGAGGAGCTGTAACTCAAGTCACTGCATCCCCAGCTCTAGATTCAGCAGCACTCCAGCTCCAACTCTCAACCCTGACAGGGCACCTAGCTTGAGGTTAAAGGACCACTTAACTCAAGCAAGACATTTGTGGGTGTGGGCAGGAGTTGGGTGAGAGGCAACGCTTAAGTTATATCTTGAGCTACCAATGCTGTGAAGACAAGTCAATGAACCGAGAGCAAATGGGCGTCCATCTCAGAGAAAGGTAATATACTCTGATTTGTAGTGGATACCTTTAAATTGTCAGTATTTACCTACAGTTGCCAGATCCGTAAGACAACACCATAGTATGATAACTGGAATGCCACCAATTTTTAATGTTAACCCTTGCCGAAACGTTACGGGAGGAGGGTTCTTTAGGGTGCTACAGGGTGACACAGCTAAAAGCAATCAGATTAAATTAAGAGACTAATATAGACAGCAGCAAGAGATATGGAGAACCTAGGAGTCAGGGTCTAGGAGTTTTCATGGGGATGAACAGCTACTCTGATTCACTGTAGTTACCAGACCAGACGGGTCTCCTTAGCTCCAGATCAAGAGAATCAAAGTTTAAAGTTTCTAAGGCAGATGAGAAGGGAAGCATGAGATGTCCTGCTATGAGAAAGCCTGGGAACAGCCAGCTCAACAGGCAGTTTGGGCTGTAGTTACTAACTTGACAGCTCCCCCAGCCTGTTTTTGGTCCTCTTTTCCCTCCACCTGTGCACCATTTCTATGCCTGCCTATATGGCTGCTCACAGCTTTCCCAAGCAGTAACGTGAAATGCAACTGGTGTCCATAGTGCTATGAACAACAACAGTGAAAACTGATAAGAGACTCATCAATTTCATGGTGGTTTAGGAAGGCCAAGAGCAGCTGACTCAGCCAGAATTGCCTTGACTTACATTTGCACCCAACAGGGCTAGTTTTGTTTCGTTTTTTTATTAAAAAAATCAAAAGTTTAAATTCTGCAAAAACTGATGAAAATCTTTCCTTGTTATACGTGAAAGTTTCCTTCTGACAGGTGGCTCTTTCAGCTCCTGTTTAATCTGGATCAAAGTTTGAGGCCGAGCATTGGAATCCTGGCATGCTCTAAGGCGGTACACAGCCAGTGGATGCATGGCATTGATCCAGGAAGGTTTGGAAGCTGGAGAATTGGTACAGGGTTGTGGTGTGGCTGAGGCCCCACAGGTTGGTTTGCTCAGATCTGGAAGGGAGAATCGCTGTACCTGGGTGGTTATTGAAATGTTCAATACATCCCACATTCTAATAAATCTCTCAGACCAGTGCTTTGCAGAACGCTGAGTGTGCAGAGCACACAATGTATGAAAGCAGGTTATGGGACATGGCAGGGGAGAAAGCAGAATGGTCATTAACCTCTTCTGAATAGAGTTTTTGTGGGATGAAGGAAAGAAGGAGGGATTGAGAAACAGTCCTACTCCTCCTCTCCCCCCAACTATCTGTGACACTGGAAGAAGCCAAATGTGTTTTTGAAGCCTCACTCCCAGAGAGATACAGCCCTGCACCCTAGTCTATTTCAAAGTTAACCCTGATTTACTTACAATGAGCACGTTCCCAGGGGCTCAGCAAGGGGAGGGTATAACCAGGAAATGTATTAACATTTCAAAATGTTTCCCTCCCACAGTGTAGTGAATATCAAGTCATCATCATAGACAGCAGGTACACAGTGCACTGGAGATTGTAACACCCAATTTTGAATTGAGTGCAAGAGAAGTGAAAACAAATTCAATCAAGAAAGCTCCCCATGTGCTTGCCATTCCTATCCTCACCTTATACACAAGCATCAAAACCAACTGAACTTATTCCATTTTTCCCAGAAGACTTCCACAACTAGGCCAGCACCAATGCAGAGACGTCAGTCTAAAAAGGAATCTTTTCCCACAGACTTCTGTAAATAAATGAATATGGTAGTTTCATTTTGCTTTGTTTTAAAAAGATGATCCTGGAACCCATGACTTCATGACAAATATGCAGACCTAACTCTATTCAGGTACTAACAGATATTTTGTCGTTTGTTTTGCAGGAGTAACAAAGCATTAGAAACAGGAGACCACACTACAGCTCTCTATTAGAGAAACAGAGCTATCTGCTGTTACACCCTGCTGGATGTGGGAACTACAGCCAGACTACCATACTTCAGGATTTCTTTGCTTCTCAAGTGTGTCAATTTGTACCTTCAGGGTGGCAGCACCCGTCACTGAAATCCTGCATGGTATTGCTATTGGTAAGCAAAGAAATGGAGGAAAGGCAGGCATCTCCATCTCAGCTCCCCCACGTTCCTTGTCTGAGCATCTCACACCTGTACACCAATCCCCTCTAAATCTCAACATCCTGTATCATCCCCATTACGCTTTTAGGCTCATGGGGACCAGTGAGGATTCCTTTCAGAACACTTTATTACTGCTGATGCTCATTGACCTGACCAACTTCATAATACAGTAGACCCTCACTTCGGGAATGGAAGTTGTTTGTAACTCTGATCAAAACATTATAGTTGTGCTTTCAAAAGTTGACAACTGAATATTGACTTAATATAGCTTTGAAACTTTACTAAGCAGAAGAAAAACGCTGCTTTTAACCATTTCAATTTAAATGAAACAAGCACAGAAAGTTCTCTTACCTTGTCAAATCTTTTTTTAAAAAACTTTCCCTTCTTATTTTTTAATATCTTATGTTTAACAATACTGTACTGTATTTGCTTTTATTTTGGTCTCTGCTGCTGCATGATTGCATACTTCTGATTCCAAACGAGGTGTGTGGTTGACTGGTCAGTTCAGAACTCTGGTGTTCGTAACTCTGAGGTTCTACTGTACACTCTTCCCCCTGCCTTCTGATGGGACAGGTTATCTTAACAGCCCTCGGAACCCAACTCGGTTGTCCCACACAGCAGCACAGACCATTGCCCATATTGTTACTGGACAACTACAGACAAGCTTTTATCATCTCACTTCTCAGCAACACAAAGCAGCAGCTTGACTTAAACTGCCAACAGAGTTCTACAGCTCTCTGTAGAGCATTAAGAGCAGCCAAGGGGACAGATCAGATGACTTACCGGCCCTTCTCCTCTTCAGCGTGACATAGGGCAACAGGTCATGGCGCGTGATAATCCTTAGCAGCTGCAGCACCTGGCGGAAGTTGGTCTCATCACAGCGGCCCTGCCTTTCTAGGGCCAGCAGGAAGTCCCGGCCGCTGCGGATCATCCCCCTCTCGTAGTCATCAATCACATCCACAAAGAGAAAGGACAACACACGTACATCCCGGTGGGTCAGGTGAGTGCCCACAATGTCAAACATGCGGTGCAAACTATAGAGTCCATGCTCCCTGTCCCCCGTCTCCTCCGGCCAGGCTTGCGCTCGACTCCTTTTCAAGGTGTCCATCCTGCACGATGGCCAATCCCACCACGTGCCACCCAATTCCAGAGGATTGGGGGGCTGTTCCCAGCACTGCAATCCTGAAAGATAAGAGGGCCAACAGGCTGTTATCAAGAATATTGCTGGTTTGTTCCCTAATTACTCTTAGCAAGATACTTAAATGAAAATTATTGTCTGAATTCCCGCATCAGGAGCAGTCTGTACTCAGATCCTCCTTATGCAAAGTCATAAAACTCATACTAATTCATATATAGCTTTCCACCTAAGAGTCCCTATGGTGGTCAGTCAGGATTATATTTCCCCCCACATCTGGAAAGTAGGGTTACTTAAGCTCAGAGTGTATTCAAAGGTCAAACAAGTCTGTGTCAGAGCTGGAAATAGAAACCAGAGTCCTGATCACCAGCCCTGTATCTGATCTCCTCTGCCAAATCTTCCTACTATAAAGATGCTGGAAATCACTCCATCTTGCTGTTCAGTAGAGATCAGTCTACTGGCCTTCAAGACATAATGCAAAACACAGTGTTTAACCAGCTTTTTACTGGGTATTTACAAAGGAGGGGGGAGTGAGAAGAGAAAAGAAGCTTTCCATGAGGTATCTAGCCAGTATCTAGTCAGTATCTACTGACACTGCTCCCATGGTATCTGAATGACCAGCATGAACATATCTAAGGACCAATATAAAAAGTGTATATCATTTTTCATTTAAGGATCTCAATGTACTTTAAACGTTAATTAAGCTTCACAGTTTCCCTTCTAAGGAAGGTGCAGTCTCTCTTTTTACAGAGGAAAACTCGCACACAGAGGGATTAAGTGATTTGACCAACGCCATCCAATGGTTAAGTAGCAAATCTAGGAAGAGAACCCAGGACCCCTGACAACACCTAGTTCCCCACTCTATACTAGCACAACCAAAGCATTTCATTTATGGAGCTTAAGGTGGTTTAACTTTTCCTCCTCCCACTCATACCACGTTGTTCAATTCTCACCCTGCTTGGTAGTTTGTCATCCTGCCACCTGTACAACACGTGTAAGATTTAATTTAAGAGAGACAGTGCAAAATGTATGGCACAGACTCTATCCAACCCTTAAAAGGTTGGAATATAATTAATTGCATGCGGGTCTTTCATCTGTCATCAGGCCGCCCCACCTGGAGTGCCCTCCTGTGACAGGCTGTGGCATGACAGGCGCACCTGCCTCAGCTTCCCTCCTTCAGAGTCCCCAGAGACAATGTAAAGACTCTTAGTTCCCACAGCCCTTGTACATTTCATTTATTACAAGAGAAACACACACACACCCCTGGGCACATAAGTCACAATACCACAGTCTAGACAAAGCATCAAATACAGCTTCAGCAGCTCTCAGCACACCCCAGCTCCCTAACATCTCTTACCACACCCTGGCTCTGTCAGTTCTCTCTTGTCCTTGTACCAGAACAGCCACCATAAGCCTTCCAACCTGAGAACACTCCTGTTCTTCCCAGTGGGAACCCCTACAACCTCATTACTGGGGTGCCTTCTTGGCAGGGAAGCATCCCTCATTCCTCTGGGTCCAGCTCTCTGGCCCTGTGAGGAAGCCCCTCCACTACTACCCTGCTTCCAGCCCTTCCCCCACCCCTACCCCCATCTTAGAGCCAGCAAGCAACTCTCTACAGTGTTCCTTCAGTTCTGGCTCCGGGATGCCAGCCAGCAAATCCCTCCTGCTGCTCTCCCTGCCTTCAGCCTTTCCCTAGGAAATACCTCCTGCTTCCTATCAGGACTCCTCCAATCCCCTGGCAGCTCTCACCTACCCTCCTGACTGAACTCGTCTGCTCTGACTCCCCGGGACTCCCCCTTCTTAATCCTGAACAGCTGCAGGTACTGCCCAGCCCTCTTAATTGGCCAATGGGAGCACCTGTCCTGGCACAGGGGAGCTGAACCTACTTCATTTACAGGGACCAGACTTCCTGTGACACCATCTTTAACTATTATGGTCCCAAATACCTTCTGGCAAGCATATATACAAGCTACAACGCCTGACATGGTTAGTGCAGAACACAGAAAGGAATCCAAGCAAGTAATCAAGTGAACAGTTAGCTTTTTCCATCCCACCAATGACCCCTGCGTCTAGCAGTAGTGCATCCAGCTACTGAGCTAAAGCAGAGTCTGCTTAATGGCCCTATTCAAGGCCTATGAGCAGAGTTTTTATGATAAAGGCCATCAAATATATAAAATCATTGAGAGCAGCCATTGGTATCACAATGAAACAGCAAGCCCAATACATCAAGTATTAGGGTAGAACCAGTTCAGGTACTAAGCAGGCCCAAACCTGTTTCAGTTTTAAAATGAGATGGGAACAGGCCAAGTCAGACTGGCTTTCGTGACCTCTCCTTGCTTCAGTGAATCTCTAGACTAGTCTACATTACCCATATACCATTCAGTTACACACACTCACCTGCTATAAAACTGCCCCAAAAGGCTGGAAACTACTGGCCTAGCAGTCAAAAACCTGGCATGCCAGACACCTAAATCTGATGCCCAGACATTACTCCCACGGTGACAGGGGCTGTCAGTGTAGAGCAGCTGATTTGGTAGGTGTCTGCATTTTAATGTTCTCATACCAATAGCTGATTAAAAGTGGCACTGACTTGTTCAGCAAGGGAGTCATATCAAGCCCTCAATCTGGGGGCAGGTGGGGAGAGAAGAGGGAATTCTCAGAGCTTTGAGAACATGAACCCTATCCGCCTACACATGCTCTGAAAGTGATGAAAGGAGAGGATACCTGGACACTAACATAGCTAAGGAAAGTATCAGAGGGGTAGCCGTGTTAGTCTGGATCTGTAAAAGCAGCAGAGAATCCTGTGGCACCTTATAGACGAACAGACGTTTTGGAGCGTGAGCTTTCGTGGGTGAATACCCACTTCGTCAGACGCAGGTAGTGGAAATTTCCAGGGGTAGGTATATATATGCTAGCAAGCAAGCTAGAGATAACGAGGTTAGTTCAATCAGGGAGGATGGGGCCTGGACACTAACATAGCTAAGGAAAGTATCAGAGGGGTAGCCGTGTTAGTCTGGATCTGTAAAAGCAGCAGAGAATCCTGTGGCACCTTATAGACGAACAGACGTTTTGGAGCGTGAGCTTTCGTGGGAGCTCACGCTCCAAAACGTCTGTTAGTCTATAAGGTGCCATAGGATTCTCTGCTGCTTTTATAGCTAAGGAAAGTTGCCCATGGTAGACTGTTCAGCGTTAAGAGATTTTGTAAAGACAGGCCCTATCAATATTTACGTACATTAATGGGACTGAATTTAATCATATTTTAAATAGGTTCCCTTATTGATATTTAAACTCCACCTTAGATTATTAAAACTGAGAATCTTTCAAAAAACCCGTTTCCTGGTCCTTCTTTCTGCAGTTTTATATTTTTTCCATTTCTCTCATCTTAACCCAGTTATGGTTTTGTTTAGAATCAGCTTCACTTCCAGGTTCTCACTACAAGGGAAGGTTTGTATTGGGGGGAAGAAAAAAGAAAAAAAATGCAACAGATTTAAAAAAACACCACAAATGTAAGTTTTAGGACAATTTTGAGTTGAAAAGTTCTCACAGGCCAGGACAGCCATAGCTGTGAATTTCTGAACTCATACTTTGAAGAATAAACCTACTATTCCCTTTATATAGCTGTTACACCTAACATGAAGTTTGCATATCATCAGCATGGATATTTATAGGCAAGGTAGGCTGCTCGGGGTAGGCAGAGAATGCTTTGCATGCCCTATTTTGGGTCACACACAGTGCAATCTCTGCCCCCTGATGAGAGGCATCTATAAGATTTAGTTTTGCCTACCTCCTTTTCAGAGATCCTTGTCCTCCATAGTTGCTAAGCTACATGGGAAAAAAAAGTGCATATGTCTGAATTGTTTTAACAGACTGCACGAGATTGGACGCAGGCATTGCACAGCACAACGCACACTGTGGGAACACAAATAATGCTGTAAGAAACTGACGGGGAAACATTTTAAAGACGTTAAAAAGGCTTTTATCAAAGGCTTCTGGTTTTCTGAGTTTATTAAATTAATTGGGGGGGGGGAGGCTTACTAATTTCTTAGTTCCCTGTAGCTGTCCAAAAATCAGTGAGTTTCGGGGATCTCTCTTTGTATATACACGTAGTCCTGTTTCAAACAGCACTATGTTACAAGAGCGTATCAGTAGGGTCTATACAGACCAATTTATGTGGAACACCTTAGTGCACTTTAGAAATCACATCCCCATAGTCCGCATTACTGCTCTGTGTAGACAAGCCCTTAGATATAAGCCAAGGAGTAGAACATCACATATATAAACAAACTGCACTAAGAAAGAGATGAAGTCAACATGAGGGGTGGCTCCAGACACCAGCGCATCAAGCACATGCCTGGGGCGGCAAGCGGCGGGGGGCGGTCCAACGGTTGCTGTGAAAGCGGCAGTCAGGCTGCCTTCGGCAGCATGCCTGAGGGAGGTCCGCTGGTCCTGCAGCTTCGGCAGCAATTCGGCGGGGGGTACACTGAAGGAGCGGGACTGGCAGACCTCCCGCAAGCATGCCGCAAATCCGCATTAACTTACCGGTGGACCTCCCGCAGGCATGCCGCCAAAAGCTGCCTGCCTGCCATGCCTGGGGCAGCAAAATACATAGAGCTGCCCCTGGTCAACATGAATTCAGTAACCATTTCTGGTGTTTAGTGGATAAATACTGCTCCTGTGTGTGGGGGGGGAGGGGTGTTTTATTGGTTAAAATCTAAAATCAGAAGCCCTACTTATATCTTTTGAAACACAGCTTCTCCTGAAGGAGCTGTGCTTTTACAAGGTACACACTGGACTTGGATGTAGCAACTGTTAAAAGTAAAGATCAAACAATAGTCTCAACCAAGGGAGTATATATAGGTTGCCAATTAAAATCTTAGAAAAAAGACCTCCTCCCCACCCCCTCTCCGCCTTCTTCCACCTCCTGCTCCTGTCTCTCAGGGCCCACCTCCAGCAAGAAAATAACCATGCTGAAGCACAGTTGCATAACAGTTGGGGACTGATAGCTTTATATGGTTTAACTGTCAAAATTTTGTACCAAAGAGCAGCCCCTCTGACTTTTCATGCTGTCTGGGAATTAATTTCTTCCAGGGCTGCTATGGAATCCTCACGCTCTAATTAAAAGTGCACGTGTGCACGCAAACATACTTACTTTTCAAATAAAGTTAGTGTAAGTTAACTCACTTCTGCACTTTAACGGTAGAGACTTCCATTTCTCCCATCAAGGTCAGTAACACCCTTACCATCAGAAATGTCTACACAGATGTCCTCACTGCACAATTAACTCCAGTGATCAGCACCCAGGGCCTAGTCAGGGTGTGAGCAACCAAAACCCTCTCAAGTCACTGCACCCTCACTGGTGCTGAACTCACCCGTGTGTCAGGTTTCAGAGTGGTAGCCATGTTAGTCTGTTTCAGCAAAAACGAGGAGGAGTCCTTGTGGCACCTTAGAGATTAACAAATGTTTTTGAGCATAAACTTTCGTGGGCTAAAACCCACTTCATCAGATGTATGAAGTGAAAAATACAGGAGCAGGTATAAATATGTGAAAGGATGGGGGTTGCTTTACCAAGTGTGAGGTCAGTCTAATGAGATAAATCAGTTAACAGCAGAATGCCAAGGGAGGAAAAATAACTTTTGAAGTGGCCTATTACTGACAGTCGACAAGATGGCGCGAATAACATTAGGGGGGAATTAGTATTGGGGAAATTAAGTTTAGATTTTGTAATGACCCAACCACTCCCAGTCTTTATTCAGGCCTAATCTGTGGTATCCAGTTTGCAAATTAATTCCAGTTCTGCAGCTTCACGCTGGAGTCTGTTTTCGAAGTTTTAGGTTGAAAAATTGCCACTTTTAGGTCTGTTATTGAGTGACCAGAGAGGTTGAAGTGTTCTCCTACTGGTTTTTGAATGTTATGATTCCTGATGTCAGATTTGTGTCCATTTATTCTTTTGCGTAGCGACTGTCTGGTTTGGCCAATGTACATGGCAGACGGGCATTGCTGGCACATGATAGCATATATCACATTGGTAGATGTGCAGGTGAACAAGCCCTGGACGGTGTGGCTGATGTAGTTAGGTCCTATGATGGTGTCCCTTGAATAGATATGTGGACATAGTTGGCACCGGAGTTTGTAGCAGAGTTTGGTTCCCGGGTTGGTGTTTTCATTGTGTGGCCAGGGCCGGCTTTAGGCCTATTCCACCAGTTACCCTGAATCGGGCCCCACGCCTAAGAGGGCCCCGTGCCCAGTGAGAATCCCTACCCTGGCTAGAGGTGCCTTTTAAATTTTTACTCACCTGGCGGCACTTCAGGTCTTCAGGGGCACTTCTGCGGTGGGTCTTTCATTCGCTCCAGGTCTTCGGCGGCAGGCCTTTCGCTTGCTCTGGGTCTTCAGTGGCACTTCTGCGGCAGGTCCTTCAGTACCGCCGAAGACCTGGAGTGAGTGAAGGACCCACCACCGAAGACTCAGAGCACCGCTTGGTGAGTACAAGCCCCACATGTTTTTTCACATATGGTTTTTTTGTTTGTTTTTTGTTTTTTTAGTCATCCCTGCCGGGGCCCCATTGAAACTGTTCGAATTGGGCCCTGCACTTCCTAAAGTCGGCCCTGTGCGTGGCAGTAGTTGCTGGTGAGTATTTGCTTCAGACTGGGGGGCTGTCTGTAGGCAAGGACTGGCCTGTCTCCCAAGGTCTGTGAAAGTGAGAGATCATCCTTCAGGATAGGTTGTAGATCCTTGATGATGCACTGGAGAGGTTTTAGTTGGGGGCTGTAGGTGATGGCTAGTGACATTCTGTTACTTTCTTTGTTGGGCCTGTCTTGTCGTAGGTGACTTCTCGGTACCCTTATGGCTCTGTCAATCTGTTTCTTCACTTCACCAGGTGAGTACTGCAGTTTTAAGAACGCTTGATAAGAGATCGTGTATGTGTTTGTCTGAGGAATCGGAGCAAATGCGGTTGTATCTTAGAGCTTGGCTATAGACAAGTGTGTGTCACTAGGACTTCGAGGGGCCTATCCTATGGTTCTTTGTGCTGCAATAAGCTGAGCCACTATATTCTCCCAGTGAACTTGTCTGTCCTCCTGGGCACACAGAGGGAAATTGTGGAAAAGCACTGGAGGTCTGTCACGCTTCAGTGCTTTAGCTTGCATCCTCACTGCAAAGCGGGCAGATTATCAGCCCAACTGAAAGCAGCACACAATTCTAACCTACACTTCCAGCCAGCCCTAGTAGTGAAAGCACTAAGCACACATGAGAAGGCTGGGGGGAGAAGGGGGAGAAGATACAGGAGAGGGGTTAGGGAAAACACCCAAGTAAGAGCCTGAATTAGCTCTGCGGGGAAGACATATCCTAAATCAAGAGATGTGTGTCTGAGGTTGTGACTGAATGTAAAAACAAGCAGTAAAAAAGCCACAGGAAAGAGACCTCTCTCAAATGAGCCGTGGGCTGAAGAGAGCCAGCATTTTAAAAGAGAACCAGAAATGGTGAAACTTCAAGAGATGTTCAATTTGCCAGCTTGGGCAGATCCAGCAGCTTCATTTAATCAAACCGCTTTTGTTTCCTTCAAAGAATGCCGGCCCTTTACAGTACAAGATTTCCTCCTGTTCTTTCCTGTGACATGTCAAACCAAGGTCCTGAGCAGTCCTTTCATAAGAGTCCAGATGTTAACTATGGAGCCTCCCTAACTTGGCCTTGTGGTTTCAACCCAGACACAGCAACATTTTGCCTGGGAGAGCAGGCCTAGAGACATCCAACTAATTTAGAGAATGGGAAAGAGCAGTGGAGGCAGAGAAAACGGCAGAACCCTGGAGCCTCTCCTCCATCCACTGCAACCTGTTCCCCTGACGGCAGGTGGGTGGCCCCACTGCAGCTGGCCATTGAAGCAGCTCACACACAGAGCTGCAGGCAACAGCTGACCTGATCATGCTGCCCTTTCATCCCCCAATCTCTAGTCCTGTGGCACCAGAGTAAGAAAACAAGGTCCAAACCCAAAGAGTCAGTAGACGATCACCCTGAGTAGCACGTAGCCATTTAGAGAATGGAGGCAATAGAGACAACTAGCGAAAAAAGGAGGGAAAGAACTTGGACAGAACAGGAAATTAATCATGGCATGGTACAACAAGGGGATATAGAAAGAGGGCACCCATCTACCAACTCACAGAACGGGAGGGCTTCTACAAAATAAGGCTGGGCACTGCAGAGGTACGTTATTTTGAGAGGTAACATGGCCTGATGGAGTAAGCCTGGATGGAGAGACAGGAATTTTTTAAGTCCTATTTCTGGCTCCATCAATGACTCACGTCTGGCCTTGGGCAAGTGACTGAGGATGACAATATTGACCTACTTCACAGTCTGCTGTGAGGCTTAATGAATGGCTCTGCAGCGCTTTGAAGATATAAGAGCTGTAAGTGCTAAGCCTCATTCACTTCCTGCTCTGAAGTGCTGTGTGTTGTTGATGCAGGATGCTGAATTGCACTCACGTTCCACCCCAGAAAAGAGTGCATTTCAGCAGTAGGCAAAGCACTCTCTAAATACTTCTTCCATAACTCACAGGACACCATGAAGTTTAACTAGCTAAGGCACAGTGCTTTGAGATCCTCGGGTAGAAGATGCTATAACAGTGTGAAATATTAAGACTGCAATGGATAGCGATTTTTTTGAAATTTCTGTAACAAAAATTGCGAAAAACATTTTTCAAAATAAGCAATGTTATATTTAGAAGCCAACAATGTATTCCAGCCTTTAGGCCTGGACTACACAGGTTTTATACTTGGGTAACCATTTTGGTCAGGGGTCTGATTATTTTTAATCAAAATAGTTATAGCACTACCCCCCCTAGTGTGGACACAGTTATATCAATATAAAGGTACTTTACACCAGTATTACTTATTCCCCTTTCCACACAGGGATTGCTATATACCAATACAACCACATCCAGTGAGGAAGGCTGTACTGCTTTAGTTTAAGAACTACTTAACGTACATTCACTAACGTAAATAGCCTTTCCACATGCTGGATGTAATATAAAGTTTTCTTTCTGCTGCATTCAGGCAAGCTAGCCCTTTGCTTGTTTTGTGACAACTTCTCTTCGTGAGCAAGTGGCTTAACTATAGTAGTTCCCTCTCTCCTGCATGCAGCTAGTGCAGAAGGCAGAAGTGCCCAGCTGGCAGGAGTTGGGATCATATCGCCCCCATCTTTGGCTGTCTATGAAATGATAGCAAGCAGCAGGGATCCACACACACTCACTTCATGGCCTTGGGCATGTCACTTAGGATCTGATCCCAATCCAACTGAAGCTGATGGAGTTGCTCCATCGACTTCAGTGGGTGTAGGTTCATAATCTAAGACTAAGTTTCCTCCAGCTACAAAAAGGGGAGAATGATATTTGCCTTCCTCAGTCATCCGTCTTGGTGTTTGTGAGATGCTTTGAGATGACACCAAATTAATGCCAAGTATCATTCAGCTGAATCTATTAGTTAGACTGTGCCTGGAAGCTTACACAGTAACACTTTCCTTCTCCTTCCCACACTCCACCAGTAGCAGCAATTAACACAAAAAAGACTAGAGTGGCAACACTAATCATTTTAGATACAGGAACAGCCCATGCAACCAAAGGTCTATCCTGAAGCACCTGTTGCATACAATTTGCACTCCTCAGCCCTCCACACACTCAGATCAGTTAAAAGGGCACTATCAAGGAAAACTTACCTTCCATGTTTTAGAAACATGTTTAAAAAAAACAACAACTCAAAGTCTAGTTTGCTTTTCCCCATTTATGCTGTTTGTTTGTTATCGGCACTTCAGTTTCACTTTGTTTCTACTCAAGTTTCACTTCCTGGTTCCCAAGCTCTAGGCCTGATGCGGAATCTGGGAATCCAACACTGCAGGGCTAGGCCTGAATGTCAAATACACATATGCATACACACAATTTGTTTAAGTAATTTTGTTTTCAGGAGTCATTTCTAGGGACATTAGGATTTATAAAACCTACACTTCAGGTATAAACTAAATTAACACAACCCCTTACTCTGGAATTCTAAGGTGTGTGTGGTCCTATATATATATATATAATATATATATATTATAATATATATAAAAATATAATAATATATATATATATATATATATGTACACACACCTGGAAAATGAAGTGCAAAGTTTAAAAAATAATACGCATAAGGCAATTCTATGCTGTACACTCTGGACAGAAACGAGAATTCAGCACAAAAACTCCAGTCTCTTCCAGTCCCAGTAGGCAGCTTCTCATTGCTGCAATACCCCAGAATGACATTTAAGTTTGTTGTATTCAGGCTTCTTTAATCAGGGGCTTCCATTGTGTACAGGATAGAAGACACTCCACTTCTCCTCCAACTCTGCTCTCCTCCAATTTCAAAGTCACCCAACCAGGAAAACCCAACCTGTTTTGCTGTAAAGTAGCATTAAAAAAAAAAAAAAAAAAAAAAAGACTAGAATCCTTTGATCTTTTAGAGCTGCTCTGGGATTGAAGGTGTGGGTGAATGGATGGGAAAAAGACTCTCTCATTGACAGAGAAGAAAAACCAAACTCTGTCTACAGGACAGTTCTTAACGTGAGTTTGCAACAAGCAAGTGGCATGATGGGGGCGGAGAGTGGGTCGAGCTCTCCAGTTGGTGTAAACTGGAATAGTTCCCTGCCAATATAAACCAGGTGAAGATCTGCTCCATTGTTTGTGTCCACACCCCACATGATTAAAGGGACACTGTCAACTGGAGAGGTAGCCAGGTTCAAAAATTTAATTACAAAGTAGTTAATGTCTTATACCTGTCCCAACTCAGCCAATTTTAGAATTAAACATGTTTCTCTCTCTCCTGCTGTTGCGTGAAAGATCCACGCAAACAGGGGAAGCCAACTATAAACACTGCTGTAAAATACATGAAGCAAAACAGCGAGGCGTTCTTCTCTTTTACTCAGTGATCTTAGGTGTTTTATTACTTGTAACAAAAGTGGGTAAAAATTGCATACAGAAGAGTGATTTTAAGTTGATGGTATCCCTTTAATATGCTGTTGGAATGCTTGGCTGTTTTCCTGTAAACGGTTCACAGCACTTATTTTGCAATGTACACAAGACCACTGGCAGTGAGCATGTACGACTGGTTTGGCTGTTCCCCCTTCCTCCCAGCTCTTCATTTTGTAGGAGCACATTGTCCACAGGCTCCTGACACTCTGTGCACACATCCTCTGGGCACTCTATCCCTCCTAGGCACTAGACAGCTGCCCAGGTTCTCCCAGAATGCACTGACACAAACACACACAGGTGTGCGTACTTGCAAGCATCTATTGAGCCACATGGTTATATTCTGAAAGAAAGCGGATGTACAGGTACAACTCAACTGTGTTCGTTGTAACCGAGTAAGACAAGCCTGTTATGGCATGGCTACAAAGACAACACTGCACCTGCACACTTGGTATAAAGTACCTAATAACTCTAGCATTACAGCCTGGCTAGCTATTACTGAGTTTAATAGCCAGTACACAAACATTTATCCCCACACACACATCTATTCAAATGAAGGAATTTTGGGGAGTTTGTTATCTGTTTTGTTTCACACTACTCACAAAGATATAGATACAATAAGTTTAATTTGAACAGAAAAAAAAAAAAAACTACTTAAGTCCCATATGTTCTACAACAGATCAACTCAAAAAGTATTGTGATACAAGACTGTGTTTTCTCAAAATACTCAATTTTTATTTTAAGACAATGGCCAAAATATTATTCCATGGAGTAACAGATCTTTATGCATAAAAACTGCATGCACACAATATATTAGAAGCTACACAAGTGCAAACCTTAGGTTGAGATTTTGCATAAAACTCAGAAAATGCAAGGTTAATGTTCCAAAGTCAACCTTAACTCTATCTCTTGCCAAGTAAATTGTATTTTTTAAGTCTTGTTTTCATAATTCAAGGATTTACTAGTAACACATGAAAAATATATTTAAAAAGGCTACCATCAACTCTGAAATCTAATCAAAGTTTAAACAGTTTCAGCTTCTCCATCAGTCCTGAGTCACCCCTGCTGATTCTTGTAGTTTTACAATCACACTTAACCGGTTTTAAAACAAAAACAAAAACAGCAGCTCTCTCTACCTATTGTAGAGTGAAAGACTCACAAAACCAGAGAACGCCCACTATACAGGGGAAATACTTCAACTGACACTAGACAATACACAACCCCCCCCACACACACACCCCTCCCTTTTAGTAATGGCAATCTTAAGTCTCAATCCTTCAGACTTATGCACGTTTTACTTTATACATTGTAAACAGTTCCATTCATCTTCAGTGAAACTACTCCCAGTGCATGAGGTTAAGCAAGTGGTAAAGTCTTTGCGGGATCAGGACCGTAAACCCTAATTCTGCAAAAACTTAAGCATGTGAATAGTCCTGTTGAAGTCATATGTCCAAATAGATACTCACATACTTAAGGTTTTGCAAAACTGTTTTGCCCTTACATATTGCTTGAAACAAGAAAACAGGAAAAAAGTCAAACCCCTGTTTGAAAATCTGATTAAGTTGACAGTGTCTTTTTTAAAAAGAGATGCCCTTTCTCTTTTAAATTCAATTAACTATATGAGTACAAAATTCTGGAGGGACAGAAGCAATTATTTATTCTTAGAATACTAAAAATGCCTCTTCCTTGAGGATTCTTTTTTTCTTTAAGTTCCCAGACCATCACAACCATCATAAGCTCCTAATTCTTTACTCAGAGGGACCAATACCATATTATTTGTTTGTATCTAAGTTCTATAAGCTCCAGCACCAAGAATCCTCCTTCTCTTGATTCCATATTACAAATCAGCAGGTCTTTCCAGTGCACCGCTTGAAAGCTGATTTATGGCATGGGAATGATACCCGTATTTGTCTGGGTTTGTGAGCATTGACCAGTGACCCAATTTGTGTGTCTCCGGTCCCTTCCCATCCAGCATCACTGAGATCCAGTACAAATAAAGACACTGTACAGTTAGCATTCTCAGTCTTTCTAAAGCAAAACTTTGGGTGGGGGTGTGTGTGGAGGAGGGGCTAACTTCAGGCCTTCTATATAGATCAAAATGCAAGAAAAAAATAGCATAGCTTGTCTTTAAAAAAAAAAAAAAAAAAAAATCACACTAGAGCCTTAAAGTGTATATATACAACATATTTAGGCTTGACAAAATCTGATTCTTTTTGTAATTTTGACAATTAATGTTTTTTATTTGTAAGGCTTGACAACTTCTATTTGCAAGAATTTTCTCATTTTTAATATTTTTTGTTTTTGCTCTAGCAGGAAATTAAGGGGGGGGGGGGTGTGTGGATTAGTGCAGCATGGACAGCAGGGCTGCAGAGAGCTCTCAGTGCTGACAGCAGGGCCAGAGACACCCAGGCACAGGAAAGGCTGTGGAGCAGTGACCCCAGGCCAGGCTGATGAAGAGAAGGACAAGCTCCCAGCCACTGGAGAGGCCATCCTACTGCTGAATACGCCCCAAACTCCCAGCCATGAGTGAGCGAGCTGCCAGAGCCACTGCAGAGAGCTCCCTGCATAGCCCCGGACCAGGGACACCAGATCTCTACAGGCCCGAGGTGTTGTGGAGGCCATGCTTGCTAGCTGTTTTTGATGGATTTTTTCCCATCGATTTCTGTGTGTCAGGTGAAATTGACATTTACCAACAATTAATTATTTAAACTGAATCCTGCAAAGATTAAACATATTTAACACATGGCTCCTAACTTTGCATGTGGCATAATGTTTCAACCCTGCACATGAGACTAACAATAACATGACTGTCAGGCCTGCAGTCAGGTTCTTGGGCGGTTCTTCTGCTGCATAGACTGGAATACTTAAATGCACTTATAACAAGGTTAATTCCCAGGCTTCTGAGCACCGGATACCCCAGTGTGGACTACATCATCTGAAAGACACTCACAATCCTCAACCTATGGCATCAAGGGAGGGAAGATGGGAGAACTGCCTGATTTTTGCCAGAATGCAAACAAATGTAATTGTGAAGCATGGTACGTATGGACAAGCAAATAAAACTGACACAAAAATTCAATAAAGAACCAGATGTGTATATAGATAACAAGATCAGGCACATGAGATAGGATTATTTTTAAATATCAGGGGTATAAATACTCTTGCTTCAGGGCATAATCACTAATGGGAGTTTCAAAGAAACCTGTATTATTCCACAATTGTCTACTATGGAGTTTCTTGCACCTTCCTCTGCAACTGGTATTCATCACTGCCGAGATAGGATCCTGGACCGCAGGAACCACTGATCTGATACACTATGGAGATTTCTGTGTGTTGGCAGAAATGCCACTGAGTTTTTAGTGTGTGTGTCACACAGCTAACAGCTGAAACTGTATTACCGGGGTTCTAAACTGTATTGCAGACAAGATATGGGCATTTTACATCCCCTAGCCCTGCTCAGTGACTAGTTATTAAAAAGCCTGTTGCACTTGTGCTATACATTGCCAAATACTGTTACAGGTTTTCTAGTACAGCTGGAATATTTACCAGGTCATGAGTGTGTCAGTAACCTGTTATAATCAACGTGGCTCAATCTGTAGCACAGACAGGGATTAGAGAAGGGTTCTTCAAGAAGGAACTAGTATAGCCGAAGTTTTTAAACATGGTTTACACTGTTAGACAAACTGACTGTAAACCTGTTGGGGTGACCCATGTTTTAAATTAGTCCTTTCAATAGTTCTTCTTCAGTGCAAAGACGGCTTTCAGTATGACAAGACCATTCCATGGTTGACTCCAATGCCAAATAGCTTAGAATACTGTCTACCCTGTAACAGCCATGGTTTTGTATCCTGGTCATAGACACCCTTATCTAACCAGGTTACAACTAAAATGGTTGTGGCTACGCAACAGGCTTTTTTTCCATAGCACAACCCATATCCATCCTGTTTGCACATCCATGCTACCATGCTGCCTACCAGTGTCTGTATCAGTGCATCCTGGGGAAACTAGGCAGTTATCTTTTCAGGTATTTATATCACTAATCAGCACAGTATCCAAGTGTTCTCATACAGAAACGCACTCAGATATCCTCACAGTTTTCTGAGTAGTAGGAAGTAAGACCAGCCAACTCAGATGCACAGGCACAGTGAGGGAATCCATTTACAAAACAAGTTAAGTTTGTCAGAACAATTAGAGAAAAACAGGCCTGCATAGCCCAAGCTGCTGGGAAGGGCGTTAACAGCTACCAGAGTTATTAACTGTAATATAACCATGTTGGGCATAGACACAAGCTATGTTTACAGCCAAACAGACTACTAGTTACAAACTCAGTTAAAAGTTATAGTGTAGGCACGGCCTAAGGAGCCACAGACAGCAGAACTAACCAAGTACACTAGTTTAAATGAGTGGGCTTCAAAGCTGGTTCTACCCAAATGTCATCTCAAATCAAGTTTGGAACCCAAGTCTAAGGCTAGATGAAAGTTCAACTAAGAATCCAGAGTCTCTTCTGAAAAGTAAGTGTTCTGAACAGCGCTTTGGCTATTTCTACACTATTGAGCTCTCATACAGCACTGTCCCAATCCACCAACCTCAAAGAAGGTCTGTATCATTATCTCCATTTTACAGATCAGGAACCTAAGGCACAGAAAGTGAAGGACCTTGCCCAGAGTCACTTGGCAGGTCAGTGTCAGAGCCAGAGCCAGGAATTGGACCCATGTCTCCTGACTCCCAGCCCAGTGCTCTATCACCTACACCACCCCGTGAAAACTTCTCACATCTAGCCAACCTTATCCAAAAACCTGTTTATATAAGCAAAGGAGGTCAGAGATGTCTGATATATTAAGTCACTTCTCATCCACCCTCCCTTCCCATTCATCTCCAGGAGAGAATTCTCTGCTATGTAGTTATCTAGAGCAGCGTTTCTCAAACTTCTGGAAGCTGAATCCCACCATCAAGAAAATGAAACTAAACATAGAACCCTGCCATGTGTTGTTAAAGGTCTACCCACCTTAAGGTTTACATCTTCTTCCACACATACGTGCACCCAGCTTCAGACAACCCCAGGTAGGCATAACACTGCACTTTAGGAAATGCTCATTTAGAGCACTATCCAGTCTAGTTTTAAATGTTTCAAGTCATGGAATTTCTAACATTCTCCTTTATTCTATGATTCTAGAAGGCTGACAAGAAGATAAATCAAGGGCAACTGGACTCAGGCCTAGCAATTAGTATGTCTTGAATTAAGAACCATACTCACCCCCCCCCCTCAAATCACATGTTCAATTTTAAATTAAGGTTTTAAGGCTTACACAGTGTGAGAAACTTTTATACATCAGCTGGGGAGTTGGAGGCTAAGTCAGTTCACACAACAGAAGCCAGCACAAGGCACAATATCTCCACTTATGGTATAATAGAACCTCCTATGAAGATAAACTGAAGTGGATGAATCACTAGCATATTATAAAATGATATATAAATACAGACAAAACAGAGACCAACCTTACTTTGAAGCTCTTCTTGTCTTGTTTACATCCGCTCTACTGCACTGATTCGAACACGGGGCTGAACAAGAATTTTTTAAAGAGTCTTCTATTCCTCCCTTTTATTTTACTTTTTAAATAAACAAAAAACCCAACAGCTTAAACTCTTTGTGAATGATTTTACAATATGGCTCTCCTGTCAGGGAAGCCAAACTTCTAAAGTTAGATCATCAGATGTTATATTAAAGAAGGGAGACTTGCCTAAAGAATTTTCCTAATAACTCCAATGCCAAAAATCTCTCCATCTACCTCACCCCACAGAGAAAAGGGAGGGGAGGATGGGAAAAGCCAAAATCTGTCCTGCACCCTCTAGGTCATTTCTTTTAAAAACATCATTTTTCTAAAGCTTTGATACTAGTCTGTTTCCTTATTATCAGTAGCTTCTTTGCCACTCTTGCAAATACAGAGTGGATCTCGTTTTAAAAAGGAGGTTTCGTCTACTTTCCTCTGCTCCCAATTTATTTTGTTCTAATTTTATTATAACTAACTAAATTTCTGGGAAATTTAAGTTAGAGACTCTACCACAATAACCAAGAAAAAAGTCATTAGAATCTGCAAAATACTTGAAAATTCAACCTACACTTACTTCTTTATTTTTAATTGTGACAGTTACTTTTAGTGCTTGTCTTCCCCCCCACACACTCTTCTCATAATACTATTTTACCCCAAAGAACAGATCCCTCTCCAAAAGCAGGAAATTTAGAAATTGGGTGTTAGATTTTCAGAAAACTGGCTTGCCACACAGCTGTTCAACTTTAAGGCTCTTCCCCACGCTGCACACCTGTATCTTCCTACATTCTTTTTAAATATTAAAAAATTAAAAATCTGACTTCCCCCAGAAAATAAGCTCCCAAAATATAACTAACCCACTAAAATAGGGTTATCTGAAGATGCTTAATGTCATCACACAGCTTGCTTTTTGCCTGTGATTGCTTCTTTTCTGCCTTTGTATTAATTAATATTTGCTATAACTACTTTCAATATTCAGTTCTAGTCCTGCGTTCTTGTCTCTGACCCCCTTTCCTCTCCCTTCCTAGGCCAGGGAAATTTGGTTTACTATAAAGCTGAGAAAAGGCTTTTTAAAGTGTCTTGTTTTAATTTCCCACAACTCTCTTCCCCAGAGACGACCCCGACCTCTCCCACACATCAATATACACGTTTAATCCTGCCCCAAGTAAAAAATAAATCAGGAAAACTAGGTTTATTAGAAGCTGGAAAATGTGTATGTTTTTAAGTGGCTTATTTCCCCCCCACACCGCAAAAACCAGCCTGAGACTCCCCACCTGCCTGTCACGCTTCTCTCTCCACCTCTGTTGCCCTCTTCCCACCCCCAACAAAAATAAAGATCCCAGGGAAAGAGGGCTGGTGGGAAGCTAGAAATGAATGGCTCGCTCCTCCCCAGCAATGGGCAACCCCGGGACCCTCCTAGCTGCCTGCTCTCTACCCTCGCTTCCCCATCCCCCTCGCACCCCAGGAGGTGGGGCTCAGTGGGAGCTGGCACAGGGGGCCTATGGCAAATGCTCCCCCCGGATCAGCTACAGGCTGCCCCTCCCCCCCAGAGAACAGGACACCCAGGGACCGGGGGGGTGGCAGGAGCTGGGGGGAGCTTGGACCTTTGCAGGGGCTGGTTCCCCCCGCTCCTCCTTTCCCTGCCCCCACGGGCGGCGGCGGCTGCTGCCGGGCTAGGGGGCTGCCCCGGGCGCCTAGGCCTCTCACGCTCTCCTCCGGATCAGGGCGGCCATATTGGATCCGTCAGCTTCTCTCCCCGTCCGAGGGAGGCGGTGGCTGCCGCTAGAGCTGGAGCAACATCCGGGCAACCGGCACCTCCTCTCGAGTGGGCGGGGGCCGTGGAGGAGGAGGAGGGGCTGCCTACATCCGGGGTCCCGCCGCCTTCCTTCACCGCCATAGGAGGGAATGGGCCGCCATTTTTGTGGAGGGCAGGCTGGCGGCTCCATCCGGGTGGCTTCAACCCCATTGGGAAGAATGGGGAGGAGCCCGCCATGTTGGTAGAGGAGAGACGGGCAGAACATCCGGCATCTGACTTCACAGCCACTGAAGAGAATGGGAGAGTGTTACCATCTTTGTTAAGGGCAAATGGGCACTTGGGAAAGTAGGGTCCGCTGCTCGAGCAGCGCACGGACCCCAGCTGATCAGCTTTCCTTGCATTTATTAGTATCTAAATAAAACATGCGTAGTGCCGAACACCAGTAAAACCGGGCCAACAAAAACCATGCACAAAACATGCTGTTTTAATGCATTCATTTGCTTGATGCAGGTTTTCTCTCGCGCTATTGCCTGTATTACCGTTAGGAATATTGTTATTAATTGCTATTTATAAAGAGGGCTGATAGGTGATCTGGGAGTGAGGAGACCTGGAGTCCATTCCTGACTCAGCCATTGACTTGGGCATGTCATTTCCTCTGTACCTCAGTTTCCCCCACTTGTAAGATGGGGATAATTATTATTATTTATTTCTATTCTGACAGTGTCTGGTGGCCCCAAGCAGGGTTCAGGGTCCCAATGCACTAAGCTCATAGTCACACCGATACAGACAAGATGATTGTTGCCTTAAAGAACTCACAATCTAATTCTCTAATCCTGCAAAGGCATGAGCTTAACTAAACTATATAATTTAACTAAGCTATATAAGCCCTAGGCATTATTGTCATTAGGTAGTGTGAGCAGTCCTCGCGATCAACTAAACCGAAACCGTCCCTTACAGATTGCACAAACCCCTGTCAGGGAAGGTCTGAGGTTTACTATGTCCTGCCTCACCACAGGGAGGCGGACTTGAGGACCCTTCTAGCCCTCCATTTCTGTGATTCTATAATCTACAGTTAAGTCTTTGTAGAATCAGGCCCTAGATAGATGATAAATAACATCAACATTAATTTTCTTCTGAAAGCACTCTGAGATCTACAGTTGAGAAGTGCTAGAGAAGAGCTAAGAATTATTATGTAGATTCATATACATTTCTTTCTAAATGCATATTCAAATATTGCGGTCAAACATTAGTTGTTTATAACAGAGACCCAGCTCCATACATGTGACTCCAGCTAGGTCTAAGTTTGTACGAGTCAGTTCTAGCAGGATCAGGGCCTTAAGGTCTGAATTATCATTAATCTACTGTGAGAATGTGTCATCACCGCAGAAATAAGAAAGAAGAAAACATAACCAGGGTTAATACGTACCAATTGAAAAGGAAGAAGAAGCAACCCACTGCAGTGGCAAATCACCATTTTAGGGCTGCTGGTATTTGGCTCTGTCAAATTTAATGGGCTAGCCCCTAGAAAAGAATGCTGGGGAAAAAAGTTCCTCTGGTTTATAGAGATGAGGCAGCTACAAAGAAAGGTGCTTAGAAGCTGCTTGTGTCTTGTTGTGTATTGTATTGTATTGTATTGTATAAATGGCAGCGATGTTTGAAAAAGGGACATGCCTCTCTGGAAACCACTGGTATTTAATATCAGAGCGGTAGCCGTGTTAGTCTGGATCTGTAAAAGCAGCAAAGAGTCCTGTGGCACCTTATAGACTAACAGACCTTTTGGAGCATGAGCATGAGCTTTCATGCTCCAAAACGTCTGTTAGTCTATAAGGTGCCACAGGACTCTTTGCTGCTTTTACAGGTATTTAGGCAAATAACTTCCCTGCTCTGTGACTCTGTTTCACCTTCCACTCTTTGTCTGTCTTGTTTATTTAGCTAGTCAGCTCCTTGAGTCTGCTCTCACCATATGATTGCACAGCACGGAACATAATGGGCCCTTATTTGCTTGGACTCTCCAGATGCTCCTGTAATATATTAATAATCAGCTGGAGAAATTCTGCTTTTCACTAGCCCTATAACTCAGCAGGGCAGAGAAAAATTAAAAGGCTCATTCTGGCATTCTAGAAGGAGTAGCTATTGTCCATGGCTTACTAGCGCCGAACTCTAAGCGTTGAGGCTACAGAATGACTTCAGACATATATCTTCCAGTCCCCACTACTACCTACAAAGGGTGGTGGAACGATCAGAACAGTTTGCTAAGAAGATTCTATGCAAAAAGACCCCACGTTATCCCTGATGTCAATCCAGCATTAACCCCAGCTCAGCTACTTAAGGGTGGAGAGACAACTCAGAACAAATATGCTAACTCTGACAGGAAATTTTTTGCCCTATGTGCCACTCCTTTAAATGGCAATAGGTTGAGAAACACTAAATCAGGTCTCCTTGATAATCTGCTAAAATGCAGTCCAAAGCTGTCTACCAATATGACCCCACCTTCCCATTCTACCCGAGCACCTCACAACCTTTAATGCAGGGGTAATCAATAGCCGGACCGTGGGCCAAATCTGGACCATCAGATGCTTTTGAATGGATCCCAAAATCTTTTCATTTACTTACTATCATTATCATTGGGTTTGTTTTAATTACTATTTTCTCTGGAGGCTGGATCTTGACTATACCTTTGACCAAGAAATTTGCACCTTGACAAAAAGTAACTGACTACCGTCGCTTTAATGTGTTTATCCTCACAACACACCGGTGGAACAGGGCTGTGCTGTTTTCCCCATGTTACAGATGGGAAACTGAGGCACGGAGAGGTTAAGTGACTTATGCAAGTGTAATGCCAGGCAGAATCGAACTGAGGCCTTGGGAGCTTAGTGCAGGAGCCTCTACTGCATGAGCTAAAAGCCAGCTGACTGTTAGCGAGGGTTGCAGAACAAACTAATTTTCTCTCTAAGTCAGTGGTTCCCCAACCTTTTTCATCTGGCAGGCGCCAGATAACGAGCTACGGAGGACCGTGGCGGCAGATGAGCATCTGCCGAAATGCCATCGACAAGCGGTGTCATCCAGAGGCATCGCCGCCAAAATGCTGCTGAATTTCGGCAGCATTTCAGCGGATGTTCGTCCACCGGCCAGCACGTGGGCACACTTAGATGCCCTGGCAGGCGGGTACCGTGTTGGGGACCCCTGCTCTAAGTGGTCTCAGTGCCACTAGATGGGACAGAACATCATACCCAGAAGGTGTGTGAGTTATACAAGGTCACACAGGGAGCCTGACACTGCAAAGATTTGTCTTGCCTAAGTTCTAGGTTAGTGTTCTAAGCACTGGACCATCCTTCCCAGGACCGGCTCTAGGCACCAGCAAACCAAGCACGTGCTTGAGGCGGCACAATTCCAGGGGAGGTTTGGTTTGGTTTTTGCTTGAGGCAGCAAAAAAACTAGAGCTGGCCCTAATCCTTCCTCTTCCTTAAACTCCCTCAGGAGACCCAGTCCTTATAAATCTGAATGAGAAACAATGAACATGAGTAACAACTCCCTGCTCTGCCTGGGCCAGTCACTTGCCTCTCTATGCCTTGGTTCCCACTCAGTGCAGTAGCGATAGTAGCCCTGCCCTGCCTTGCCCTGGCCTCTAGAGGCGTGAGCTGTTATCCAGTGGACATCTCTGCACTCTGAGATCATTGCTAAGACCAAGCAAGGTGCTTGGTAAGGATGGAAAGAACGAGTAGCATCTTCCAGGTGTTCCAAGCCCAACTGAATTGAACTGCTCTGTGATCCCTGTAGCTCTGTTGTGCACAGCACAGTCCATATAAAAGGAGAAGATCCTCTTGAGAAGGGTCTGAGAGGAACCTACCCCTACTGGATTTGACAAGCCCAGTGAAGTGAATCAGCTGGACAAGTGCTCCTCCAAGCCTAGAGCTGAGGGGATCAGAGTGAGAGGAAGCCTTTCACTGATCTGTAAATAGTTATCAACATTTATGGGGACAGACTGGGGGAGGGAAGATTTGAAGATAAGGACAGACCTCTCGAGCCCGCCTCGTCTGGGGGAAAGTCACTCATTTTTGTCCCCCAGTTACCTCCGTTCCGCACAGAGCTGTTGTTTTCTCACCTTTTAACACTGAAAGTTATTTACATCAGTTCTTTGTTTCTGAGGGTTGAGTGTAGCTGGACTCAACGTTCTGGAAGGGCACAAGGCACTTGGAGTTCATGAAGTCTGGGAGAATTTCATTTACACTAAAGAAATGGATCTCAAATCATATTATGTTTCCTGCAAGAACAGTTTTTGTGTCCCTCATTTTGGGTCTTTGTCGCATGTTAAACCCTGCACCTGGGCCTTCACGGGTTGACAGAGAGATGGACACGTACTGTTTTTTTAAATCTGGAGCAGGGACCCAAGCAGAGGTGAGGCTGGGGAGTCCACATGGGAGAGAAATGCCATCAGTGCACATACTGTAGGAAAAGTAAACTGGAACTTAGTCCTCATTGGATCATTTGATGATTACCTGTTCTGTTCATTCCCTCTGGGGCACCTGGCATTGGCCACTGTCAGAAGACAGGATACGGGGCTAGATGGACCTTTGGGCTGACCCAGTATGGCTGTTCTTATGTTCTTATGCTCATGAGGGAATCCCACCTGGAGAGAAACCCTGTCAAACTGCTGCCAAGGGGAAAAGCAACTCAACACTTAGGAAGAATCAGAGACGCCACATGGAGGAGAAAGTGGAGATATGTTTTCATTTGCAGTCTAGTCCATGTACAATAATAAAATGGGATAGAGCGATGGGAGGGGAAAAGAGCTGGGTGCTGGGGGTAGTTATTGTTGAAGGACCAGGAAGAGATGAAAGGTGGGGAGGAGGAGAGAGAGCAAGTTCATGGGGATCCCCAAGGGAATAGTGTTGGGAACCAGAAAGGGAGGGAGGTAGGGAATGGGGAATGACCAAGGAGATTGTGACAGAATGTTACCCTTGCGTTCACACCCTACACACTACTGTGATAATTTTTGTACAAAGTATGCCTTGTGAGGTATCATTTGAAAACTCATAATCTACTGATTATTATTGTCCTGGTAAAACACATGTGGCAACATTGTATGTAAAGTTATAAGATACCGCTGTATAGTGTTGTTAACACATGTTCCAAACCCCACAACCCTGCCCAAAATAAGGTTGCCAAACAAGTCTATCCTAAACAAAGGAATGTGTGCTCTGCTTAATTTGCATTTAAGCAGTAAACGGAGTCATCAAGCAGGAAGGGAAATAAAGAAAGCTCAAACAGGTAAGAAAAAAACAGCAGGGAACATCCTTCCAGATAGACTCTTTGTCCTCTATTCCCTAGCTGGAAATATTTTTCAAGAGAGGGACTGAAATTATAAAAAGGAGGGACAAACAACCAGGACTCCCCGCCCTCTTGTCCATCGCATTCACTGCACCTGAAGCAACAAAGGAAGCATTCGTTGGACTCTGGGAAAGGGGTCCTGACCTATAGTTTGACCAGTAAAACTGCTGAAAGCATGTGGTGAGAAATGTTCCTTGAATCTGATATAGTTTGTGAAGTTAGATCAGGGGTCGGCAACCTTTCAGAAGTGGTGTGCCGAGTCTTCATTTATTCACTCTAATATAAGGTTTCATGTGCCAGTAATATATTTTAACGTTTTTAGAAGGTCTCTTTCTCTAAGTCTGGGTACTATTCAATATTTTCATGAATGAACTGGGTAATGGAATGGAGAATATGCTTATAAAATTTGCAGATGACACCAACCTGGAAACAGTTGCAAGCATTTTGTAGGACAAAATTAGACTCCAAAACGACCCTGACAATTTGGAGAATTGGTCTGAATTCGATAAGATGAAATTCAATAAAGACAAATGCAAAGTACTTCATTTAGGAAGGAAATATCGAATACACAACTACAAAAATGGAGAACAACTTGCTAGGTGGGATTACTGGTGAAAAGGCTCTAGGGATGATAGTGGATCACAGATTGAATATAGACCAACAACGTGATGCAGTTGTGAAAAAGGCTAACATCACTCTGGGGTGTATGAAGAGTACCATAGGTAAGACACAGAAGGTAACTGTCCCGCTCTACTCGGCATTGACAAGGCCTCAGCAGGAGTACTGGGTCCTATTCTGGACACTGTGCTTAAGGAAAGAGCTGGACAAATTGCAGAGTCCAGAGGAGAGTAGCAAAAGCAATAAAGGTTTAGAAAACCTGACCTATGAGGAAAGGTTAATGAAACTGGGCACGTTCAGTCTTGAGAAAGGAAGACTGGGGGAGGACCTAGTAACAGTCTTCAAGTACATTAAGGGCTGTTATAAAGAGGACAAGGATCAATTGTCCTCCATGTCCACTGAAGGTAGGACAAGAAGTAATGCACTTCATCTGCACCAAGGGAGATTTAGGTTAGATATTAGGACTAACTCTAAGGGTACTTTAGCTCTGGAAGAGCCTTTCAAGGGAGATTGTGGAATCCCTGCCATTGGAGGTTTTTAAGACCAGGTTGGACAACCCACTGGCAGGACTGATCTAGGTTTACATGGTCCTGCCTCAGCATGGGCAGTTGGACTACATCATGTCTCGAGGTCCCTTCCAGCCTGACATTGGTATGATTCTCTGTTCTCAGCAGGACACAGGTTATATGCCTGATCTCCCCACCCCTTCCTGCTTGCCACTCCCTGCAGCAGGTCTCCACCTGGCTATAAAGTCCTGTGGGATGGGGCTCTGACACCACCCCTTGGCAGACGGTATCCCCAGATGGTTCATAACCCACCAGGCCAGCTTCCCTGAGAGTCAGCCTGGACATGTCCTTCCTTGGCACCCTCCCATTGTTCCAGGGGCTTTCGGTGAGTCATGCTAATAACGTCTTTCCTTCCATGGCACTCAGGGCCTGGCAGATCTTTGCAGGCTCCCAAGGCGTCCCCGTCTCAGTTGTCATGTGAGCATTCCCTCCAGATTTAGCTCTTTTAATCTTTCCTCCCTCCAGCCCACTGACCCTCCCCATTGCTCGCCTCTGAATCAGCTCCAGATTGTCCATATGCCTCTGGCCAGGGCACAGGGCCAAAGATTGAAGGGCAGACCCCAAGCGCACACACTGGGTGACGTAAACCAGAACAGATCTATTTACAGGGGGATAGAGTCTGCTGCTCCTCAAGAGCCTGCAACAGACAGGGGTTCGGCTGAAAGCACTGGGGCTCCAGGCTGGGAGGCAAGGGTGAATGGACAGAACTCTGGATCAGCTAGTCTTTTGCCTGGAGTAATTATAAAGGAGTGGAGGACAGCGGTGAAGGCATTAGACCAGTTTCACAGCCAGGGCTCCCACCCGAAGGAACTTTTGGCTCTACTCAAAGCAGATTATCCGGGGATTGTCGTTTCCCAGCTCCTGAGGCCTTTAGTTTTCCTCCTTTAAGGGAGAGAATCCAGAAACCAGGTTTGTGTAAAGCTGCTGAAAGCTCAGCTGTGCTCCAGGGTCATGCTGTGGGAGCAGGGGCCGTGGGGAAGAGGAAGTGACCTCAGATTCACAGGGTCCGGGCTACACCCTAGCCTTGAAGCAGTCTCCTGGAAGTCACCCTTTTCGCGGGCTGTACCCCATGGGCTCACACTGCTCCACAAGGGTAGCCCTGCAGCCTCAACTGTTCCAGCGAGCCCTGGTTCTCTCTGGGGCTCCCTGCAGTGAGTCCTGCCAAAGTCATACTCCTGAGACAGACTTCATTTCTTTAGAGAGCGATGCAATGTCTGTGAGTATTTGCAGGGACACCAGCAGCTGTGTCACGTTAAGAGAACATTTATTGGTCACCTGGAATACATCTGGAAGTCTTTAGGTTAGTGGGAGAGAGGTGACCTTGAGAGTGAGCTCATATCGGTGGGAGCCATATGGCCTGAGATCCACGTTCTGCTGAATCCAAGTAGTTTCTTCTTGTTCCCTGTGTGTGTTCCCAATCCCAGCAGTAACCTTAACACTCAGCCACCTCTTGATTTTGTTCTCCAGGTTGGGGCTTTTCGCTGTGCTTCCCCACAGAGAAGTGTGGGTGAGGGAGTAGCTAATTCTAGGAGTTAACTGTTCACTCAGCGTGGCTCCCATTCAAAGGTGTTGATTCCAGCCCACACAGCCCTCGTGCCTCGGTATCTCAACCTCCTAGTCCTGATTTCCCAGGGAGAACATGAATTCTTTCCCCACAAGGGGTAGCGATACTGAGGGGGGTGGATACAGAACCACAAGAGAGTTCACAAAAATATTACCAATGATTCCTACATTCAACACAGGAGGCCAGATATCTTGCAAGGTTGAACCTTGGACTTCCAAAGTACAGGGTGGGTTGGAATTTCTTCTCACCCTTCCCTAGCACAGAGGGAGCACAGGAAGACGATCCCCCGACAACCAGTAAGAAACATTATCACAGAAAGAGAGTCAACATGTGCCAAGCACAGGAAACTTGGGGATTTATCTTCCTCCCTAGCAGAAACCATCACTGAATGCTGAGTCCAGCTCTGGTGTCCACACTTTAAAAAGGAGGTTGACAGATGGGGAAGGGTTCAGCAAAGACCTACAAGAATGACTGAAAGTCTAAAGAATCTCAATCTATTTAATTTATCCAAGAGAAAGTTAAGGGGTGACTTGATCATGGTCTCTCAGTACCTAGATTTCAGAGAGTGGAGGGCTCATGGGTTGTGCATAATGGAGGCTGGGGAAGGCTAAGCCTTCCCAAAGCTTGTGGGGTGGGAGGGGGCAATAGCGGATTATTGCACTGGCCCATGGGGACCATGCCTGAGGCCCAGGACAATTTGGGGCTCATGGAAAAATCTCCCCCTGCCATGGTCCCAGACGGCAGGGGCAAAGAGCTTTTCCGGTCTCAGGGCCACAGTGGGTCAGTGGGGCAGAAAGGAGCAAGTGAGGGGGCCTCTTGGGGAAAAGGCATAGTGGGAGCAGAATGGGGACAGGGCCATGGGCAGATGGGGGCAGGGCTGCAGTGGAAGGGATGGAATGAGGTGGGGCCATGGACGCGGTGGCACTGTGGTCCCAACTGCAGCCAAGCTCTCAACCTTCTCCCTCTCCCCCCTGGCCAGGGCCATGGGGGCAAGAGGCCAAGCTCTCGGCCCTCCCCTCCGGCCAGAGCCACAGGGCTCTGAGAGCAGTGATCGGAGGTGTGGCCTTGGCTAGAAGAGGCGGGGCAGGAATGCTAGTCTCCCCAAGGGGAAGCTTCACCTGCTGCCCAGGAGAGGGCTCTTTAATCTAGCACAAGGGTTCTCAAACTTCATTTCACCGTGACCCCCTTCTGACAACAAAAATTACTACATGACCCCAGGAGGGGGAATTGAAGCCTGAACCTGCCCAAGCCCTGCTGCCCTGGATGGGGGGCCAAAGCCCAAGCTCTACCAGACAGAGGGGGGGAGGCAAAATCTCAAGGGCTGCAGCATCCCCTGTGCAATCTGCTTGTACATGTTGATATTTCTATGGGTGGCCCGTAGTTGCGCTTGCATAGCCTCTTCTCTCTACAAGCACAGGAGATCCAATGCTTTTTGCCTGCTCTAGCACCTGTGTGTGTGCCTAGAGTCAGCATGGTTAGCTGGATGCAAACAAAGGTGAGCTGCTAGGTGTGCTCACCAAGGGGAGCAATCAGGAAAAGACATTTCAAAACACGCAGGGTTTTTAAAGTGGAGGAGGCAGGCTTCCAGTCTCTGTGACCCTGAGCAGTGGAGTTTAAAGGTGTGAGCAGAGCAGTAACTGTCAGGGGGACTGGGGCATTGTGGGGCAGTGACTGAAGGACCGTTAGGGTCGATACAGATCATGTAATGTCAGCACAGTGTGAGTGTAGACTAAAGGAGTTTGACGATGGCGTCGCACCATTCGGGGAGGTGGTTTTAAAGCATGACCAGAATGGGCCACTTAACGTCAGCCAGAGACAAATTTGAGCATAAACACATGCACAAATAGGTCCATGTATGGCGTCGTATGTCGACCTAACTGTAACTTAAACCAAGCTGGAGTTAACTAACATGAGGTACAATCCTAGTGAAGACAAGGCAGTTTTATGATTTTCACACAGGTAAGCCGTTTGGGTTAAAGCTAGTATTTACCTTAACCTGCTAACTCATGGGAAATTAAGAACATCCCTACTGGGTCAGACCAATAGTCCCATCTAGCCCAGTATCCTGTCTTCCAACAGCAGCCAGTGGCAGGTGCTTCAGAGGGAATTAACAGAACAGGCAATCATTGAGTGATCCATCCTACCATCCACTCCCAGCTTCTGGCAATCAGTGGCTATGGACTCCCAGAGCATGGGGTTGCATCGCTGTCCATCTTGGCTAACAGCCATTGGTGGACCTATGCTACATGAAGTTATTTAGTTCTTTTTTTGAATTCAGTTATACTTTTGGCCTTCATAACATCCCCTGGCAAGAAGCTGCACAGGTTGACTGTGTGTTGTGTGAAGTACCTCCTTGTTTATTTTAAACCTGCTGCCTATTAACTTCATTGAGTGACCATTGGTTCTTGTGTGACATGAAGGAGTAAATAAAACTTCCTTATTCATTTTCTCCACATCATTCACGATTTTATAGATCTCTACCACATCCCCCTTCACTCATCTCTTTTCCAAGCTGAAAAGTCCCAGTATTTCTAATCTCTACTCATACAGAAACTGTTCCACACCCTTAATGATTTTTGTTGCCCTTCTCTATACCTTTTCCAATTTTAATATATCTTTCTTGAGATGGGATGACCAGAATTTCATATAATATTCAATGTGTGGTGTACCATGGATTTATAAATTGGCATTTTATTTCCTTATTATCTATTCCTTCCCTAATGGTTCCCAACATTCTCTTGGGATTTTTGCCTGCCCCTTCACATTGAGCAGATGTTTTCAAACTGTGTTAATCCATGTGTCTGATAATTCTGTTCTTAGTTTCCACCAATTTTCCTGGTACTCAAGTTAGGTTTACTGGCCTGTAATTCCAGGATCACCTCTGGAGCCTTTTTAAAAAATTGGTGTCACATTAGCTATCCTCCAGCCACCTGGTACAGAAGCTGATTTAAGAGATAGGTACAAACCACAGTTAGTAGATCTGCAATTTCATATTTGAGTTCCTTCCAAACTCTTGGGTGAACTGGTCCTGGTAATTCCTCACTGTTTATTAATTTGTTCCAAAACCACCTCTACTGACACCTCAATCTGGTACAGTTCCTCAGATTTATCATCTAAAAAAGAATGGCTCAGGTGTAGGAATCTCCCTTACATCCTCTGCAGTGAAGACCAATGCAAAGAATTAATTTAGCTTCTCTACAATGGCGTCATCTTCCTTGAGTGCTCCTTTAGTTTTTGAGTCTTTGGCTAGTTGCTCTTCAAATTCTTTTTTGGCCTGCACTTTTGCACTTGACTTGCCAGAGTTTATGCTGCTTTCTATTTTCCTCAGTAGGATTTAACATCCAATTTTTAAAGGATGTCTTTTTGCTTCTAACTACTTGTTTTTACTTTATTGTTTAGCCATGGTAGCACTTTTTTGGTCCTCTTTCTGTGTTTTTTTTTATTTTAGGTATACATTTAATTTGAGACTCTATTATGGTGTTTCTAAAAAGTTTCCATGCAGCGTGCAGTCAATTCACTCCTGGGGCCGTACCTTTTAATTTCCATTTCACTAGCTTTGTTTTTGTGTTGTTCCCCTTTCTGAAGTTAAATGCTACTGTGGTAAGCTTCTTTGGTGTTTTCTGCCCCACAAAAATGTTAAATGTAATTTTATTATGGTCACTATTGCCAAGCGGTTCCACGATATTCACCTCTTGGACCAGATCCTGTGCTCCATTTAGGACTAAAACAAGAATTGCCTCTCCCCTTGGGGGTTCCAGAACTAGCTGCTCCAAGAAGCAGTCAGTAATGGTCTCTAGAAACTATCTCTCCATCTCATCCTGAGGTAACACGTACTCAGTCAATATGGGCATAGTTGTGAAATCCCCCATTATTACTTCGTTTTCGAATTCTATAGCTTCTCTAATCTCCCAAAGCATTTCGCAATCACCATCACCATCCTAGTCAGATTATCAGAATCAGTAGAATATTCCTACTGCTACACTCTTATTATTCAAGCATGAAATTTCTATCCAGAGTCTATGGTACGGTTTGATTCATTTACAATTTTTACTGTGCGCTTTGGCTTCACTAGGACTTCACCTCGAGTTCGCTAAATGGAGTAAACACTAGTTTCCCTACTGAAGACAAGACCCTTCAGTTTTCTTAGACTTGCCTTAGGGTGGGCTCTATTTCTGGCTCTGACTCATGCAAAGTCTCCTGGCGCCAAGCCTAGTACATATGATCCCTTGGTGCCCCCCATCAAGTGAGGGGATATAGCTCAGTGGTTTGAGCATTAGCCTGCAGAGCTGTGAGTTCAATCCTTGAGGGGGCCATTTAGGGATCTGGGACAAAAATCTGTCTGGGGACTGAATAACTAACCCTGATATTGATTCTATGGTCACTTCAGGCCCACACCATAGTTCCTCCAGCTGGTCCCCTGGGCAGATGCAGTCATTGTTGTCCTCCAAAAACCTGTTTCCCTGGGCCAAGAACTGTCTTTTCCACTATCTGTCTGCACTGAGCACAGTGGGCTCCTGAGCCTTAATTGGAGTCTCTTGGCACTACTAAAATAGATTAAGAGCAACAATAAGAATCATTTCAGGCTGAAGGATTTTTCTGCACGCCTCTACATACAACTTTTTCAGGGGGCTCAGGGGAGCCATCTCCATTTGGGGAGCAGCAGCCCCAATTATTGTGGGGGGCAATGGCATGCATGCCACTCACCCCTTTTACAAGCCACGTTCCCACCCTGGGACAAGGAAGGACTGAACCAGGTCAGGTTGTTTGAGCTAGTGGCTTGTACAGGGTGGACACTAAGGTGAGGGCACCCATAGTGGGCGGGTCCCCCCAAAACGAGGGCCACTTATGCGGGACCCCACAGGTGTAGGCACCTCAGACCTGAGGGCAGCTATTAAGAGACGCGTGGGGCTAGGCTGAGCGCACCTCTGGGGGGTGCAAGCTGGGGACACGTACAGGGCTGTGCAAGGGGGGCACTGACGGGGTGGAGACGGGAGAGGTCCCGCTCAGGTCACCCGTGTGGGGGAGCGGGAAACCCGGCGCCCCGCGCGCAGCACCCGCCTCACTTTCATCCTTGGCGCCCAAAGCGTCCGCCGAGCGCCCGGCCGGGCCTACAACCACTCGCTCGTCGCTCTTGTATGAACTTCGTCGTATCCCTCCGCCGGAGAAAAATAATCCAGGCGGCGGGGGGGTGGGGTGCCCCCTCCCCAAGCCCGTGAATCGTTAATGATCGCTCGAGTTACCCCGCGCTGCTATTGCCGCCGCGCTGGGCGGGCCCGGGATCTGGAGGCCCCTGGAGGAGGGATACAGCCGTGAATTCCTAGGCGATCCACCCCACACCTGTTACTCCCTTGTCTCCCTCTAACGGTTTATGCCCCGCGGGTCCGTACAACTAGAGCAGCTCGAGGCTCTGGGCGGCCTCTTCCCCCCTCCGTGTATCCCTCCGCCGCGGGGGGGGGACTTCTTCCACTTCCGGGTCCGCCATTTTGTCTCCCTCCCTCCCGAGCAGAGGGGGGGCAGTTAAAAGCAGGGAACCCCAGTGACCTCCCCTTCCCCCGGCCCGTGGGACGCCCACGCTGGCGCCGCCGGGGGCCGCCTCCGCCTCGCAGGGGTGAGTGGGGGGGTCCCTTCTTGGGGGAGGAGTGGGTCACTCTACTTGGGGGTCACGGGGGAAGAGGCCCCTTGGGAGGCTCTCTCGGGGAGAGGGGGGTACCCTGCCTAGAGGGGAGGCTGGGGGTTGAGAAGGTCTTTGCTCCCACCTAGAGGTTGGGGTTTGGGGAGGGAGCCTGAGGGGAGAGTGTGAATCTTGGAGTGGGGGGAATCCCGGGGGGTCCCCACTTTTGTGGGGTTGAGGGGCTGGCAGGGAGGGGGTGTTGCAGAGCATTGGAGGTGGGGGCAGATCCTCCTGGACCCAGAATTAACAGAAACGAGCGCGGGGCTTTATTCCTTTATTCCGATCACTTGAAAGGTTAAAGTTTTTAGCTGAAGCTTCTCTCAAGACACTTGTTGCTGCTGGAGAGGAGGGACGTTTCAGGTGTCAGATCCTACGGAGACCTCGAATGGGGGGAGGGGTTGTGAGCCTGGGGGGCTCCTGATTTTGGTGATTTTATAGCTGTTTAAGAGTGAATCCAGAGTTAGGTTAAAGTGCGATGAGAGAAACTGTGGGTTTTGTAGTTTTTAAAACAAATCCAAATCCCTTAAGCCCCAATCCTGCAAATACTTACACCCATGATTAGCTTTATGTGCCTTGAACTCAATGGAGCTGTTCATGCGTGGCAAGTGAAGTGTAAAAGTGTTTGCGGGATTGGGGCTTAGGAGACTGTTAAAGGAGCATTAAAAATAAAGGCTGTCCTACTAAGAATCAGTGTAAGTAAAGCTAAGGCCATGATGGTCCTGCTAACACTTGCCTGTGTTTACATGTGCACAATTGCCTCAAAGGGCTTGGCTGCACTGGAGAGTTGCAGCGCTGGTGGTGGGTTTACAGCGCTGCAACTTACTCACTGTCCACTCTTGCAAGGCACATACAACACTGCATCTCCCTGGCTGCAGCGCTTGCTGTACTCCTGCTCTGCCTGGGGTATAATGATTGCAGCGCTGGTGATGCAGCGCTGCTCTGCCAGTGTGGCCACCAAAAGCGCTGTAATTGGCCTCCAGAGGTATTTGGAGGTATCCCAGAATGCCTGTTCAGCCACTCCCAACAGCGCTGCAAATGCTGTCAGTGTGGCCACACTGCAGCGCTTTCCCTACACAGCTGTACGAAGACAGCTGTAACTCCCAGCGCTGTACAGCTGCAAGTGTAGCCATACCCAAAGTCAATCTTTATGTACAGAAAGATCCAGATCCTGTAATGAGCTCTGCACCTGGGGGCCTATTTTGTGCTGCATGGTTCTCATTGTAGGACTGGGCCAAAGTTAAACATATGTGAGCAGTTGTGGGAATGGGGTTGCCCCTAAAAGGTTCAGCAGGGAATACAGACTGCTTTAACGTGGTGCGGAGTTTATTTAAAGTGGCCCTTTTAAGATGTCATCATGCTCTATTTCTAGTTGTTCGTACAGCTTGCAAGGATTTTTTTCATCTTTCAAGTTTGTTTCCGTGAATATCAGTTTTTTATGACAAAGCTAAAAATGGTCACACTCCTTCCTTCTATGTTTAATACTTTGCATATAATAATTGCGCACTTAGGTTTAAAATACCATCTTGTAAAATGGGAAACTTTACATTGGCTATGTTACTTGAGGAGAGTTAGTTTTACTGTCATTTACATACTTGGGGTTACTTATGTTATATTTGGATGCTTCTGTTGAATTGTTCAATGAAGTGGTATAACTTTTTTTCATAAAAAGCGACAGTCCTGTGGCATCTTATAGACTAACCTTAGTCTATAAAGTGCCACAGGACTCTGTCACTTTTACAAATCCAGACTAACATGGCTACGCCCTGATACTTTTTTCATCAAGCTTTTGTCTCTGTTAAAGGTCTGATGGATTCACCGGTTAATTGTGCAGTTCAGTACTGGTATGCATAGACATTCACTTGTAGCCATTTGACGAGCCTCGCACATAAATTAATACTTAGGCTTCATGTCAGTTCTTCATAGGAATGAAATGCTACTGTATTTGTGTCAGACAAGAACTTCAGATCCCCTGATTAACATATTTTGTTATACTTTTAAAGTATATCTTGAAAAACAGAGGCAACATTGCTTAGTAGACTTAACCCAGGACTAGAACCCAGACGTTCCTATTTCCAGCTCTAAAACAGACTGCCTTTATGAACATGGAAGTCACTTTATTGTTCAGTGACTGGCAGCTGTAAAACGAGGACAAAGATACCAGGCCCTTTGCGCATGGTGGTGGGGTGTTTCTGAAGATGAAGTAATTAATCTTTGTAAAATGCTGTATTTACTAAGTACTGTGTGTTGCTGTTGCTATTGTAGACTTGATCTCAAGTCCATGCTGAGCCTCTGAAGTCAGCTGGGGTATCCTTGAGCTATTGGTCTGTATCAGATGATACAGTTGCAGGGTCGGGGTTGCATTTTGCATTCCTATCATGTTGCAAGTACTGAACGTTAAAAAGATATATATTTTCATAAACACTTGAACTGATTGAGTAATTACTGGTCATATCAGGCTTAGATTGATTTCCAGTGTGCATCTATATCCTAGTCTAGCTGATGATATTTTAGTCATATTGCGCGTTTAAAGTGGTTTTTTTTCTGTTTTAAAATGCAGCTTTCTGAAAATTTGTTCCCATGTATAAAGATGTCGTTAGTGGACCTTGGAAAGAGGTTGCTAGAAGCAGCTCGCAAAGGGCAAGATGACGAAGTTAGAACGCTAATGGCAAATGGTGCTCCTTTCACCACTGACTGGGTATGTTTTTAATAGAAGAGGCTACCTTTTTCCATAAAGGTATTTACTCCAACTAAAATATAGAACAGATCCTGTGAGGGCAGCCTGAGGGGTAGATGATAATCTTAAGAGTCCTAACTTCGCTCCTGGGCACCCTCGCTCTGTAACTGTGTGACGACCAGACTGATTAACTGTGACATTTCATTGCTGGGAAATTCAAGCAACAAGCATTCGTACACTTTTGAAATGTTTATGCAGACTTAGGCCCTGATCCTGAAAGCTGGTCTATGCAGACTTAGGCCCTGAACCTGTTCCTGCAGGAGGAATTATTCTGTGAATAACTTTACTATCATGGAGTAGCCCCATTGGAGTAAGAGGGACTAGTTTGGGATAGTGAAGTTAAGTATGGGTTTAAATAGTTAAAGGATGGGGCCAAAGCATGGCATTCATACTCCTGGTAAGTTGCCAGTGTAGCCAGTTTGGGTGCCGCTGTTATAGAATGTTGAGCAATTTTTTACCTGTCCTTGAGTATGGGGGTGTTTGATCATTCCTTTTAAGTCTTCTTTAAAGTCATCCTTAAGTGTCAATGGTTTTCAAACTATATTAACTTGCTAAGTACATTTAAATACTGAATTTAAAGGCTATAAGAGGGAATTAGAGCAGCCAACCATATTGACTGGCAACTAATGTGTGTTTTTTTTATTTTTTGTGGATATGTTTTAAATGTTTCATTTAAAGTAATTGTATATCAGATCTCATTTGACAGAAGTTTAGTTCAGTGATCAGTTTATTTTTTAACATTTGCCTTGGTGCAAGTGATCACGATCGAATTTTGTTTGCTGTCAACACACAGACTATAATACCAATCATTCATTTATATAATTGGTGCTTGTTGCAGGGTCAATTGCTGGTTGGCTTGCCTCCTTCTGGCAGAGCACACCATGACCATCCCTTTGCATTGGGTGCCCCCTGCCAGTAGTTGCTCTCCAGACCCCGTGGCGATCTATCCATTTAACTCGGCCCTCTACCACTTCCTGACATTCAGCCCTCTGGCCAGGTGGCTTTTTTTTTTTCTCTTGCCACTGTGAACTTAGGTCAGAGGTGAAAGTAAGCCAGTATGGTCCAGTACAGTGTACCGGCAAGAGCCAGAACGCCATGCCGGACTGCACTGGATTCATTGGTGGGGATTTAAAGAGCACAGAGCTCCTGTGGCTGCGAGGAGCCCAGAACCCTTAACACCCCCCCCCCCCCCTCTGGCAGCTGGGCTGGGGCTGGGATTAAAGGGCCCGGGGCTCCCAGGCCCTCTAGTTTGCCCCGAGCCCTGGGTTGATTTAAAGGATCTGGGGCTCCGAGCCACAGCTGGTGCCCCAGGGCCTTTAAATCTTGAGAGGGCATGCCTCTTCCGGTTGAGGGTCCCCTCCCCCCCCCCGCCCCAAGGACTCTGGCAGTACCGTTAAGTCCTGCAAGTTACTTTCACCCCAACTTGGGGGTTTGTACTTCCCCTATGTGGGGGTGTAATTCTAGTTCTTTAAAATTGCTGAACACATTAATGGAGATAAATATGTGCTTCCACACCTATGTTGAACAGATAACTTTTTAAAAACATTTTTTGATATACAGCTTGGGACATCACCTCTTCATCTTGCGGCCCAGTATGGCCATTATTCAACAGCAGAAGTGCTGCTTCGAGCAGGTGTTAGCAGAGATGCTCGAACCAAAGTGGACAGGACACCACTGCATATGGCTGCAGCTGATGGACATACACATATTGTAGAACTTCTTATTAGGGTAAGTTAGATGTTGTACATCAATCTGCAGAATATAAATCCGATAAATTACATTGTAATGTCCCTTATTAGGCTTTACTCTATGTGAAGAAGTTATTGGTCGATTTATGCCAATTAGATATTTTTACTGGTAGGATGAAATACAAAACTTCTTCCCCCTCTTAAGTATCATTTAAAAAAAATTTTCTAAGGAAAAATCTCAGAATTGTTCAATGAAATCACTGCTTAATTTAGTGATAAGTATGGGAGATTTAAAACAGGGGTTCTCAAACTTTTTTTGCTGGGCCCCCCTTTGAAAATATTTCAGGCTGTGACAACACCCCCACCCCTCATTCCCATATCACGCCACCCTTCCTTCTGTGTTGGGAAGAAGGAAGGAAGGTTGTCAATAATGTGACTCCCAACAATAGCCTTGCAACCCCCTATTGGGTCGGGGCCCCCATTTTGAGAAATGCTGATTTTAAACAGTGTGATGTCTGTGCAGGAGAACTGGAAGCACATAGCTCAGGGTGACGTTAAAGCAGGGGTAGACAACCTATGGCACATGTGCCAAAGGCAGCACGTGAGCTGATTTTTCAGTGGCACTCACACTGCCTGGGTCCTGGCCACCGGTCTGGGTGGGCTCTGTATTTTAACTTATTTTTAAATGAAGCTTCTTAAATATTTTTTAAAAACCTTATTTACTTTACATACAACAATAGTTTAGTTATATACTATAGACTTACAGAAAGAGACCTTCTAAAAACATTAAAATGTATGACTGGCACACGAAACCTTAAATTAGAGTGAATAAATGAAGACTCGGCACATCAGTTCTGAAAGGTTGCTGACCGCTGTGTTAAAGCAACACTATTTTGCTTAAGGAATCATATTGTCTGAATTGTTTTACCCATTGTTGTGACAAATAACACCTAGGATGAGTGTCATCGTAAAAGATTAATACCAAAGCAAATCTCTAAATTCTTAAGTGGTGTGTTTGCGCATGCATACCCACATATTTGACAGCATGTCGGGTGGGATCTATGAAGGGACTTAGATGTTGCAATGCTGATCATGATGGTGGCACTTAACTTTTAGGTGCCTAGACACTCACAGGGACAACACTGTGATCCACAAAGCTGGGCAGGTGTCTATATTCCATACCACAAATGAGGGGAGATAGATATGTTAGAATACCATGCTGGCCTTTGTGGATTGCAGGCAGCTCCACCCTAAAGTACCAATGGGAGATGCTATTGTGTGCTCTGTTTTGCTCTTCTATCAGAGATAGGTGCCTAACTCTGGGCTACAGGGAGGCATCTGTCTACGAATGGGAACCTGCCACTTGGAGTCATGCCTCAATCGCCTCAGAGCATGCCTACTGGATCAAGCCTTGCACGTGTCTTAGGTGGCCGAATGTGTGTCTTTCCCCTTTGTTTGTGAACCACGTTCACGCTGAGGCTTTGGTGGGAGGTAGGCATCCAGCTGCTCAGAAGGAGGCAGCCGTACACATACCCAGAGGCAGGAACATAGGTGCCAAGGGAACTCTTGCTCTGACAAAAGCAGGCACTGAGTGAGTTTAGGCATCTGCAGGGTTCTGCAGGAGTCTTGTGGATTCCAGTGGAACCAAAACTGGAACTTAGCTGCCTAAGTCTGGGATTTAGGTGCAGAAGTACCTTTGTGATTCCACCCTTTGTGTTCAGCCTGTCCCTCTTGAATGAGGGAGAGGCCATGCTCTGAAAAAAATACTGTTAGATGAAAGCAATGCTTTTATTTCTCTCAGAATGGTGCTGATGTAAATGCCAAGGACATGTTGAAGATGACTGCCTTGCACTGGGCAACAGAACACAACCATCGCGATGTTGTAGAGTTGCTTATAAAGTATGGAGCTGATGTTCATGCTTTCAGCAAGTTTGATAAATCAGCCTTTGATATAGCCCTGGACAAGAACAATGCAGAGACTCTGGTAATGCTGCAGGTGGGTTAAGGAAGAAATCTGTTAGCTGATAATTACGGGGAAAGTACGTTATCTGCCTACAGCATTTGCCAATGCGATGAGAATGAACATTCTGAAAGAAACTCTCTTGCATGCCTGAATCAGAATTGTAGTAACTCGTATAAAATATTGCGATGTCAATTGATATTAGTTTCTTCATCACTAAGTTAGTAGATTTGGAGAATAATGTCCAAAATTTCAGCGCTGCATTGGTTTTCTTGCAGGCGCACAGTTCTTCAGAAACTCTGCTTTTGAACTCTTGGAATTGACTCTTTGTTCTTGGAATGTTTATGGAAACATGCCTATAGGAATGGAAGATTATTTTTATTTTATTACAAGGTTGATTACTTAATGTTTGGAAAAGGCTATTTACATAGTGGGCTTGATTCTCTCTTGCCCTGTAACTTGTGTATTGATTTACACTAGTGTAAAACACTGCCATTTTTGATTTGGTAGTATTTTTATACCTACTTTTGCACCAGTGCAAAGCAAATACAATTATTTGACTACACAAGATGCAGAGCAACAGAGAATTAGGCCCCAAAAATGCTATATAGATGCCAAGTATTTCTCTTATTGGAGATGAGATAAAAATGTGTGCCTAATTGCATTTTCTTCTTAAGGAGGCAATGCAGAATCAGGTGAACATGAATCCAGAGAGATCAAATCCTGTCACAAATACAGTGACTGTTGCCTCACCATTTATCCTTGCATCAGGGGAAGTTCTCAATCTTGCTAGTTTCGTTTCTTCCGCAAACACCAAAACAACCTCAGGTAAGATTCTGTGAACATGTAAGCAAAAAATGCTTCTCCAAAATATTTCTTGTCTAAAGATTTTTAGAAAGCTGCATCTCTCAAATTCAGTCTTCTGAATTGTAGAAGGCAGATGCTCTAAGTTGATAGAGAAAGTTGTTTAAAACGTATTGGAATGCACTAAAATATCCATCCTATCAAAATATACACTCTATCTGTAAAAGATAATGGGCCAGAACTTAAGCTGGCATGAAAAGGCTTGTTCCACTGAGTCAGCGGAGAGCTTTGCTATTTTCACCAGTTGAGGATCTGGCTCAGTGTGTATTGTAAGCAGTAAAATAGAACCTTCATAACTTGGAAAATGTAAAGGACTCAAATTACAATGCACTGATAGTTAACTTAAGAACGGCCATAGTGGGTCAGACCAAAGGTCCGTCTAGCCCAGTAAGTATCCTGTCCGCTGACAGTGGCCAGTGCCAGTTCCACTAGTAAAATTTGAGTAGGTAAGATATATTCACCATTTGGTACCTAATCCCTACATTTGTCAAGGATTCATTAATACTCTGTTTTATTACTTCTTAACTGGAAGAGCAGAGCGAGTCATCTCGTGTACTTGAAAGTCAGATAGGGAAACAAATGGAAAATCATTGCAGAGAATGTATCTTGGGTGTTATTTTTTTTCTAGCCAATAGATGAGATAAGATACAAAAATGAGGAAGCTAGTTATTTCCATAAATTTGTCTGAAAAATTCATTTAAGGCCAAATATAAATTCTTTTCCTTATGTGAGACTTTATAACCTGTTGGTTTTTGTTATATTTGGGAAATCCAAACTACGGTTTCTTTTCAATCTTAAGGAGGCTTCTGAATACAAGGTTTATGAAGCAAGTTGAGGGCCTGACCTTGCAAACACCTCTGCATGTGAGTAACTTTTGAAGCTAATGGAACTGTTCACATGCATGAGTGTTTGCCAGAGTTGATTGGAGCAGTATTACAAATGTGGATGTTTCTTGTTTTCAGTTCTAAGGGCCCAATGCTGCAATTGGCTCAGTACAAGTGGCCCCCTAATCCTGGGTGTTGCCCCATTGATTTAGTGAGACTGAATTTACTTTGAGTAGAAACTTGCCATGTGGCTTACTCCTTTAATAAATTGACAGATCCCATAATTAACCTCCCCCCAAAAAAAACAAACTGAGGTTTAAAAGGGCTTCACATGAATAATGTCTCACCTTGTCCTAAAACAAGGACATTCTCGCAATATATGTATCCGATTAATGTTAAAAATATGAAAAGGCCAATATGTCTTTCCCATTTTGTTCTTTTTGGATGCCACACTCTAAAACTTTACTCCTGTCAATAGTAACTCTGGTCTGTCAGGGCCAGCAAACCCTTATCCAGTGGTGAGCTGGAGCTGGTTCACACCAGTTCGCAAGTACTGGTTGTTAAACTTAGAAGGTGGTGTATAACCAGTTGCTAAAGAGGTGGCCAGGCTTCCCCAGAAGGCAATTTAAAGGGCCTGGGGCTCCCAGCAGGGGCTGGAGCCCCAGGCCCTTGAAATAGCCCCCGGGGCTGCTGCTACTACCCCGGGGAGGGAGGAGAAACTTGTGGGTTCTGAGGGGGGCAGTTGGGGGGGAAGGGGGGCGTGACAGGCATGTGGAGCTTGTTCTGTACTCACCCCACAGTTCCCTACCGGGTCTTTGGCAGCACTTCAGCGGTGGGTCCTTCACTTGCTCCAGGTGAAGGACCTGCTGCTGAAAACCTGGAGCAAGTGAAGACCACCCCCACCCCGCCACCACTGCGGAAGTGCTGCTGAGGACCCAGTAAGGTTCTTAAGGTTTTGGGAACTCATTACTGCCTTTATCCCAACATGTCATTAGCATTTACTTTATTTTCCCACAAGAGGGCATTAGAGACTGTACTTCAGTCTCAGCAAGTAATAGTTTTAATGTTTTTACATAAGTGAAGACACTCTTTGTATCACTTCTTGCTTGTAGGTGACTAAAACGTTTATTTAAAACTACAAACTCCTTAATGAGGGCAAATGTCTTTTATTTGCCTGAAGAAATTTTGTTCAGAAGTAATGTTACAACTTTCTGAAAATAGCATATTGAATATACTAACTTTGGTCCCTCTTTCTTCTGTTTGGTCAGTACTGTCTCAAAGTATAATGGATTACTGTGCTCAGTTGAGGGAAGAAGCTTCTTGCACTGGAATTGGGATGATTTTTATTCCTTGCACAAAGCCGAATCTGCAATCCAAGAACTTGATATGCTGACTCTAATAGTCTTTACACTAGTTCCTTTGTTGGGTTTCAACTGACTGGCGTATGTTGTGAAGCTGGTTGTCAAACCATACATTGAAATTGCTAGGTGTTATAATTAACTAATTTAGCTTTCAAGAAAAAGCTCTGATTTGTGACAAACAAAATGTGTTTTCTAAAAAGCAATGCTGAACGGAGTCAATACTTTATAGATTGGCAAAATTTCACAGTAAAAGAATTTGGGTTGTCAACAGGCTTTTTAAAAAATTTTTTGGTATTTGCAATTCTGTAATTGAAATGTGACACTGCAAAGTCAGGTAAATATAATTAAATGTATAGCAACTGCTTTCATAATGCTAATGTGGTCAGACTGTGTCTATTCTATGCTGGTGAGGGCTTGTATTTTGATCATCTGTGGCTTTGAAAACATTGTTCGCATCTGTTCAGGATGAAAGCTAATTGTAGTGCCAAAATCTGGATTTTGATAGCCCAGGGGATTACCATCAGGCCACTTGAAGGTGATCTTTGTGACAATGCTGGAGTAAGTCATGTTAGCTTGCATCAATTTGCTCCATTTAATTCCTTTGCATTGTTTCTAATACATTTATTTTTAAATCCAGTAAAATGAATATTCAGTAGAAGAAGGTATTTATTTTAACCATGTTTTAAGAACAGTATGTGGGACTGTTTCAGATCTTGAAGTGGGGTATGCTGGAAAAACATCTCCAGTAGAGTAGTAGGTTTTTGGCAGCATTTTTTTGCTTGAACACTTCTTTTAGTAAAGTCTTAATAGTATAGTAGAACACTCTGACTGCAAATGTCCTTCACTTGCCTTCATTTCCTCAAAACAGGTGATTCCCGTGTATCTACAGTGCAGTTTTCAAACTCAACAACCTCTGTGCTTGCTACACTTGCAGCCCTCGCTGAAGCATCAGCTCCTCTTTCCAATTCAAACAGAGCTACAGGTAGATGGAATGAATCTGCCGTTGACATCAATGTATTTAATCCCTAGTGTATAATTTGCAAGAAATCATAAGGAAATTGGGTTACTTAAGTATAGCTTGTAAAAAGGATTTGAATTCATTCAGCATAACTCAAGAGTTGCAACTACTGCCAGATATATCACTTTGCAAGGCTAATAGATTTGTCTATCATAGCTCAGATATTTCTACAGATCATAGTTGCTCCTTTGAATGAAGCACCAAAGTATTTTTTTACTAACCAGTCTTTCGCTCTATCCTGTTTTGACCAGGATCCTGTTAGAACTGTTCTGTGCAACTACATGCTATAAAAATAGAATAGGACACAACCTGTATCTCAGTCAGATGCTCCTTACTACACAAATATTGACAGTGTTATTTTTTTCAAACTCCAGTTTTACCAAACAGTTTGGAATGATTTTATCACCACCTCTATTTTGTATGTTTCCCCTGACTTTTACAGAGCCTCATTGTGGGTTTTTTTAACTGTTAGGCTGTCTTGGGGCCTTAGTAACATTTGGATTCTTTTTGTGCATACCATAGAATCTCAATTTTATGACCATTATGAACAACCATTTACATGAACTATTTTTCCTGACCCTGGGAAGCGGAAATAATCACATGATAAAAGTGATGTAGTTGAGCAAGTTGACACCCCTTTATGTTCTGAGGCTATCAGTGTGTTGGAAATTGCTTTGCAGTGGTTTTGAAGGACAAGAAGAAAATAATTAACAGCACCAAACTGCAATTTATGCACTGTGCCTGCTGTAATTTTGAGATGTTCATCAGATCAGAAAGGTCAATTTTATAAACTCAGTCCCAATTGGTTCGTAAAACAGGGTTCTACAGTACTTTATTCTAAAAAACGGTTTGTGATGCTTCTATGGCAGTGATTCTCAGCCTGTTTACCATTGTGGGCCACATGTGCAGCTCTTTGTTATGTGGCTGCATCTACACAGTATCTATACTACCTACATGGCCCTGGGGATGTCACATGGATCACAGCTCTGTGCTCATTGGATCGTAGGTTGAGAGCCACTGCTTTATGGTATATTTACAATGTGCAGAATGTGGAAACCACCGGTTGACTTTAGAATTATCAAGCTGGCCATCTTTTAAAAGCAGTCCTTATGTAATCTTTTTTTAAACTTTGAACCTATTTTTTTTCAGACAGTACTTTTGACTGTATTAGTTTTATTTGTATTTGTGAATGCTGGTGCTTTAAATTCATCTAGGTATCCAAAGAGAATTATTTATTTTTACCATTGAAAAGTTGCTATGATTGTATTGGTGTTTTATTTTTGTCCATTTTAGATTTTTAACATTTGCAGATTACTGCATATCAGATGCTTCAGTGTTTGTGGTTCTTGTGCAGTAAACATTGACTCATTTACTCCAAGCTTAGCTTTCTTTAAAAAACAAAAAAAACCTTAGGAGTTTTGCTCTGCTTTCTCCAGCTAACACAGAGGAAATAGTGGAAGCAAATTCTGTAGATTCTGCAATACAACAGGTGGTTGGCAGTGGAGGTCAACGAGTCATTACGATAGTAACAGACGGCGTTCCACTGGGCAGTCTCCAAACAGCCATTCCTACTAGTGGTATCAGCCAGCCGTTTATAGTGACCATGCAAGATGGACAGCAAGGTAAGAGGCTACTCAGTTTAGAAAACTGTAAGCCAGTTTTAGACTTTCCTAATGTTAAGAAAAATAAAAAAAAGCTATAGGTAGGTGCACAGAGATAGACTTAGGTCTGTGAATCTCAGGAAACTAGGCATGGAGGGGCGGGTGGGGGGGGCGAGGGCAGGGAGAGGGAAGGAAAAATGAGGCATTACATAGTTCAGCTTGCTTGCAGTGTGCTGCTTTTTTTTTTTTGTATTAATTTTTCTACAGATTGTCTTCCAGTGAGCATTCTAAACAGAAGGGTAGAGAGAATTAAGGCCATCTTTATGACTAAAGCTAGTTGCATAATCATTCTAAATAACAAGTACTGGCTTTTATTATAAATGAATAGTTGATCAAATGAGTGAAACATACTAGTAATGATAACCTAATAGAGGTTTATGATAAAATATCGGTGGGCATTCCCACCAGCTAGGCTAGGAATTTTCCTAGAATGATTGTATGTGTCTCTCCAAATCTGCGATTAAAGGACTCAGCCAATTGTGTCTCTCAAACACTACCCATTGTGTGATTATTTTGGAGTCTTAAATAAAATGGGTTTACGACCTTTCCTTGATGGTCATGCTTCAAGTATCACTTATTCCCTTCTCAATATTGCTATGATACTCTAATACTTAGCTTTAACGATCATCCCTAATCTGACAGTTCCACAAACTGCAAGTATGTGTTTGAGAATGGGCAGACACACTCATATAAGATTACCTGTATACTTTGTGCATACTGCTGGTTCATTTAGTAATAGCCACCAACCACAAGTAATATAGTAGTAACCAAAATTGGAAAATTATATACTTATACGTATAAGCATCTATAAAATCAGGGATCAGCAACTTTTGGCTCCGCGACCATCAGATATGCAGGCGCCGAAGACATACAATAGACTTAGGGTCGACAGGGACCATATAATCATTCCAACATGACTCCTGCACAAAGCGGCCACAGAATCGCTCCATACCATTCTATTAGCAAACCTGACCTATGTGAGTTATTGAGTCTTTCAAATTGTGGTTTGAAGACCTAAGCTGGCAGAGAATCCACGGCACAGAGGTAAACCTAAGTACACAGTGCCTGCGTGCCAGCTATTACCACTGTCAGGCAGGACAGCAACTGGTTGGGGAATATTGGGGGGGGGGGGGGGGGTGCTGGGCATTAGGGGAGCAACCCCATGACAATCCCCCACATGACCCAACTCCTAGCCCGGGATCCCCACACTCTCTCCCCATCCCTTTCCACCTTATCTGGGGAGGGCCAGGGGAGGATGTCTTCGACCTGGCCACAGCCTGCCAGCCCTGGAGCTGCAGCTGCTTCAGAGGCTGAAGGACAGCAGCGTGGCCCGAAGTGGGGAGACTCTGGCCCTACCTCTTCCCTTCTGGCTGTGCTGCCTCTGCTTGCTCCCTTTGTTGGGGGGAGGGGCTGTCCCACCTCTCCCTCTCTACCCATTCATAAGCCGACCCCCTTCTCTGGTGCTTCTTTTTTTACTAAAAAAAATTTGGCTTATGAATGGGTATATATGGTATTTATTTTCATTTCACCTGTTTGCAAACTGTCCATGAATGGAAAGCAACTTTCTCACATTTATTATTCAGAATTATTTGTCAAATGTCTACACATAATTATTGATCTGTAGCTTGTTCTGTCAATGTTCCTAATTAGAACTCTCTTGATAGAACACAGTAGTTCATATCCTAGAATACCAGGATTGGAAGGGCCCTCTTAATTCAATTGCGATACTATTGACAAGAACAGGATGATGAAAGAACTATAGTATTCCCTATAATAGGGAGTGTGTTTAACCAAAAAAAAAAAAAATTCACTGTTGACTTAAGATTCTCCCAGCTAGGTGGTGAATGGGCTCTGAAACTTTCTTCTTGCAGTAGCAAAGAGGATGTCTTAATGCAAGATATGAACAAGCAAATGTAACCTGGGACTTGATAAGAAGCTCTGCATCCCTTCAGTAAATTTAGAAATTACTGATTGTTTCCCACCACTTTTGTGCAGAGCAGCACCTCCCTCATGCATTAATTTTGAAGTAGTCTGTCTCTGGATTTATGTACAAAAGCATCTGTAATCCATTGTATATTCATTTCCTGCATTTAATATTCCTTGACTTGTAGTTTTAACTGTACCTGCTGGTCAGGTTGCAGAAGAGACTGTTATTGAAGATGATGATGATGATGATGATGATGTAGAAGAGGAAGAACATCCACCAGCAAAGAAGCAAAAAGTTGACCAAAATGTAAATGATTTGGAGGAAAACCAGGTAAAAATTTGTTTGTAACTTTCATAGAAAATGGGTGCAGTCTAAATTATCAGTCTGCACTGAACTGAGAATGTAGGGTTTCAAGTATAGTTAAAAAATAACTCAAAAATGATGTGGCCCAAGTTGATTTTTAAATTTAGTCAATGATCGTGTCTTTCCCATTTCTGAAAACTCTCACTATGTTTCTCATTCTTTCTGCTCAATCTGTATGATCAGTTAGGTGGTATTACTGTATTGCATACTAATTCTTATGTAGTGCTGTTCATTAGTAGATATCAATTCTTTACAGAGGTGAGTGTCATTGTCCCCATTTAAGGAGGGGGAAACTGAGGCACAGAGAGGGGAAAGTGACTTGCATACTGTCACCCAGCATGCCAGTGGCAAAGCAGGGAATAAGAAACCAAGTCTCCCTCATGGCAGTGAAGTGCTGTGCCCCCTAGGCCACAGAGCAAGTGGTGTTAGCAATTGAGTCACTGGTGGTGGGAAGGGAGAGTCTCTTCCAAGTCACTCTTTTTGTGTAATCTTGTCAGTTAATTTTTGAGCCCAGGCTATTGAGTTGAAGCATTGTACTCTGCTCTGTTATTTAGAACTCCCTCTAAAACTGCAGTGATGACAGACCCAATGTGAGACTGACCTCTCCACATTCCACCTGCTGTTTTAAAGAATGTCAGATAACTTATCCAGCACCCTCTCATTTGGAAGGATATGGTGGCACAATTTACCTTTTGGTTTTGGGGGCCACTAGGTGTTGTGGGTTCTTTTTTTGTTTAGTCTGTTTCTCTAGCCCTCTCCCCAGTTGCCAACACTGTTGCTTTTGCATCTGGATTATAAAGAAATATGGAAACCCCACTAATCCATCCTTATGGGGTCACTTATACTAGAGAACTGTCCCTAGCCTACCTTGCTGATAAGTCCAACAGACAGTTTCTGCCTTAACACATACTCTGTGCAACTTGATTTCACTTAACATAGGCCACTAATCAGCCCTTTGATGCAACCCAGCCCTGTTTTAGATTTACCAATGAGTAGAGGCAGAAAGCTTTGTATCCCTATGCCCTGAGACATCCCATTATCTCTCTATGCACTTAGTCTGTCCTTTCTTACCTGTGTCTAGGTATTGTGTATTAGTGCTTGCATCCCAGATACAGGCGCAAGCTGCTGACTCATTTGAGCACTAGTCAGTCTGTCTCGTTTTGTAGGACGAAAATGAAAGGGAAATGTTACAGCAGCAGTTGCACGAGGCAAACAGAAAGGCGCAAGAATATCGAAGCCAGCTAATGAAGAAAGAACAAGAAGCGGAGCAATACCGGCTAAAGCTTGAAGCCATGGCAAGACAGCAGTCCAATGGTGCTGAGCTTACAGTGGTTGAAGAGGTTGCTGAGGTGGATGCAGTTGTGGTATCGCCAGAGGAAATGGACGAGTCTGCAGCCACTGTAGTGGAAACAGAGCAGCCTACTGACATTGCTGTGGAAACTGTAACGGCGTAACCTGCGAGTTACCAACTCCGTTTTTAAAGGAAAAACCATTATTTTAAAGGAGATGCTGTTGACAAGCAACATTGTGAGCTAACTGGTCTGTTGAAGACCCACCATGCAACTGGAATGTTGAAGAACTGAACTGCTTGTGTGGTTCCATTCAGAGGGATAAAATCTCTCCTGCAGCTCATGACATTAATTTGCTTTGAACAGAAAGCCAAAGGTGCTCTTATAGTTTGATGTTGAGAGAAAGGTATTTTAAAAAGTACCCTAATAAATTTAGCCAGCAAGTGACCACCAAGCATATTTTGTAACATAGGTCTATAATGTGGGAGGGAAAAGGGTGGGTGGGGAAAGTAGTACCTCATTGCCAAAGTGGCTGGTAATAGCGCTCAGCTGCCCTGAATTTACTGCACTGAAAACAAATTTTATGCAATGACATATTTGCACCCTTGTGTGTAGTTATCAGATTGGAAACCATGATTTGGAGTCTCACAACAGTCTGTTTGGGGAGTATAAACTTTTCATTAAAAAGCTGGCTTTTATTGGAAAGCAAACGTTTCTGAAATAAAACACTATTGACAATATCTTCCAAAGCCCTTTAAGAGAAGGTGAAAAATGGATTGGTCTTTGTAGATGATGTTTGTTTCAAACATGAATCCAAAATACAGCACCTCCTACAAGAGCAAAGCACAGGCTAAGTTTGCATGAGGTCTTCAGCATTTAAGCAATTTGAGATATCAGGGAATATTAAAATGCCTTTTTTGGCCTGTTTTTGAAAGCGCTATCTACATCTGAACCCTTGACTACCTAAAGGGATACCAGGTAAAAATTAGACCCTTCAGTTTTATGAAACTCGGTCAAGTTTTCTTTTTAGCATTTTTGTGCTATTCAATGGCACCAACTGTTTATATATGCAAAATGTCTGAAGTTGTGTTATAAGACAGTCTGGGAGGCTAGTATGTTTCTGTTTGGAAGTGGGTAGGCATCTCACAGCTTTACTAATCAAAATTGTCCATTTTAAATATACTAAAACAAATTTTTTAAACAAGTGACTGATCTTACTATTAAATGTCTATTTGCTTGCAGACCCAGAGGGTAAATAAGTTACCTATATGTGTTGCCTGTTGCAGGCTGAGAGATTGTATTTTAAAGTGAGAAACATGTATTACATGCAGAACTGTCTGTCTGTCTTTTCTGTTACAAGACTGAAGCAAAATTATTGGAAGTGCTATGATCAACTGTGGGAAATATTGTTTACAGTATGGTAGTCTTAATTAATGATCACAAGTAAAGCAATTTAAATTGAGGAAAAACTTCACAAGAATGTAGCCTGACCACTTTGCTGCAGAGTTTAGAAAATATTAAATCTCTTCTAGCTTGAAAAACTGATACTGCTTTCTTGACAAGTTTTGGAAAATCTGTCTTCCCTCTAAGGCAAGTATTGTTAAATTCATGACTTCAGTTTGCATAATACAGTCTCTCCTGCTTAAGTTCTGTTTATGAGGATTGCAAGTATTCATGGTAGTTGTTCAATTTCATGGTTGCAAAGGTTTGTCTTGTATTCTTATCTCCAGCAGCGTGTGTCCAGATAATGTGGTTTTGTGTTGATACAAATACCTCTTTCATTATAATTCTTTTCTAGCAGACATGCCCATGTTAGGACATGAGATGAATCATGCAGAGACTTTTTTTAGTCCACAAAGATACTAACTTCTGGAATCCTGGGCATGGTCATAGGTGAAAATGAATTGGCCTCTGTGGAGGGGAGACTGGGTCACATCAGAAAAGCCTGGCTCAAGTTCATAGGATAGTCATGGCTCAAGAGTGGCTTTGAATTGATAGCAATGACATTGCAGGTCATGTCCTGAGAGGGGCCGTGGAGGCCTATTGGAATCAGGTTTTGCTCTGTATGGTGCTGTTAGCCTCTCGCATTAATGAGCATGAGATTGGCATACATTTTTTTTTAAATGTAACTTCAGCCTGTCTTTGCAGCTTGAATTCCATATCTATTCTAAAGCCTTTGCATTCAAGCATTTGATCCGTTTCCTGTTCTAAGTGAATTGCCTCTGTTCAGTCAAGAAATGGGAAAGATTGAAGCACCTCACATAAATTCTTTTTGACCATGCATTTTGGCCTAACAGTTCTCCATCTGTAGATATTGTACCAAATTCAACCATTGCCTCCATGCACCCTCATTGTCTCCGCTTGGATTGAATGGTTGAAATAGAGCAGAATTTGATATACATCCACACTGCAGAGTACATATGTAAGTTGTATTTATTCTGTACATATGCTTACAGTGCAAAGCTTCTTTTAGATGGTGCAGATAGTACACTGTGCCTTTAGAAATGAAGGAAGAGAACTATCCATTGTAATGATGGATTAATATAAGTCAAATAGTTTTAATTTAGTAGTCTTTATTAGAAAAAGTGACTTCTGAACAGAGAGGTTTCTTGATTAGGAGAAAAGCATTGTTCAGTTTTAATTTGAAAGAAAGAATTGTAGAAGCTGGGTCTCTTCCAACTCTGTTTGGTTAGCAGTCCATATCCCTATCAATACAGGACTACTATATTTTCTGAGGTTTTGCTCAGTCTAGTGTTAAGTGCCACAAAACTGGGGTATCTACCAGTTAAGCTTTGGAATAATTTCCTTCTTGATTTCACGGTCTGGAGTTTTCTCCTTGTCTGGATGGTTTATTTTGTTTAGCGCCCCATCTTCCCCCAAAGTGAGCGTTGGTTGCTGGAGTCACAAATCAGTAACTAGGGAATCTTGCATCGTCACTCTGATTGAATCTTTGTGCAGTTTCAGTGGAAGCCGTGAGAGGGACTATTCTACTAACAAGGAGTCAGATAAGAGAGTTTGACTCTCCTACGTAAATTTTCCTCTATTTAGTTCTTGTGGCTAGAAGGTAACAGTGAAGAGGCCCAGACTTTTAGAATCAAGCATTGGGCTTTGGACAGCAGCTTCAGAATGAGAAACAAAGGGCTCGATTTCTTTGATAAAACCAATCACTGCTAAAATAGCATTCTGTGAATCTTGGTAGTGTCTCAATTCCTCAGTTGGGATTGAGGACATGTTGTAATAGGCGCTGTACGAATGCAATGCCTACCCCAACTAGTGATCTAAGGACAAGCCAAGCAAAGGCTGGTCAGTGATATAAACTCAGTTAAAATAGCTGTTGAAATTAATTTAAATGTTGCAATAAGTTGCATTTCACCAAACTTGGAGGAGTCTCCTTGGTAACAATTAAGAATCAAAAAGCAAGATTCAGGAAAACATGCTGTCAGTTCTCTTGCAGCTGGATTGGGGATAGGAAAGAAGCTGGTCCATAAAATGAAGAGGGGAAGGGAGTGGGGGGGATGTGAGCCAAAGTCACGAATGGTTTGTTGGAAAGAGTTTAACATGTAATCTTATGGACACTTGCTATTTGCAGAACATACAGGTAAGAGTGTGTCTGCCATACAGCAGAAAGACATCATGGTAGCAGTGTGTCAGTAATGGAACTCCGCACACTGTGAATTCAGTGCCATCTTGACTCTTAATTATATATCCATTCAAAGGCAATAACCTATAAGGAGGGTGGTTGCACCATTTGTGCATATACCCAAAGTAGGAAGTGTGTCGCATATTCCACTTTCTTTTAACATAGTGAGCCAGTCACCCCTGCTATAACCCCCCTAAAATCAATGGAGTTACCAAGATGAATTTGGCTGTGTTTTTCATCACTTATTGTAGTGCAATTAAAACTTAATAGTCCATAAATTTCAGAAATATTTCCTGCAAGGGGCGGGGGTGTCTTTGAAATATTGTGCAATTTAAAGATATGCCCTGGCAGTCCAGTCCAAGCAGAAATTATGTGGTGTGGTTTTTCTTGTTTAAAACAGCTGGCTACGTTTTAACAGTATTTTATTGGTGGTTTTCACTAACTGCTTTAGGAAAGACTTATGAAACTACTTTCTTTGTATTGTAAAATCTACCATGGAACTTACTGGTTTTATGTATCAAAGTGCATTTATTTATAAACAGTGTAACTATTTATAAAAAGACTTTTTATATCTTTTCCAAAAGATGTTTTGAGGAAGGCTTTAATAATGAATTTTTAAAATTAATGATAGTTTGGAAAAACAGGACTCTTACTTATTTTACATTTTCACTATACTTCAATACTATAAAAAAGAACCAGTGTTTCCTCTGAATTGAAAAATACATTCATTTGCTTTGCTTTGTTTTCTGTACATGTTACAATTGTCTGAGCTGATATTCTTTATTGTACACTGTGAAATTGCATCACAAGGGTAATCCAGAGAGATTGATTTAACATGTTTACAGATTTAAAGGGACACTGTTAAGTTTAAAATTACATTTGCCTGAAAATTGTGCCTACTGTAGTTACTTGCAAGACCTAAGATTACAATAACTGAAAAGCTGGCAAAAAAAAAAGTCTGAATTTGACAGCACTTTGTGTATAGTCATTTTAACTGTTTTCCCCTATGTTGTCTCAATTTTGCTTAAACCCTGCTACTGGGAAACAGATCTCTCGCCCTTCCCCCCCCCCACCCCCCCCCCGCCAAAATCGAATATGCTGTTTAAGGGGACTGGGATTTTAAAAACGAGTCAGTTTTTTAAAGAAAAAAAGCACAGTATTAATTTTGTACGGTGTGAAAAATTCACCATTTTGTGTTTTTTATTTTAGAAGTTTTCATGCACCATGTCTGAAAGGTGTTCAGCATTCGAAAAGATGGTTTCCAACTTTTGTATTCCCTTATCCATGGCATTTATATGATGAACGCTGGCTTTTGAACAGAGGGGCAGTGCTATATTCTGGTTAACATAAGGCTAGATGAGGCTACATAGCTATTTTATGCACTGTTCTTAAATAAGGGACAAGGAAAAAATGTAAAAATTTCGTCGTAAACCCAGATCCTGCCAACTCTTATGCATATGAGCAATGTTATGCATGTGAATAGTCCCACTGAAATTATGTCTGGGTCTTTGCAGGATAAAGGCCTGCATTAGCTCATCTCGTCCAAACCCTGCAGATTTTTAATTGAGCAATGACAAGGATTACAAAAAATTTAAAGGGCTTATTTTAGGCTTTCATCTTAACCTGTGTGCAGAAAGGGAGCTGTCTGTACATAGCACTTATTTAAAAAAAGAACATAATCCTCCCACACACCCTGCCTGAATTTCCAGCTCAAGAGACCAATTTACAAGTTGTTTTATTTTGGGATTTGCATTTCTGAGTGGGAGAGGCAGGAGAAATTTGATTGGTTTCAAATGAACATTCAAAAGTGTTATTTTTAACTTACTTGGTTTCTCCTTTTTTTATATTAAGATTTTTTTTTTTAGGTGACTAAATGCTGCAGAAAAGAATCCCAGAATGGAAACACAACATTTAGCAATTTAATGGGTCTGCACACAGTCTACTCAGGTAAAACTCTTTGAAATCCATGAGGTTTGCCTGAGTCCTGACTGTAGGGATTAGGTTTCCACCTGCACTCTAGTTTAATTCACATCCATTTAGTATGTTTCTCATGAGGTGAACATGATCTGGCTGTAATTGGGAGAGAAGTGAATTGTGCCCATGTCTATTTCTACATCAGTGGTTCCATTATTCTAAACTGACTTAAACTGCAAAACTTCTCCAGAGGAGAAGAAAATGTAAACTTTAACCAAACTGTTAGATTCCTTTAGCTTTTAAATAATAAATGCCCACCCAAAAAGATCTTGTGTGCTCTGATGGGAAATTCCCATGGGGGAGTAACTTAAAGCCATTCTGGTATAATTCCCCTGTGTGGACACATTTTGGTTGTCGAATAGTGTCCTCGCAGGGAGTTACACCAGACCAGTTATTCCACTGCAGCTGTGCTGGGTAACTTCCCCATGTTGACAAGGTCTTAGGTTACATCTTCACTGCAGTTAAAGACCCACTGCATGGCTATGGCTGGCCCAGATCAGCTGGCTTGGGCTTGGGCTGCAGGGCTCCCCCTGAACCCAAATGTCTACACTGCAATTTTTAACCTTGCAGCAAATCCTGTGAGCCTGAGTCAATTGACCCAGGCTCTGAGACTTGGTGCTGTGGGTTTTTATTGCAGTGTAGACCTACCTTCAGTCACTTAACAAAGACCTCTTGGAGTTTTCCTTTACTCTACCACCTGCACGATCTGACCAGTGTTTCCTGGCTTATCTTGAGGCTTGCAGTTCTATGGAGAGAAATGCTCAGGTTCTGCAACCTTACCCACATCAGGTCAGAATCCCTAACATCCTAGGGGTTGTGTGTATATTTGTTATCATGGCAGAATCCTATTTGCCACTTCATTACAAAAAGTCCATTACAAATCCAATTAGCACTGTGATTAAGCATTTAAGTGCCCAGAATTCTAAAAGATTCTTAATAGCTTTATGTACAGGCTGCCTTTAGAAAGCTTAAGTATTCTTTTTGTATTTAGAATGTTTTCAGATGTTAAATTTAAATGTTTACATACACTTTTGTACTATGTTTCCTAATAAAATGACAGTCATGTATATGCTTGCCTTTTTCTTACAGTAACCTATACCGAGTGTAACATTTGTACCTGCATTTGAGATTTTATTCAGCACTTCAGTACTGTGATTAAAAATCTCATAGGACTCTTTTCCCCTAAATGTATTTCTGAACTTTCAGTAGTAAACCGTTTAGTGTTGCTATGAGTTGTTAAACACTTATGTTCCACCCCAGAGGTGGCTGTATTTTAGTAACGAGTAAAGTGATCCCAGCTCTCTACATTCCCCTTGGACAGAGGAACAAAGTGATCAAAAATCTCTGCAGTACTAATGTACAGCCTTGCTGCCACATTACCTTCCCAGGAGGGATACAGTAGTCAGAGGGGTAAGAACTAATGCCCCTGTCCAGTGCACACAATTTCACACTCCACTCAGCGCTGGGAGAAGAGATTTATTCCATCTATCCTACCACAAAATACTCAGGCTGCTAAAGTACTTTTAGAGTAGGAGTCAAGTTCTGTCCATCATGGATTTGCTTGGTAAGCTTTGGACAAGGTTTTTAGCTTTGTATTGAACTGGTATCTCACAGCTGTGCCATGAGGCTTCATTATCTGATGTATTTATTTCTTCAAATGTTTAAAATCCTTAGCCTGCACCCTCCTCCACAGTCTTGACAAAGAGCAGGGAAAGGTGGCTTTTGCAGCAGGTCAACAAATCTGGGTTCTGGGGGACTGAAGCAGGAGAGGGGAATGAGTTACAAAATCAAGGCTGCCTCACGGAGAATACCCTCTCCTTTGTACCAAGAGTCTCTGCAGAGCTGAACTGTGGCAGTGTACCATGTGGAGAGAGGAAGTCTCTCAAAAGGTTTCTGTAGCACTTTTAGGCTGCAGATCTAAGTATTAACACGTTTCTTACATGTGGATTTCTGCATGGTTATGGGTGATTTGACTTGACTGAGGGCCAAATTCTGTTACATAGGTGTCAAGCCACTGACTTCAGAGGAGTTACTTCAGATTTACACCTGTTTAACAATAGAGCAGACTTGAGCCCTGGGCTTTTCTGCAACTGATAACTGCAGCACCTGCACAACTTCCTTGCAAGGAAAGACATCACAGACTATGTGGCAGCTACTGTGTTTTGTTAAGAAATAGATTTCTGTGCATCTCATTTTTCATGCTTACTGCTAAATGTCTGCGGATTCCGAACAAATGGATCCAGGTTGCGGAAAATAATTCCTACCCCTGGTGTTTTAAATGGTGGTTTTGATCTGATGGAGATGGTTTGTTTAGCTCAGAAGAGTTTAAACCCTGGGGAATGCCCCGGTATTGGATTTGTCTGGTTTCAGAGAGGCTGTCTGCTCAATAAGAGAACAAAGAATAATCTTTAAAATTCCAGGTGTATTGCCTCTCTTGCAGTGAAGTATTGACTAACAACCTGCATTTTTATGGGTAGTTATGATCCATTTTTCTTCTGCTGCCACTTTGATTTATAATAGCTTAGGAGACATTCAACTGAGAGATTTATTTTTCCTGAGAAACCACAGAAGAGTAGCAGGTTGCTGCCAGAAGCTGAAAAGCGCAGGGTGGCTTATCTAGGCATCTTCCTGTCCCTCCATCAATACAAACAGTTACTAGGCTAGATGTCAAGGAAATCAGTGCTCACTCTGAACACTAAAATAGCCAAGATTGGCCTCCCGTGTAGGCAGCATCAGCCAAAAAGGCTTTTGGCTTCCTCCTACAGTATGTCTGCACACCTCTTCTGCCCGGCTGACTCATCTTGTGGAGGGAGGATAGGTAGGACAAGCCTCACCATTGTTTCATATTTTGTCAATAGGTGATAGCGCTTTCTCTCTGGTTTCTCTCTCTACTGTAAAGCATCTGCCTTTGTCCCAGGGTGGTGCTTGGTGCTGCAGCAACCTGCATGGCTCTTTACCTTGGGATCGAACCTCACCTCAGAAGTCCTGAATGGTAACGGTCCTACCCCAAATGCCTTTGAAATGGTTCTTAATATTTTGGTCTTAAGCTGTCTTTCCTCTGCAGTCCAAACATCCATTCACGCAGAATCAGGGAGACAGCTGTAGGATCCAGCAGTAGAGGGGAACCAACATTAAGGAGCAGATCAGCTGGAACCTCCGGCCTGTTCTCCTGCAGTGGAAGCAGGGGGTGGGTGGCAGAAGTGAAGACTTTGTCATTTCCCACCTCACCACTGGAGTCAGTGCAGCTGCAGGAGGGGAAAGGGGTAAGGACCCAAGACCACCCACATGGAGCACTGGCAGTTGGTTGCAGGAGCACTCCCTGCCCCTTAAACCTAGATCCTTGGCATGTACCTTGGAAAGGAGGGGTAAGTAGTGCTCCTGTACCTATTTGCCCCAGAATTCTTGTGAGGTGTCTGCACTGCCCCAAATTCCTCACCTCTTACAAGCCCCAATCATGGACTAAATGTCTATGAATCACCCTTTGCTGCAGCCACTCTTTGGCTGGGGCGGGAGAGAAGAGAACTGTCCACTCATCAAAAGACCAGGTTTCTCTGGACAGAGACAAATGTTGCCAGTATTTAATGCAGTCAACTGTGCTTTTCTGCAAAGGATGATCTCGGCTGGCTCAGGCAATTGGTAATTTGACAGGGAACCTTTTTGTCTCTAAGGCGTAGCCTGGGTTTGTAGCTAATCAGTGCAACAGCATTTCCACCCCAAGCTTTCAAGAACCAGGAGTTAAGCCCTCCCAAATCATCAGTCTGGCTTTAAAATAATGAGATATTAAATTGTACAGGGTGAGGACTTATTTGTCTTGTGGTTTTTGAACAGTTAAGGCTCACATTTTCCAGCATTTCTCCTGAATAAGGAGAGCTAGAAACTTCCCTTTTAAAATATAGATGTAAAAAGTTAAAGCTGAGATTCCCCCATAATCACCTGACTCCAGAAGCTGGGGCATTAAGAAAAATGAGCATTTAGCACACACAGAAATTCATCTTGGCCTATGCTATTTTCTGTAGCTAAACAGCTGTTTATTTTCCAGGGCCTACTGAGCTTCACACTGTAAATGTTGCCTACCAATGTGCTAAAGAGCAGCTGGGGTGGGGGCTGGAGGAGATTGATTCAAGGGGAAAAAAATCTCTCACAAATAGTCAGTGATTGCTCCTTGGAGCTGAGTGGCTTCTGGAAATGTAGTGCAAGCAAGAATGTATCCTTACTAACCATTGATTCAGCTAGCCAGCAGAGGGTCCCAGCCCTGGACTTGGATCCCTGTACTCATGGGTGTTAGCTGATATCCAGGTACTGCTCCTGTACAGCCTGGGGCATAAGTTATGAAAACCATCTCTCCTCCTCTCTTACCCTCCATGGTGTATATAATGGGTAAAAGCCAGGAAATCTAGGTTCAAAGACCAGGGTGTGCTCTCACTGCATGACCTTGGGTACATCTCTCTCTTCAATCTCTCTCTGCTTCCTCATCTGTGAAATAACACATCATCTTGGTAAAGAGTTTGGGAGAGCCACAGCGGAAGGGAGCTAAAATGTGTTCTTTAGAAACCAAGAACTCGTGGTAGCTTTAGAACAACCAGCAATTTATTAAGCATCATGATTTGACTTTTGGTTTCAGATTTAAAAATAAGACGAGTTAAACCATCAAGGCAAAGAATGGCCATGTCTGATTTGTAAGTGTAGTCAACAAACCTAAAAAACTTGCCTTAAACCCCCTGCCCCACAACATTTCACTGTGAATGGTCGGAAGAGCAAAGGTGACCACCCAACAGTGAAATACATGTCTGGGAAGAGGAAAACCAAGCCATGTCTGCTTCTGCCTGTGCAGCATACATCCAACCTGTGGACAGAACAAAAGTTCTTGTCTTTGATAGTATTTTGTGGACCACCTGGGAGTTAATCGTTAAGGTACAGTGTGTTGCTCATTAGTGAAGGGAGCTATTATCAGAGTTGCTCAGAGACTTGTGATGAGATGTAAGTCCCTAGATCTCTAGACCTTGACCTCAGTAGGTACCAGAGTATTCAAATGTGGAAACGACTGCCTGGTTTGACTGGTTGATTCCTATCCCATTTCATCGTCCCTGTCCATATGATTCTTGCACAAAAACAGGTTGTAGGCTAGAATGTGACTTTTGGACACGCCACCGGCTGATTCCTCACAGCCTTGTGCAATGACTATGTGGCTTCTTGCTAACTGCCCAACTCCCCCATCCAGATTTTGTCCCCTGATAGATGCAGGAGTGTTGTCTGTTCCCAGGTCCCTCCCTAACTTTGCATGGGCCAGCAAGACTCTACAGGTGTACAGGCTGCATCTGTCACTCCACCCCAGAGCTGTGAGAACGAGTGCCATCACAGCCAGCACTGGGAAGGAAAGGCTGAGGAGAGCATCATGCCCTGTGTAACCCAGGTGAGGGCTAGAGTTCAGGCACCACCTATTGTCCTGACCGAAGGGACTTGACTGGAGGTTGCATGAGCAGTCAGAGGGCTGCTGGTCAGTGCTGCGGTCGCATCCTTCCAGCCAGTGACACAGGCCTAAGGGCTTGCTCTGACCGCAGGGCAACCACCACCAGGGTGTGTTCCTATGTGCAGGTAGCTTGTTGCCTTGAAAGCGAGAGGCCTGGCGAACTATGCAGGCCGGGCTGCCTGAGTCATGGGAATCCCTCCTCTCCCCTTGTTAGAAGAGCCCCCTGCAGCCCCAGGCGCCTGCTCAGGGGAGGCAGTAATTGGAAGTGTCTTTCTCCATGTAGTCCATCCAGGTGGAGGAGGGCATGCTTCGGTACGGGTCCAGCAGGATCTGGGAGCAGCGGACAATCAAAAGGCCCAGGAAGATGAAGAGGAAGAAGACGAAGACAAAGGCTGCCTTCTGCTCCAAGGTCCGGGAAGGGGTTGGAATGGGTAGGGCCACTTCTGGTACAGGTAGGGCGGCTCCCGGCACGGACAGGATGGTGCTGAGGACATCCTTTGCCATGGTGAGGAACAACAAGCCCGGAGGGTCGTCACTGGCTATTTACTGGGCCTGCAATCAGAAAACACCTTCTCACTGTTAGATCCCCAGGACACGAAGCGGCCCCATCCTCAGCCAGAGCCTAGGACAGTTTAGTCCCCTGGAGCTTTGCTCAGCCTGGTTTCAAGCAGCCCAGGCAATGGGGGTCCCACCTTTTCCTCTGCTCCCCACAGGTGGGGAGTGACACTGTACCTAGCTCTAAGGATCGCTGCAGTGTAGGCTAGCAGCTGGGGCAGAGGTGTGGCTGGGCGGAGGAAATGGTTTCCTGGCTTCCTCCACCCCACTAGGGGTAACAGCTCATCATGGCCATTGCCACTGGGTAATTTAGAGTTGCCTATATACTCCCTCAATTCTAATCCCCCACTCTTATCTGGCACCTTTCAGCAGCAAAGAGCTTTGCTTGGAGGGCCGGTATTGTTATCCCTCTTTTGCAGATGGGGAAACTGAGGCTGTCATAAACAGATAGTTAAGTGTTAATGCCTCTTTTGTCTGTAAAGGGTTAAGAAGCTCAGTAAACCTGGCTGACACCTGACTAGAGGACCAATAAGGGGACAAGATACTTTCCAATCTTGGTGGAGGGAAGTCTTTTGTTTGTGCTCTTTGTTTTGGGGGTTTGTTCGCTCTTGGGACTAAGAGGGACCAGACATCAATCCAGGCTCTCCAAATCTTTCTGAATCAGTCTCTCATGTTTCAAACTTGTAAGCAGGGCCGGCGCTACCATTTAGGTGACCTAGGCAATGGCCTAGGGTGCCAGAATTTTGGGGGGGTGGCATGCGGGTCCAGTGGACCTACCGCAGTCATGCCGGCGGACGGTCCGCTGCTGGAAAGGCTCCGGTGGAGCTGCCGCAGTCATTTCGGCGGACGGTGCGCTGGTCTAAAGGCTCCTGCGGCAGGTCCACCGGAGCCTTTAGACCAGCGGACTATCCGCCGAAATGACTGCGGCAGCTCCACCGGAGCCTTTCCAGCAGCGGACCGTCCGCCGGCATGACTGCGGTAGGTCCACCAGACCCGCGGGGGGCGGCAAAATGGCCGTCCGCCTAGGGCATCAGAAACCCTGGCTCCGCTCCTGGTTGTACGTAACAGCCAGGCAAGGCGTGTTAGTCTTATTTTTGTTTTCTCGGCTTGTAAATGTTCCTTTTTGCTGAGAGGATTTTACCTCTGTTTGCTGTAACTTTGAACCTAAGGCTAGAGGGGGTTCCTCTGGATCTACTGATTCTGGATTACCCTGTAAAGTATTTTCCATCCTGATTTTACAGAGATGATTTTACCTTTCTTTTCTTAATTTTAAAAGCCTTTTTTCTTAATAACTGATTTGATTTTTTTCCCTTGTTTAGATCCAAGGATTGATCTGGACTCACCAGGGATTAGTGGGGGAAAGGAGGGGAGATGGTTAATTCTCCTTGTTTTAAGATCCAAGAGGTTTGGATCTGTGTTATTCACCAGGGATATTGGAAAGTCCCCAACCTACCCAGGGAGGGAAAGTTTTGGGAGACAGGCCAGAGCGATCCAGACACTGGAATAATATGGATGGTGGTAGAGAAGACCTAGATCTAAGCTAGTAATTAAGCTTAGAAGTGTCCATGCAGGTCCCCACATCTGTACCCTAAAGTTCAGAGTGGGGAAGGAACCTTGACAGAGGCACAGCACAGGGAAAGTGTCTTGCCCAAGATCACCCCATGACAGAGCTGGGAATTCCTTGTTCTATCCAGGAGGCCATGCAGCCTCCTTGGTGGCAGCCTGGCAGCGGGAGACACTAAGGTCTCAGAGGAATTCTTTGGCCTGCTGCTGTTTAATACATTTCGGAGCAGCGGGGAAATTACAGAAGACTGGGAGAGTGCTACCTGGAATGACCTGGGTAGGCCAGGTGGTTAGCTTGGCTTCAGCCCCGGGCAAAATAAAGGAAAACTTGATACAGGATTCAACTGCTACCCTGTTAGCGGATAGCAGTATAATTAATACTCTTCAGCATGGTTTTACGGAGAATAGGTCATGCCAAATAAACCTGATTTCACCTTTTGAGGAGTGTACTGGCTGCCTCAGGTAACAGCGTAGATGTAAGACAGCCTTTTTTCAAGGTATGTGACATAGTGCGGCACTACATCCTGATTACGAAATGAGCCCTATACAATATACATCGGGCAAAAGTTCAATGGATTGAGAACTGGGTCACTGGTAGAGCGGAGGGGGTTCAGCAGAGATCTGCGCTAGGCCCAATGCTCTTCAAAAGCTGCATCAATGATCTGGAAGTAAATATAAAATCACCGCTGGTAAAATTTCCGTATGATGCAAAGACTGATGGAGCGATGGATACTAGTGAGTCCAGGTCAGTCCCACGGAGCAATTTGGATCGCTTGGTAAGCTGGGCCCTTTCCAACAAACTTTTAATACAGCCACCTGCAAAGATATCCACTGAGGATCCAGGAAGGCCGGCCATGCCTCCAGCATGGGGGGCTGTCTGCTGGAAAGCAGAGAGTCTGAAAAGGATCTAGGGGACGCAGTGGACAAGCCCTGGCCACGTGCTCTCGGTGTCCCGCTAATGTGATCTTTGGATGTATAAATGGGAGGAATGAGCAGACGTAGGGAGGTGATTTTACCTTGGTACATGGCCTTAAACTGTGTGAAAAAAACACCCTGATATCTTCTGGGTGCATTATCCCCTGACATGGAACAAGGCCTGGCTGTCGCCAGGGCCGTAGCAACAAAGAACGTGGCCCCCTCCGAACATATGTCCGGGGCCCCTTACCGAAAAAGTCAACGGCATATTTCGATGACTTTGCCGCGTCTGAGATCACAAGATTCCAAGTGTGAGCTCCACATGGTACATACAAGGCACGGTCATTTATTTCTAGCATGCGGGCTTGAACTCCTTTATTCTTTCCTCTCATATTTGCGCCGTTATCATAAGCTTGGCCTCTCATGTCAGCAACGTCTATTCCTAAGTTGTTTGCCTTTTCAAGAAACGCCTCCAATAAGCCCTCGCCGGTTGTATCATGAACATTAAGAAAACCAACAAATGCTTCATGAATATTGACACCATCTCACCGTTGCATTCATTTTTTTTGCCACATTTAGGGGCCCCCTTCCGTGCGGGGCCCCCTCCAGTCGGAGGGTATGGAGGGCACTCACTACGCCTCTGGCTCTCGCACACAGACATACTCTCTGCACAGCTGTCACACACATGCCACACGCTACCACACACCTCTGTGACTGAGAGTAAAGGTGCTAAAGTCATTAGGCACCCAACTCAAATGGCAATTCAGTGGGTTTGAAGCATCTGTCTCCCTCAGCTTTCCTTCGACAATAGCCTATAGCTACATATCGCAGATCCCCCTCTCCCTGACTACTGACAGACACTTCTCTGGATTTGTTACGCCCCTGCCTTGGGGAGGTGGAGTTTGGCCCAGCATTGATGGCGTGTAGAGCAGGACAAACATCTTTCAGCTAAAACTTTTTCGGCGGAAGAAGCAGGTCAAATTGTTTCGTGGGTTCATGGTGCTTTTGTCACATTGTTCATTGAAAACAAAACAAAGTTACACTCCTTCCCCTGCAAAATGTTTTGATTTTTTTTGGTTCAAAACACCTTTCTGTTTGTCAGTTTCTTTTAATTTTATTTTAAATTAAGAACATAAAAGTGGTTGAAACTGGCAGTTTGTCTTGGGTCAAATTAAACACCTTATTTGATGCAAAATATGTTTTTTGGTGTTTTGTTTTGTTTTTTAAACTTTTCCCTTTTCAGTCTGATCTGAAATTAAATGTCCCCCCAGCTCATCAAAATTGCCAATAATTCAGGCATTGGTCCAGCTCTGATTGGAAGCTGTTTGGGACAGAGGTTTTCCTTTTGTTATATTTGTACAGAGCTCGTGCAAGGGCTGCTCATAAGCGCCCCAGGATTGGAGCACCCATGGGGAAAAATTGATGGGCGCTCTGCACCCACTGGCAGCTTCCCGCCCCCCCCCCCAGCTCATCTCTGCTCTGCCTCCTCCCCTGAGCGGGCCGTGTTCCCACTTCTCCCCCTAGCTCCAAGCACTTGCTGCCGCGAAACAGCTGTTTCGCGGCAGCAAGCGCTGGGAGGGAGGGGGAAGGAGGAGGAATGGGGGAAGAGGCAGGGCCCGGGGGGGTTTTAGAGGAGTCGTCCAATAGGGGCAGGGAGGGGGCGGAGTTGGGACAGGGCTTTGGGGAAGGGGTTGGAATGGGGGGAGGGTCCGAGGCGAGCACCCACCAGCACCGGGAAAATTTGGTGCCTATGGGGCTTCTGTTTCTTGATTGGGGTCTCTAGTTGCTACTGTCATACCCCTAATAAAGAAATGATGACATCTGTGCAGCCCCGGACACCGCAAACAACTGCCTTCAGTGTGACAACGCACTGACTGGGCCTTTCCTAAAGGCCATGGAGGCATTACAAGGATCTGATCCTTGCTAGAAATCCATCAGGTTTTGCACTGATGGTACCAAATATTGGCTCAAATCCTACAGCTTGCAGGATGCCCGAGGAAAGACTGCAGGATCAGGCCCTTAATTACAACCTGCACAAACGATTTTGTGTACGGTCAACAAACACCAGCCAATGAGTCAATCCATCCTCAGCCAGAGATTAATGAGTCATGGATGCCTGCTCAGAAACTGTACAGATTCCAGAGCAGCTAGTCCCATCACCCTGAAAGCAGGGTTCTTAAAGGTTTGACTGGTAATTTTCCCTACACTTGTTAACTCTCCTAAAAGCACCTTAGGGAAAAGTGGGATTCAAGGGGTCTTGGATCAAGTACAGCTGTAATTTCCCAGGCCTGTCTCTGCACAGGGGGAGGGAGAAGGATGCTAGCCCAGAAGCATGGTTCTGAAACTTTACTGAGAATCCCCAGTGAAGATCAGGACCCCATTGCATCAGGTGCATTATGTGCAGAAAATGAGAGCGCCCCAAAGAGCCCCAAAGAGTTTTCAACACAAGTTTCAGTGGGGTCTTGATCCAAGACTGGGGATCCTAGGAGTGATAAATGAACAAACAAGGGAGAGATGGCAAAGTGGCTTGGACAAGGTCACGCAGCAACTCAGTGGCAGAGTCCCAAATCGAGCCCAAATCTCTTGTGTCCCAGAATAGTGCCCTCCCCATACTGCCTCTCCATCAAGATTATCTTCACAGCCCAGCTGTTAGTTGCTGCGAGCTCCTCTGGCTGGAAGGGATTAGAGTCGAGCAAAGCATTGCTGTGCCAGAGGAGAGGTCTCTGCCAGGCCAGAGCTTGTCCTGTTCCCAGCTGGTCAGTGCAGGATGGTTTCCATGCAGTGTAGCAGTCTCTAGTGATGGAGTGCCTGCTGCTTACCTAGGAAGTGTGCTCTAGTGAGTGGAACGCTGGCCAATGACTTGGGTCACCTGGCTCCGGTCGTCTCGCTGTGCCTCAGTTTCCCCTCCCATTCTATGACTATTCAGGCTATAAGCTCTTTGGGGCAGAGACTGTCTCTCACTCTGTGTCTCTGCAGCACCCACCCCAATGGGGCTCTGATCCCACTGGGGGGGCCTCTAGTTGCTATAATATTGCAGCTTTATACCTGTCCCTGTCAGGGAGTCTGGCCTGATTTTCACTGTTCAGGTATGATATAATGAGCACCCTAGGAGCGGCCATAACTGTCGATAATCACCTTTTCCTTTCGCTCATTTTACCCCATTGATCTTGGGGTTCAGCGCCTTCAGATACAGGTAGTCCCTCCCCGTGTCATTGCTTAGCAGTCCTTGGGCATCCCTAGATTTCCACCGGCTCTAAGTACGGCTGAGCGAACTCTTGTTAGCCTTTGACTCCTAAGTCAGACCAGTGGCAGTGATATCTCCCCGCAGCCCATGGGCATGTCGATCTGGAGGTATCATTTCCAGCTTGAAGAGACATACCTGTGCTAGCTCTGATTGTGTTTAAAAAATGGTAGGGCAACCGCCGTGGTGTGACCAGTGGAAGGAACTAGTCGCCCTGCGTAGGATCCCATCCGAGACATTAGGTATATACTCAGGCAGACAGCCTCTCCTGCTGTTTGCACCACCTGGGCCTACACTGCTGTTTTCAGGATGCTAGCTCAGCCAGAGCGGGTGCACATATGTCTATCCAGCTGATGTACTGATGTCCCATAAGTCTCACTGCCTCTGCCTTTGCTCTATCTTTGCAATGTAAGAACGGCCATCCTAGGTCAGCCTCCTGTCTCTGACAGTGCTTGGTGCCAGGGGCTTCAGCAGGAATGAACAGAACAGGGCGATTATCGAGTGATCCATCCCCTGTGGTCCAGTCCTGGCTCTCCTCATCAGTTCAGGATACACACACACACACATACACACAGAGCCTGGCCTGGCCTGGACTGCCCCTGGAGACTTGTGCATGTGTGCTCGCCCACACACACACACACACACACCTCTCCCCATCAGTACTGGATATAGACACACATATAGCCTACACAAACACACACTTCTCCGGTTAATACAAAGTATGGACAAATAGTCTTTCTCTCTCTCTCTCTCTATATATATATACACACACACACACACCCCTTCTCTATCATTATACTATATACAGTACAGTATATGTATAGAGTGTGTGTGTATACGTACCTATGCAGACAGAGAAACACATTAGACACACTCACGTTACACGCAGACATGCACCTTTCCCCACCGGTACATTATATCTGAATCACGCACCCCTCCCCCTGTTCTAGATCTACACACACACACACACACACACACATGCTGTATGAGGGACACTAAGTTGTCTCCTGTACACACAGCACACCCTAGAAGTTGGGAAGATTGGTGACTATGTCCCACTCCAGAGCATCTCTCTGTACGAGCGTCTCCCAGATCAAGCATCCTGCCCCTCTCCATCCCGCCCCCTGCACAAGAGCTGAGCGGGGTCAGGGCTCAGGAAAGAGCTACACACCCCAGGAAGAACTAGTTGCGGGCACTGCTGGTACATACCACCGGTATGCAGAACTCCACGGGCAGCACAGTCCCTCGCCACCCCGGCCAGGGGCTCTGCATTGGCAGCGATACCCACTGGGATGCTGAGCAGTGGGGATGGCCTGCCCAAGCTGCAGAGTGCTGTATGGAGATGCCACCGGCTGCTCAACATGGGATGGGTTCGGTTCATAGATTCACGGATTCCAAGGCCCGAAGGAACCACTGTGCTCGTCCAGTCTGATCTCCTGGATGACACAGGCCATAGAAGGTCCCCAAAGCTTAGCCCTTCCCTTGGCCCACGTCCCAGCCATGCCCCTCTGCCCATTTCTCAGAGACCATGGGTTGATCGCCTTCGATCTCACGTGCACAGCGATGCCTCGGATGCTTTGAAGCAGTTGCCCATGGCAACCAGTATCTATAGCGACACCGGAGATAATTCATTCACTACTAATCCGGTGATGCCCGAGCCAGGGTCCCTGCCCACTCTTTGTGGCCAGTGCTGGAGGGACAGGGCTGCCCTAGTGGTGCCCTAGGCTGCATCCAGACCTGCCAGCTCCTGGGTGGGTGGTGCCAAGTGGCTGAACATGTAGGGGGCTCTGTGTGGGACCCAGGACATCCCCAGCTCTGCCAGCTGCCCCGTAGGGTAGCAGAGAGTCCCCAGCAGCAGCAGCATCTGGGCTAGGAAGTGCGGAGAGGGGATGAGGGGGCTGTGGGCACAGGGGAGAGTATTTGGGGATGGGGTATTTGCACAACAAACACAGAACTACAACCCCTTCATCCACTGAGTGGCCAGCAGAGACCTGCCCACAACCTTCCCCCACTTCACACACAATGACCAACCCTGCCCCACACACTGACAACTCACACTACACGTAACGCCGCCAGGCCGTCACCCACATAGTACAACGCCCCTCCCGCACACAGACCAACCCCTCGCACCCCGACATCTGCCTCACCCACTGAGTGGCCAGCACAGATCTTTCCCCGCAACCTCCCTTCCCTCACACACCCGACCAACCCCCAGGGGCCCCCACTGACAACTCACTACACCAGACCCCCCCATCTCTACACATCAGACAATCCTTTTTTTCTTTCCCCCCCAACCCCTCCCAACACAACTGGACCACCCGCCTCCGAAACTTACATACACATAGACCCCCCACCACCAGTACACGAACCCCCGCCCCCACACACCCCTGCATCTCTCACTTCACTGGCACTGGCCGACCAGCCTTCCCTACACAACCTCCCCACACCTCACACATACTGACCAATCACACACACTGACCAACCCACACACACACTGACAATTCACATATGCACAGACCTGCCCCACCACAGACACTGGCTAACCCTCCCGATACACAGACCCACCCACGTCACACATACACTGACCAACCATCCCCAAACACTGACAACTCACACACACACTGACCCCCACCTCACACACACACTGACAACCCACACACACATACTGACAATTCACATATGCACAGACCCCCCCACCACAGACACTGACTAACCCTCCCAACACACAGACTCACCCACGTCACACATACACTGACCAACCATCCCCAAACACTGACAACTCACATACACACTGACAACCCACACACACATAGACCCCTGCCTCACACACACACTGACCATCCTCCCCCCACTCACACACTGACCCCACTCACACACAGACCCCCCCCATTTCTCTCTTTCACACCCACACCCACACACACTGAACCCCACCACCTCACTTTACACACAGAAATAGACCCCCTCACCATGCACACGGATCACAACACATACACAGACAGACCTACCCTCCCACAAAGAACACATGCATGGCTGCCCACACAGCCCCATGCCCCTCACGTACAGCCCCCCCACCCCACACACATACAAAGAACACATATATAGACCCACACAACCACTCACCTTGCCTCTCACACCTACAAAAGCCAGACATCTGCACACAAACACATACACCAGACACCCCACCACTCCACGTACCCCCCCAATTACCCCTAAGCTCACGTGCTACATGCTGGCCAATGCAAACGCACCTACCAGAGACACACACAGGCCAACACAAACATGCCCAATACCAGGCCCCCCCCCACAAACACAGACCTCTTCTCACACACACCCACACACTCCCATCTGGCCTCTGGCACCGCCACCCAGATCCACTCACTGTGTGTCTAACTGTCAAATACACCCAGCGCCAGTGTTTGTGTTACCAGCACATGCAGCCAGTTGACACTGAGCCCCTCTCCCACTGAATTCCTTACAGAGACAGTCTAAACAGATGAGGCAGGCAAAAAGTGTGTGTGGGGGGGGGGAACTGAGGCATAGGAAGTGACTTGCCCATGGTCACCCAGCAGAGTGGGGCTAGCACCCCTTTGAGATCCAGTCCAGTGCACTTTCCATTGCATGACACCAGCTCCCACACCATGCTGGAGGCTCTGGAGATGCAGGTGGCCAAGCCAGGCTTCATGGGACGTGGATACCAGTCTGCAGCGTGTGGCAATGCTAACTAAGTGGCAGTGCTGAGCAACTCCTCAGGAATTCCCCAGCCTTTACCGTGGTCCCTCCCTGGCCAGCCCCAAGCACTACATTCAGCCATGCGGGCACTTGCTCCTGGAATGAGCCATAGCACCGTGGCCATGGGGGGGCGGGGGGCGCCCAGAGGAAAGGATTTCTTGCAGGTGTGTAGACAGGGGAGGCTTTAGGTGCCTAGAGAAAGGGAGACGCAGCCTCCGCCCCAAGGAACGTCTGATGGCAGACAAGGGCCCAATTCTGAGCCCTCCCACAAGGACACATACGCGCCAGCTGCTGGGATGCTCAACTGCAAAAGCCCCCTCTCCCAAGAGGCCCTTCCAGGAGCTGAGAAGAGCTGGAGTGCCTTGGCTCGTGGGCTGATGGCCATTCCATCACCTCTGGGTCAGTTGGGGAGCTCCCTGCACTGGGGGCTGGTTTAACAGCCAAGAGCTGGGGAGGGCTGTGGGGGTGTCTGTGTGCTCTGAGCCCCTGGACCACCTTGAGAGCTGCAGGATGCTGGGGCCAGGCCGACCACGCAGTGGAAAGCAGCAGGTGACCGTAGTGCAGGCATTATCCATTCCAGGAGCACGGGAGCCAGCCCCAGATTGGAGGGAGCCTGCAAGAGCCAGAGGGAACCACAGGGCCTGTCTGTATCCAGCAGCCTCTTCACTAAAGAAGCTCCCTTCCCTTTATGTTCATTGCAGCCCAGCCTGGTCCCTTCTCTCCCAAGGGAGCAGGGCCGGGGGCACTGGTGACTCTCCATCCACTCAGCTCACGGCCCATGTGAAATCACAGATTGTGCCGTAGCCCAGCAGCGAGGGGGGAATCCAGGGCCAGTGATCCTGGGATATTGAATCCGAAGAGTTTACCCTGACATGGCCGGAAATGGCTCCATGCCAGAAGAGACCAGTCCTGGTGGGGTCCTGGAGCCAGGGACCTGCACTCCCACCAAGCGGTACAGGAGTTCATCACAGCGAATAAACTGGGGGGTGGGCAGTGGGATCTGAATGGTTCTGGTTCATTCCCCCCTCCAAGCATATTTAATCAGAATGAAACTGAATGAGGACCAGCCCCCTGCTGCTGTGCCTGGTTGGGAACCTACCAGCAGCCAGGAGCATGAGCTGGGGGTGTGTGTTGGGGGCTGTCCCAGCAACAGCAGCCTGCATGGGGTGGGGGTGGGGGGCAGTGCCTGGTGGTTCTCCTCCCACTCACCCCACATCCCTGTGTTGGCTCCCGATTGGCCGAGGTGCGAGGGAAAGTGGGAACCAGAGCCTCGGAATTTGAATCTACCCAGCCATTTCTAGTGACACCTCCACGCCCATCACCCTGGCATCTGGGCACAAACCCCAGAACCCTTAGTCATCTGGGCCCCACCAAATCCCCAGTGCATCATGGGAATAAAAGTTGGAGCTTAGCAAGGATGGAGGAGAGGGAAGAATCATGAATTAGCTCCTGGCTGCTGATCACCCTTCCCCATCCCATGGGAGCGCAGCTGTCCCACTTGGCTTCTGAAACCCCTCACCACCCCCAGCTGCCGATCCCTCTCCCCTCTCCTGTGGGACCCCCCACTCCCCTCTTTTTCTTGGGAGGGGATGGAGTCTTTTCTGATGCTTATTGATTTCAAATGCTTCCACTTTCTGCGTCCGTTTCTCAGCTCATTCACTGCCTTGGCGATGGCTGTTTAAATCCCAGCCGTGTTTGTTGTACCCTGGGTGTTCCTGGTTTCATTACCTTGCGTGCCTGAAGCAATGTGATCTCATCTGTAAGTGCACCAGGTTTGCACCAGGAGACTTTTCATTCTCAGATCGCAATGTTCTTGCTAAAGGATGGAGAAACTGAGGCACAGAGAAGGGAGGGCAACTTGCCCAAGTTCACCCAGCAGCTCAGAGGGAGAAGCGGAAACTGAAGCCAGGTTTGCAATCCTAGCACGCTGCCCTAACCACTAGGCAAGATGGGGTTAGCACTATTGATCGGCCCCAATACACGCAGCAAACAGACAGGTACCCTGGTCCGCAGAGGGCCCCAATCCTTAGAGACAAGCTGGAACAAGTGGGCCCACTGAGGCCTCATAAGACCAGGTGCTAGTTCGCAGCTGAGACTGGGATGAACCTGTGTCCACACCAGAGATGCCTTATGGAGGCCTTGCCCGGCAGATCCCTTGTGGGAGACACTTGCGGGGATCTCTGGTGAGCTGATTAGCGTGCGTGTATGTTCTTTTATTATTTTCTCTGTAGTGCTTCCACCCTACGAATAACTGGGCTTGTACAGGAAAGGTTGGGCGGCACCTGCTAGCTGTAGCAATTACCCTGTCATCATCTCTGAGCAGAAAGGCAGAGCAGGTTTGCTGACGGGATTTGGCTGGTGAATCCACAGTATAATCAGGGAGTTGGGAAGCAGTCAGGAGGGAGAGAGAAGCGGGTCTCAGCTAGGACAGGTGCCAACCAGGAGAGCTGGAACCTGGCTGGACTATAGAAAGGGAACACAGGGGCAGTTGCCCTGAATTGTAACAATATTGATCTACTGCAGTATGTTTATATTGTGAGCTCGTCAGGTCAAGGGCCTCATCACCCATCTTTCTGGGAAGCAATTAGCGTGCAGCTGGCACTAATCAGCATTAAAGGCCTGGGAGGACTTTCCACCGCACTCAGGGTTCATCACAGCATCCCACCCAAATTCGAGCCTCGCTCATCTATTCCATCCCCCAGCGCCCCCACGCCAATCAGCTCCTTTTCACTTCCTGTCCCAAAGGGTCACCGTGCGCCGTGAAACGCCGGCCACATCCTACCGCAGAGATGCACTGCATTAGCCGTGGAGATGGCCCAACAGCTCTGCAAGGCTGGATTTTCCAAGGGGCAATGGGATTTAGGCCCTTTAGGCAATCCCATCCTAAGGGCTTCAGGATCCTTTGGAGACAAGCTACCCTCAAGAGCGCAGACATTCATCCCATCACTTCCTTGCTCCAGTGTGGCGCAGAGCCAAGAGCACTGCACTCGCTTAGAATTTAGCAGCCCCTGATGCCTAGCTCAGTACAGATTTCAGCTTCCTAAGGGGAGTTTGCATCCGCCATTTATCCCAATTACTTTGCATGCTGCATCTAACACAATATGTGCTCCTAGGAGCAGAAGAGATCATTGATTTGCCCCGGGTGAGCGGGGGTGCGTGCAGGGGCGGAGAGAAGAGATTCAAATAATTCTTCCTTTTTAAACAACAAAATGATAGCTTTGGGGCATTTGAAGCAAACTGTGCAGATTGGTTCTGATGGACGGTCTGCGCTGAGCGAAATAAATGAAGGTTGGAGAGATCAGAGGCAGGGGAGGGAAATTCACTAGGGCTGGGCCTGCAAAAATGGTTTCTGAACAGCCACAAGGACCAGGCATTTAGCTTTTTAGGGCGGGCAGTGTCTTTCACTGCTGTGTTCGTACAGCGCCTGGTGCACTGGAGTCATGGGCCATGACTGGGGAAGGTGCTGCCTGAACACAGATGGTTAAAAAATAGCAACAACACTCGTGCCAATGTATTTAAACTCAGGGTCTTCAGAGCTGAGTAAATGAACCTCTCCTGATTGCGCTAGAAGATTAGCATTTATAAGCCCTGGAAGAATGGCCAGACTCCTAGGATATATGTTGGATAGAGCATCCCAAAACATCCTGGCTGGGGCTACCAGTTAAGTGGGGCCTACAGGAATATGCCCTTTTGAGCAGCAGTATGGGCCACAGAGAGTCCGCACGCTAGGAGTCTATTCCTGGCTCTGCCTGTGACAAACCTCCTTCTCCTTGCACCCTTTGTCTGTTGAGCCTGGGAGCTTGTCAGGGTTGGGTCTGTCTCTCACGCTGGGCACAACAGGGGCCTGAATTGGCTTCGGGGCCATAGGAGCTACCTGGCTAGCACTAACAGACATCAGCGAGTCTGTGCCAATGAGCATGTGCTGAGCTGGTCCGGCCACGAGGGGGACCTGTTAGCCCATCAAATTCTCCCTCTGGCTGGAAATGGTGAACGTTGCGGGTCGTAGGCTGGGTCTGAAGGTTCCACCAATGTTACGGAAGCGGAGAAGCCACCAGAGTCTACCAGGGCTATGGAGAGCCCACACAGAACTACCAGGGAAGGACCAACCATGGGGAACAGGTTAGTGTTAATCAGACCCCAACAGCCCCCAGACGCCCCCTAAGGTGCTAGGTGCTGTACATACACACATACATTCCATGCTAACAGATCGTGCCTGCCCTAAAGGGCTCACAGTATAAAGAGACAAAGGGCATGAGGGAAAACTGAGGCACAGAGAGGGGTAGTGATTCACTCAGCAGCAGAGGCAGGATTAGAACCCAGGTGTCCTGGCTCCCAGTCTGCCACCCTGTGGGCTAAAGCATGTTGACTGCCTGGGGCTGCTGATTGTTTCCATCACTTTTCTCTGAACCCCTAGTTCTGGTTTCTCTAAGACAGGGGCATGTGACCATAATTAATCAGTTCTAATTGACACGGGGCTCTCAGAACCCAACTCAGCACTGCCGGTCACAGCGATCTGCTGGTTGTCATAACGGGATTAGACGATGGTTCGTATTTTAATCCTTCGACAGCCTCAGGCTTGGATTGTTTGGTTGGACAGGGCAGGGCAGAGGTTTCCACTGAGCTGTCTGTAGTAACACCCAGTCGTTCTACCTCCACAGCGTATTGAGAACCCGGTCGGCACGTGCCTCACTCAGATGGTTCCTTCTGACCTCTATTACTGGCCGACGCCATTGTCCTGCCTGTCCTCCTGGCTTAGTCAGGTCCCTCTGAAATGCCTCTAGCCAGGAGGAAGCCGGATTATTTGGCAGAATTGGCACGATTTTCCACTTTACTTCTCCTCCTCTGACCTAGCTCATCAAGGAACAGATGAGAGGCGAGTTCTGATTCCACAGGGAGTCCCTCGGCTATTTCCACGCGCTGCCGCAAGGGGATGGACATGTCTAGTACTTCTGTGACAGGGTCTACAACGTCCTCCTCCCCCCACACTAGGATCCTCCAGTAGAGTCAGGAACCACCTTGATGCTTCCTCATTAAGTGTATTGAGGTAGCACCCAGGACCAGGTGCTACCATGACACATCCCGTTATTAGTATAAGTTGTGTATTATGGTAGCATAGTCATGGAGCAGCACCCCATTGCGCTAGGCACTGTACAGACAGAGAACAGAGACAGTCACAGCCCCGGAGAGCTTGCAATAATTGTTACCAGATTTACAGGCATGCACACTCACACACACATATGAATGCACAGGCACACACAAATGTGCACACACTTACATAAATGTATGTGCACACATGTAAATGCACACATACTCAAATGCGTGCGCACACACAAATGTCAATGCACACACATGCACACAGAAATGTGTGCACACACACAAAAATGCACACGCACAGATGTGCATGCTCACACACACCAATGTGGGCACACACACACATATAAACACACACACACACACAATATGCACACACACAAATGCACGCACACACAAATATAAATAAACACACACATCAAATGCATGCATACACACAAATGCATGCACACACACACAAATGCGTGTATACACACATGCGCATGCACACAGACACACGCCTCCCTCTTCCACTATCCACCCAAGCAACAGGCCACAGGGCTTTGCCCTCCTTTCCTGAGTCAAGCCACAATGCCCCAGCTGGTGGTGGAATGGTTGAGGTGACACAGAAAGCAGCCAGGAAACACAGGCAGAGAAATCTTCCCAGTCGATGCAGAGAGCGTAACACGGTGCACGATCGATAGATCAATAACGAAACCAGCGGGTGGTGACTGCAGAGCAAACCACTCCATCCCCCCAGGGATATTCCACACACAGAAAAAATCCATCTGTCGGTGCTACGGTGCAATGAGTCCACCAAGATCGATGGGCGAGCACTTTCTAAGCCAGCGTTAGCCACTAGGGGAGGCTGTTGGAACAAGGACGTTGCTCCTTTTATGGCAAAACTCCGTCCAAGGGCCTGGCTCAGAAGCTCCCGGCTGAGTCCGGTGCAGCCCCAATAGCTGGGGCTGCTCCTGCATGACCCCATCCACCCCAAGCAGCAGCCTGGCTGTGCCCCAGGACGTGTGAGGAACACGTGTGTGACAGGAGGAGTTTGGGGGGCGGGCAGGTGTACATTTATGCGAGTGGGTGTGTGCATTTGTGTACAGGTATCGATCAGCCCTTGTGCCACCAGCCCTGCCCATGACACACGCCGGGATCTTGTGCATGTGGCACGGAAGGGATGGCTGAATCTCCCCACAGGTAGCAGCAGATCCAAGGAGCAGACTCCTGCCTCGGGCCCAGTCTTCGTTTGGGGGTTATGCAAGGCAGGGGGTGACGGGGAAGCTACTGGCTGCCCAAACTAAGCTCTTGCTGCCAGATCAGGCAAGTCGGCCTCCAGCGGCCTGTCTCCCAGCACAGCCTGGCACGAGGCCACCAGCCATAGTGTGATGTGGCTAAGGGCTGGCGTGGAGCCACTCGAGCATGTAATACACAGAACTCACCGCCAGGGTGTGCTAGCAAGACACCAAGGTTTGGCCCAAAATCATTTAAAAAGTGCAATGGGAATTTGTTCTAGGAGCAGGACAAATAAAAGTTCCCAGAATCCAGGCCAGGCTGAAACCTGGGCTAGCCCCCCCCCCCCCACACACACACTGTGGGGTTAATTCCCTACATGATCATTATGACAGGAAGGTGCCAGACAAGCCATAGTTTATCGGCTTGGGGGTGCGTGGGCACTAATTCCTGGCTCTGGCCTGTTGGGTGACCTTGGGCAGGTCTGTACCTCGGTTTCCCCATTTGTATGATGATACCCAGCTCCGTGGCAAAGCGCTTTGAAATCTGTGGCCGCCCAGCACTGGGTAAGGGGTAGGGACATAGCTGATTGTAGCACCTACAGCCGAACGTGCCAGGCCTAGTCACACCGCGGCTCTGGCTGCTATCTGGCAGCTTCTAGACCAAGGCGCACAGTGAGTGCTGCTAGAAGGCTCGCAGGCGATTTAAAGGGATACCACCCTATTCCTCTGTGTGACAGCCCCGCCCCTGGGCACAGGATTTGCCACTCCCTGGTATCACTGGGGCAGCTATTGAACAGCTGCCACCTTTTGCCCCAGATGTGCAAAATCCTGGTGCAACAGGCCTGATGGCGCTCCTCGTACATCCACCCCGAGCTGCACACACTCCCCTGCATCCCAGCTCCACCCCCCCATGCATCCCAGCTCCACACACACCCCCACTGCATCTCAGCTCCACACACACCCCGGCATCCCAGCTCCACATACCCGTCCATCCTAGCTCCACTCCCTGCATCCCAGCTCCACACACACCCCCTGGATCCCAGCTCCACACACCCCTGTCCATCCCAGCTCCACACACACCCCCTGCATCCCAAATCCACACACATGTCCCCTGCATCCCAGCTCCACACACGCTCCCTGCATCCCAGCTCCACACACACACCCTGCACCCCAGCTCCACACACACCCCTGCATCCCAGCTCCGCACAGACCCTGCACCCCAGCTCCACACACCCCCTGCATCCCAGCTCCACCCTGGCTGCATCCCAGCTCCACACACCCCTGCATCCCAGCTACACACACACACACACACACAACCTTCCCCTCTGCGACACTTCCGCATCCACATCCCCTTCCTTTCAGAGCCACGAAATGCTCAGCTCCACACACACAAACACTTCTGCCCCCAGTCCTCCCCCACCCACATAGCAACACACCCACACAGACAAACCCGTCCTCCCAGCCCCGCTCACACACAGAGAGGTGATCTGAACTCTGGCTACAGCACCAGGGCCAGACTGTCGGGAAGCCTGTGGCGGGGGCGAGGGCAGTTGCGCCGCTCACCCGAGCTAAACTGTTGCTATGGGCACTGGGTGAGTGAGCCCCCAATTAAGAACCCCCTTTTTTTGCAGTGCAGACAGAGCCACGGACACCCGCATCTCCACAATTCTAGGGCCTTCAACCCCCACCAGTGCACCTGGGACTTGGAGTGTTTGGCATGAGGGCACACCCCCCTCACACCCACACATACACACACACACCCAGCCCTGCCCAGCAAGAGACAGGTCCCCACGGCTACACCAGCCCTCGAGTGCATTCAGTGCACAGGGCCCAGGAGAGCTGCAGAGGCGTGTAGCTGAGCACAGGCTCATGGTGGGGGGCCTAGCAGAGTTGTACCAGGCTTCCCCCCACAATCCCGTTTCTCCCAGAGAAGCTCTGACAATGGGTCTCAGCCTGGCTGCCCGGTGCCTGGGGCCCAGGCATTGTTCCCCTTGTGGGTGCATTGTTCAGAGCAGTTCCTTCCCTGGCTGGGCGATGAATGGGCCTTGCAATCCTAAGAAGCTGCATTCACAGCAGCGCTTCCTGCAGGTAGGTGGTGGCGGGGCAAGGGGTGTCACAGGATGCTGGGGAGGGAGGTTGCACAATGGGGATTCTGTGACACCCCATTCAGGCCAGGGAGTTAATCTGGCCCAACCATTCTTCCCTGCAGCTGCATCTCCAGGGAGGGCTCTGCCGGCTGGATGCCTCCACTTGGCCCCAGTCAGCGTCTGCCCACCCCCTGCCCTGCTGGACCCCCCTTAGTGAGGCACAAGGGCAGCTAGCCTCTGCATCCCCTTGGATCCTTGGCCCCTCTGCTGTGGCTGTCCGAGAGGGAGCCAGCTGGAGTGACGGCTGGGTGCCACTAGCCTGTGTGCACGGGGAACTGGGCTGAGACCCTGCAAACTCATCTCAGCAGCAAGCTCGTGAAGGGCCTGGTTCTTCCCTGCCCTGTGCAGTGCAGCCTGGGCAGCCAGCCACTGGATCGGGTGGCTTTTCCTACCCACTGGGCTCTGGTGTAAATGAGTGACCAAGGGGCAGGGCGCAGGAAAATCGGGCCCTGCAGCAGAAACTCTGGTCTGATGGCTTTGAATCAAATCCGGACCGGATTGGAAAAACAGTGGCATAAAGCTCCACATCTCATTCCCTGGGGCTCCCCAGGCCCTGGGAAATAGCCGAGGTTCCTCCAGGCAAGTATTTCACTGCTGTTCATTCTTAAAAATACAAAGGAAATGTGTGTCACCACCCCAGCCCTTCAGAGAAAACAATTAGGTGTATTACGGTAACGCCAACTGACCTCAGGCTTCCACGGTGCTGGGCTCTGCCCAGACACAGAGCGAGAGACAAAGCCCTTGGGCCCAGAGCCTCAAAGGTGCATGGGAGTTACCTTTGAGGATCTGGGCCTCACCATGTAAATAAAAGGCAGCAGGGGACACTGAGGCCTGGAGCGCGTAAATGCTTATGGTCACCCCGCAGGCCAGTGTCAGAGCCAGCTGGGACACTGGAAAAAATCCCCCTGCAAGATTTTCCCACTGGAAAACCCCAGTTTATTGTGGGACATCAGAAAAAGGAACATTTCACAATGTCAGTCCGCTAGGAAGGGACAAATTTCTGGTTTTGTTTTGGCTTTAAAATGTTTCATTTTGGGAAATGAAAATCGTCCGTTTCCATATTGGTTTGGGGCTTCGGGGTTTATACGGCCTTGTCTCTTATTGCCACTGGAGAAAGGTTGGGGGAAGTTATGAAAAGGAGAGAAAGTAGTTCTCATTGGCCGTTTTACAGTCTAGAATTGGGGTGGGGTGGGGGGGGTGGGGCAGGTTTCTGGCCTGTGTAACACAGGAGATCAGGCTAGATGAGCACAGTGGTCCCTTCCGGCCTCGTAATCTTCACACGTTGTTCAGTTCAAAAAAGTGTCAAAAAGTGTTTCCTGTCCCAACTCTAACCTCCCCCCTCTTCCACTGGAAAAAGTAGATGAAAAAAAATCGAAAACTCCCCCACGTGAAATGGTTAAACCAACGGTTTTCCACAGCTAAAGAGCAAAATGAAATGCCGTTTGAATGCCGAACGGAGCCGTGCTGAGGTTGACAAGGTTGATACAACACGATGCTGTTCGGTTGAATTTACCCGGGTCATCAAACTGAAAATTGGAATGAAAATGGACATTTGTGTGGGGCAGATCATTTCCAGTGAACAAATGTGGCTCAGCCAAGATTAGAACCCGGGGTGCCTGACTCCCAGTCCAGTGGTCGAGTCACTAGACGGGGTCACATTTTCCACAGTGCTTAAGTCCCATTTTCAAAAGTACAAAGGCCAAGTTCCTCCCAGGTATTTAGGTGTCTAACTCCTGTGTATTTAGGAGGTCAATACCCAGTGAAATCTGTAGGAATAAGGAACCTCTACACCTTTGAGTATCTTGGCCTTAGTTACTTTTGAAAATGAGGCTTAGGCACGTTGGGACAATTTTTACCCTACAATAAAGCTAGACTGAGCAGGAGACCCTACAATAACAAACCAATGTTTATCTAGGCCTAGCTACGCTGATGGGTTGGGAGTTTCTTGGTTTGAAGCTGTTCCTTTGCCAGTCTCTCTGAATGCCACGCCAGGATTTGAATCCGTTTCATTTATTTGAAGTGCCATTAAATACAGAATTATGCACAGAGCACTTAAACTGCCTTTGGAAAAACTCTGCTTCAAATATTTAAGAAGGAGCAGTGAGTCCCGGATTATTTATGAACTTGGGACGCTCCCAGGCCAATCCTCCGGAGCCCACTTGTTTCACTTGCAGTCCTCTGCTGTGACAGCTGGGCCTCCCGCTGCAGAATATTAATCAGCCGCGCGGTAAGAGGCGAAGGCGATGCACGGTGAGCCACCGCTCGCCTTTGAAACAGAATGCCAGCAAGGGAGCAGCAAAAAAGAGTTACTCACCTTTGGAACTGTTGTTTTTTGAGATGTGTTGCTCATATCCATTCCAGTTAGGTGTGCGCGCGCCACGTGCACGTTCGTCGGAAGATTTTTACTCTAGCAACACTCAGTGGGTCGGCTGGGCGCCCCCTGGAGTGGTGCCGCCATGGCGCTGGATATATACCCCTGCCGGCCCATCCACTCCTCAGTTCCTTCTTGCCAGCTACTCCGACAGTGGGGAAGGAGGGGGTATTGTCCGCCCAGATATGAAGACTGCGTCATTTTCGCCATCGTATCTTTCCTCCGCACAGAGATACCTCGCTTTGTTTACGTCAGAACTCACAGACTTTTACAGCTGCTGTTTGCCGTCTACAGCCCCAGACGGGTATTACAAGGATTGGCTGTTGTCGCGCCTACCTCACGCCGAGCGTCGGATAACGTTTCTGTATCTGACGATTTGCTCATCGGAAGCGCGTCTGATACAACTCATACCGCAGTGGCACGTCAATGTCGCTGCATCTAGCGTTTAAGGCCTGATTCAAATAGAGAAAATCGACTTCTGTACCACACAGAGGTTAGCTGCATAGGACTCATACCTGGCCCATACTAGCCAAGCCTGACTAAACACAGCTCGCGTTGTCAGCAAGATGGAACAATATACCGAGGTCTACAGCAAATTTCTGACGACCTCGGCTCGCTTTTCATGTCCTCCTCCTGTCACATGTTGCCTCAACGTTCTTAACAACACATGCCAGGCTGCCTGTCCTCTCAAGTTGCTCAACTCGTATACCGCCGGCAGGGACCCAAGAACGAATGTCCCATTCCCCGACGCCCTAGGCCCTAGAATGGTGTATCCATCCGCTGTGTGCAGGACGTGTTCATCCGCCCAACTCAATGGTCCTGACGACGACGCGTCATCTCTCAGCTGGGTGCTCACTCGGTCACCTCTCGTACTCAAGGCCTTGGTCTTCCGGAGGCTAAACACATAAATTCCAAAATGAAACGCAAGTCACTGGCACTGTTGCCGCATCCAGCATTAGTTGTCGGACTTGTCTCAAGTTTATCAGCATAACACAGACGCCAGTACTACAATAGCAAACGGGAGGACACGGTTCCTCCCGCTTCAGGAGGCACAACGGACTTTTTGCTAGCCACTCGTGATCTGTAGCGTCCTTTCTCCCAGCTTCGGAAACCCTGCGGATCGACTCAGAGGTCTTTCCTGTCTCACGAGTGTTGATCCGCCCGGATGTTTGAATCTGTTTCCAGAAGTGGGATTCCCACCATAAGACCTGTTCAACTTCCCAGGTGAGAAAGAAATGCCAGATGTTCTGTTCCTTCAAGGTCTCTCCCCGGATCATCTCAGGGCGCTTTCCTGATGCGTGGAAGAGCCAGCTCTTTACGCCTTCCCACCACGTTGCCGTGTTACAAGGTCCTGCTGAAACTCTGCAGGAACAGAGCAACATCATATTGACGCTCCAGCGTGGCCCAGGCAGTATGGTACACCACGTTGCTCGATCTGTCGATAGCCTACCCCATTACTGCCATCCACCAGACCTCATAACTCAGACCACGGCGGCTTCACACCCGGACTGCAGGCTCTTCACCTCACAGCATGCTGCTGCACGGCTAAACCAGTCCAGAGTTACATTGCTCTGATCAGTACGACATTTCTCCTGGGTAGCGGAGCCTTCCCCGTCACCTACCTGGCAAGTGGATGTTTCTCTGCTGTGCGAAACACTTATCTTACTCCCACTGGGTCTCGATCCCTCTATTTGGACTACCTTGGTCTCTCAAACAGCTTGGCCTAGCGTACATCACTGAGGGTGCATTGGCAGCTCTCTCCTTCCACCCCAGACGAAGGTGGCCGTTCCGTGTCTTCACACCTATGTTTCGAGGTTCCTCAAGGGCTTGAGCGCTTAAACCTCAAGTCGCTGCCCAGCCCGACTGGAGACCTCAACCTGGTTTTAAACAGATCTTATTCTCCCCTTTTGAGCCGTTAGCACCTGCTTGTATACCTCACCTGTCTGGAGACAGCTTTCCTCGTAGCCATTACATCGGCCGACGAGTCTCTGAGCTTAGGGTCTTATGTGGATTCCGCCGACACTGTTTCCACAAGACAAGGTGCATTGAGACCACACCCGGCATTCTCCCTAGAGGTTTCGCTTTGCTTGTCACAGACATCTTTCTCCTGTCTTCTTCCCGAAGCCAACTCAACGGACAGGAGCAAAGTGCACTCCCTGCTCGATTTATATGAGCGGACAAAACTGTTTTGTAAAACCCCAACTTTTGTCGCAATAGCAGACCGAATGAAAGGCTACTGTTCCTCTCAGAGGATCTCATCTTGGTGACAGCTGCATCACACTTGATGATTTGGCTATATTTCCAAGCACAATCACCGCGCATTCTACCAGGCTCAGGCTTCATCCTGCCGCCTCCTGGCTCGTGTACCTATCCAGAAGATAATGTCGAGCGCTACCTGGTCCTTGGTCCACACTTTGTTCGCAGTTATGCTCTAGTCAACAGTCAGAGATGATGCAGCCTTCGGCTCAACAGTTTTGCATTCTGCCCTCTCACTAGACCCCACCGCCTAGATAGAGCTTGGAATCATAATAACTGGCAATTGGAATGAGCAGCAGTCGAAGAAGAAAGAATGGTTACTACTTTTGTAATGTTGTGGCCTTCGCAGACTGATGTTGTCATATCCATTGCACACCCGCTCTTCCCCTGTCGGTGGTAGCTGGCAAGAAGGAACTGAAGTGGATGGGCCGGCAGGGTATATATCCGCGGCCATGGCGCTGCCCACTCCAGGGGGCGCCCAGCCACCCACGGAGTGTTTGGCTCAGAGTAAAATCTTCCGAGAACGTGACGTGGCGCGCGCAGCACCTACTGAGGATGATGAGCACAATCTCAAAAACAACAGTTCCAAACGTGAGAACCTCTTTTTTGCTGCTCCTCTGGCATTCGTTCAAGAGCCGAGCGGTGGCTCACCGTGCATCGCCTTCGCTCTACCGCGCGGCTGATATTCTGCAGGGGAGCCAGCTGTCACAGCAGAGCGACTGCAGAGAAAAAGTGAGGTACCGGAGGATTGCTGGAGCGTCCCAGTTCATAAAATAATCCGGATCATCGCTCCTCCTACATATATTGAAGCAGAGTATTTCCAAAGGCAGTCTTAATGCTCGATGCTAAATTCTGTATTAATGGCACTAAAAAATGAAGACGGATTCCAATCCTCTGCGTGCCTAACAGAGACTGGCAAGAAACAGCTTACCAAGCAAGAAACTCGCCACCCATCACGTAGCATGCCTAGATAAACATTGGTTTGTTATGCTGTCGGCGTCCTCCATCAGCTTTTTAGGGTAAAAAGTCCAACGGCAAGCTCCAATTTCAAAGTATAAAGCCAGATATCAAAGTGTAGAGGTCCTTATCTACACAGATCACTGGCGTATTCGACCTACTAATACACAGCATTTAGAACCTACATACCTGGAGACTGCCTTGTTTTGAAAATGGGAGTTAAGCACTGTTGGAATGTGACCCCGCTGAGTGACCGACCTGATGGGAGTTCAGGCACCCCGGTCTCATCTTGGCTGAGCCACATTTGGTCACTGGGAAATCTGCCCGCACACAATGTCCATTTTCATTCCAATATTTCATTTGTGAACCGGAATTCACGAACAGCTACGGTATGTATCTACCTTGTCATCAAGCACGTCTCTCGCTTCAAACGGCATTCATTGTCTTAGCTGTGAAAACCGTTGGATACCATTCACTTGGGGTTCATTTTTTCTCTACTTTTCCAGTGGAAGAGGGGGACGGTAGATGGACAGGAACACGTTGCATTTGACAACTTGAACTGAACAAGTGTAGATTACGATGCGGAAGGGACACTCGTGCTCATCTAGCACTGATCTCTCGTGGACACAGGCCAGAAACCTGCCCACCACCCACCCACCAATCTAACGTAAAACGCAATGAGAACTACTATTCTCTCCTTTTCATACTCCAACTTTCTCCCATGCAAAGAAAGGCCGTCATAACCACCGAAGCCCCAAACCGAATGGAACGGACGATTTTCACTTTCCCAAATTGGGGAACATTTAAACCAAAACAAACCAGAATTTTTCCCTCCTAGCGGACTGCCTGTGAATGTCCTTATTCTGAATGTCCACAATCATCTGGGTTTCCAGTGGGAAAATCTGTCATGGGGGATTTTTTCCAGTGTTCCAGCTGTGCTCTTGACACGGCCTGCGGTGGTGAACCAAAGATTTACCGCGCCTCCAGTCCTCAGTTCACCGCGTCCTTTATACTGGTGAGGCAGATCCTTAAAAGTAACTCCCATGCATCTTGAGGCTCTGGGCCCAGAGAGCTTGTCTCCGCCTCTGTTTTGCAGGGCCGAGCCTCAGCACCTGTGGAACCTGAGGTCTTGCTTTACCGTAATACACCTAATTGTTCTCTCTGAAGGCGCTGGGTGGGTTTGACACTCACTTTATTTTCTTATAACGAATTGAAACAGCAGTAATACTGCCTGAGAAATCCTCGCTATTCCTCAGGGCTGGGAGGTCCCGAGAATGACGTATGTGGAGTTCTATGGCCACTGTTTCCAACCGTCCGGATTTATTCAAAAGCCATCAGACACAATGTTTCCTGCTCACGGCCGCGATACTTCTGCGCCTGCCCCTTGCATCATTTTACACCAACCAGCAGGGGTATGGAGCACTCCGATGTTATGCCTGCAGGACACTGCAGAAAGGGCATTAGGAACAGCCCTTCACGAGACTTGCTGCTGGAATGAGTTTGCGGGTCTCTAGCCCAGTCCCGGCACACAGGCATTCAACCCCACCGTCACTCCACTGGACTCCCTCGGACAGCCACATGCAGAGTGGGCCAAGGATCCAAGGGATGCAGAGTCTCTGCCTTTGTGCCTCCTAATGTGGTCCACAAGGCATGGTGCATGGGTAGAGCAGAACGGTTGGAATGAGGGCACGTTGGAGGTCATCCGAAGGCCGGTGCTAGACTTCACCTCCTTATAGGCTGAGGGAAGATTGTTTTGGGCCAGATTTCTCCCTGCGACCTGATTGGACAGGGGTAGCTTCTCACAAGGAAAGTCTACCGTTGGTTTGCACCTCCCTCACACGTATTATTCCTTGCACTCCTTGCCCGCCACCACCCTACTGCAGGTATAAGCGCCTGCTCGTGGATTTAGCAGCTTCTTAGGATTGCATGAGGCTCCATTCATCGCTCAGCCAGGGAAGGAACTGCTCTGATCAAACAATGCACCCAGCAAGGGGACCAATGACGCTGGGTCTCTAGATGGTAACGTCAAGCCAGGGCTGAGATATCCTCATATTGTACAGATGGGCTCGCTATCCTTTTGCGCCTGAAAAACGAGGATGTAGGGGAGAAAGCTGTGGTAAACAACTTCTGCCTTAGGCCCACCACTGAGCCTGTGCCAGTCAGCCTCTGCAGCTCTCCTGGGGCCCTGTGCACTGAATGCACTCGGAGGCTGGTTGGTGCCCGCGGGCTTGGCTGTTGTGATTGTGTATGTTGTGGGTGTGAGGGGAGGTGTGCCCTCATGCCCAAACACTTCCAAGTGCCAGGTGCACTGGTGGGGGTTGAAGGCCCTAGAATTGTGGAGCTTGCGGGTGTCCGTGGGCTCTGTCTGCACTGCAAAAAAGGGGTTCTATTGGGGGCTCACTCACCCAGAGTGCCGCAGCACAGTTTAGCTCGGGTGAGCGGGCGCAACTTTGCCCTCGCCCCGCCACAGTTCCTAGGCTACTGTGAAACCTATAGGATCCCCGACATCTGCCCTTGCGACGTGTGGCTGATGCCAGAGTTACATAAGAAATCAACTCTGTAACTGTGTGAGTGTGGCCGGGGCTGGACGACGGTACGTTCTGGGTGTCGTGTGTGGTGTGTTGATATGTGGGTGGGGAGGACTTGGGGCAGAGTGTTTGATGTGTTGGAGCTGAGCATTTCGTGTCTGAAAGGAAGGGATCGTGGATGCGGAAGTGTCGCAGAGGGCAAAGTTGTGTGTGTCGTGTGTGTGTGTAGCTGGTTGCAGGGTGTCTGTGTTGGAGCTGGAGCAGCCAGGGTGGACTTGGGATGCAGGGGGGTGTGGAGCTGTGCGGTTTGCAGGGTCTGTGCGGAGGCTGGGATGCAGGGTGTGTCGTTTGCTTGGAGCGTGGGAGGTGGCAGGTGTGTGCTGTGTGGAGCTGGGATAAGCACGGGGAGCGTGTGGGGTGGAGATGCAGGGGCACCATGTGTTGTGTGGATTTGCGGATGCAGGGGGTGTGTGTGGAGTGGGATGGAGGTTGTGGAGCTTGGGATCAGGGGGTGTGTGCTCGTGAGCTGGGTTGCAGGGAGTGGGCGTAGGATGGACGGGTATGTTGGAGCTGGCAGTGCCTGGGGTGTCGTGTGGACCTGAGATCGCAGTGGGGGTGTTGTGGAGTGGGATGCTGGAAGGGGGGGAGCTGGATGAGGGAGACTGGTGCAGCTCGGGGGGATGTACGAGGAGCGATCAGGCCTGTTGCACCAGCGATTTTGCACATCTGGGCAAAAGTGGCAGCTGTTCATAGCTGCCCCACGAGTGATTCACCAGGGCGTGCAAATCCTGTGCCCAGGGGCGGCGGCTGTCACACAGAGCGATAGGGTTGGTAGCTTAAATTCGCTGCGCCGCCTTTCTGCAGCACTCACTGTGCGCCTTGGGTCTAGAAGCTGCCAGATAGCAGCCAGAGCCGCCGGATGTGGAATAGGCCTGGCACGTTCGGCTGTCAGCGTCTACAATCAGCAACTTGTCCCCACCCTTACAACGTGCTGGGCCGGCCACAGATTCCAGCGCCGCCACGGAGCTGGGCTTATCTACATGGGGAACGAGGTACAGACCTGCAGGTCACCAACAGGCCAGAGGCAGGACATTAGTCCACACCCAGCCGTAAATTATGGCTTGTCTGGCAACTCCTGTCATCCATGATCATGTAGCGAGTACCACAGATGTGTGTGTGGGGGGCGTGTGGGCTTAGCCAGGTTTCAGCCTTGCCTGGATTCTGGACTTTTATTTTCCTGCTCTAGAAACCAAATTCCCACCTACTTTTTAAATGATTTTGGGCCAACCTTGGTGTTCTGGCTAGCAACCTGGCGGTGATTCTGTGTATTACATGCTCGAGTGGCGTCCACCGTCCCAGCCCTTATCACATCCACTACTGGCTGGTGGCCTCGTGCCAGGCTTGTGCTGGAGAGAAGGGCAGGAGGCCGCTGGAGGCCGACTTGCTGATCTGGCAGCAAGAGCTTAGTTTGGGCAGCACGTGCTTCCCCGTTACCCCTGCCCTGCAATCCCCCACGCAGACTGGGCCGAGCGCAGGGAGTTTGCTCCTGGATCTGCTTGCTACCGTTGTGGGGACTCTCACCATCCCTTCGATTGCCAATGCACGTCCCGGGCTGTGTCCAGGGGCAGGGCTTGGGTGGACAAGGGCTGTTTCGATACTGTACCCAAAATGACACGACCCCATCGCTAAATGTCACCTGCCGCCCCCCAAATCTCCCCTGCCCAACGTGTTCTCACACGTCCTGGCGGCACAGCACGGCTGCTGCTTGGGTGGATGGCTTTCATTGCAGGAGCAGCCCAGCTTGGGGCTGCACCGGACCTCAAGCTCGGAGCTTCTGAGCCGAGCCCTGTGGACGGAGTTTTGCATAAAAGAGCAACGTGCTTGTTCAACACGCCTCCCCTAGGGCTAACGCTGGGGCTTAGAAAGTGCTCGCCCATCGTCTTGGTGTATCATAGCACCGTCAGCACCGGACAGAGTGGCATTTTTTCTGTGTGTGATATCCCTGTGGGTGGAGTGGTTTGCTTGCAGTCACCACCCGCTGTTTCGCTTATTGACTATTCGATCTGTGCACCGTCTTACCTTCTCTGATTCGACCTGGGAGATTTCTACTGCCCTGTGTTTCCGTGGCTGTTTCGTTCACCCTCAACCATTCCCCAAGCTGGGGCCATTGTGGCTTGGACTCAGAAGGAGGGCAAAGCCCTGGCCTGTTGCTTGGGTGGATAGTGGCAAGAGGGAGGCGTGTGTCTGTCTTGGGCATGCGCTGGTGTGTCCTACACGCATTGTGTGGTGTGGCATGGCATTTGCTGTCCTAGCATGCGATTTGATGCTCGTGTGTTATTTTATTGTGTGTGGTGCATGCCTGTGTGTTGACATATTGTGTGTGTGTGTGTGTTTTATATGATGGTGTGTTGCCACAGGTGTGTGTGTGAGCTGCACATCTGTTGCGTGTGCATTTTTGTGTGCGTGTGACACTTTTCTGTGTTGCATGTGGTGTGCATTGACATTGTGTGTTGCGCACGCCTTTTGAGTATGTGTGCACTTCATCATCGTGTCACAGTACATTTATGCTAGTGTGGCAATTTGTGTGTGTCTGTGCTTCATATGTTGTGTGAGTGTGCCATGCCTGTAATCTTGGATAACCTTATTGCAGCTCTCCGGGGCTGCTGACTGTCTCTGTTCTCTGTCTGTACAGTGCCATAGCGCAAGGGTGCTGCCTCCATGACTATGCTTACCATAAATACACACTCTATACTAATAGGGATGTGCTCCCATGGTGAGCACCTGGTCCTGGGTCTACCTTCAATACACTTAATGAGGAAGCATCAGGTGGTTCCTTGCTCTACTGGAGGTCCGTAGTTGTGGGGGAGGGGACGTTTTAGACCCTGTTCACAGAAGTAACTAGACATGTCATCCCTTGCGGCACGCGTGAAATAGCCGAGGGACTTCCCCTGTGGAATCGAAACTCGCCTCTCATTGTTCCTTGAATGAGCTAGGTCCAGAGGAGGAGAAGTAAGGGAAATCGTGCCAATCTCTGCCAATCAAATCGGCTTTCCTGGCTAGAGGCCATCAGAGGGACCTGACTAGCCAGGAGGACAGGCAGGCCAATTGGCGTCGGCCCAGTAATTAGAGGTCAGACGGACCCTCTGAGTGAGGCACCGGGCGACGCGGGTTCCTCAACACGCGTGAGGTAGAACGACCTGGGTGTACCTACAGACAGCTCAGTGGAAAACTCTGCACCTGCCCTGTCAACCAAACAATCCAAGCCTGAGGCTGTCGAAGAGATAAAATCCGAACCTTGTCTAATCCCGTTATGACAACGCAGATCCGCTGTGCCGGCATGCTTGAGTGCGGTTCTGAGAGGCCCGTGTCAATTAGAACTGATTATTATGTCACATGCCCCTGTTTAGAGAAACCCGACCTAGGGTTCGAGAAAATGATGGAACAATCACGCAGCCCAGGCAGTCCAAACATGCTTTAGCCACAGGGTGGCAGACTGGGCTCAGGACACTGGGTTCTTATCCTGCCCTGCTGTGAGTGGAATCACTACCCTTCTGTGCCTGCAGTTTTCCCTCTGCCTTTGTTCTTTTATACTGTGAGCCCTTTAGGGCAGGC
>NC_133779.1:52373448-52550867 GCF_003597395.2 Chelonoidis abingdonii | reverse complement strand
GGGAGGGCGGGGTTGAAATAAATTGGAGGTGGTACCCATACTCCACCGTGCATAGGACCCAGCGATCTGAAGTTAACTGGGATCACGCTGGGAGGAAGTAGGAGAGACGGTTGGAGAAGGGAGGAGAGGGATCCTGGCCTGTAACTGGTACACCGCCCTCGGGCGCACCTTCAAAAGTTCGTCTTTGGTCCTGGAGGTGGTTTTGAGGAACCTTGATTTTGGCCCCCTTGGGGTCCTGACAGTCGTCTGCGACCACCTCAGCCGCACCGCCTGCCAAAGTCCTGTCTTTGTCTAGGCACAAAGTATGGGCGGTGAGGCTGGGGACGGAAAGGCCTGCGTTGGGTCACCGGGGTATGCATGCCGAGAGAGCGCATTATGACCCTGTTGTCCTTCAGGCTTTGCAGCCTGGGATCAGTCTTTTCCGAGAAGAGGCCTTTACCATCGAATGGCAAGTCCTGAATGGTATACTGCAGCTCCGGTGCGAGGTTTGAAATCTGAAGCCATGAGATGCACCTCATGGCAACACCTGAGAGCAGAGTCCTGGCTGCTGAGTCTGCTGCATCCAATGAAGCCTGGAGGGAAGTTCTGGCCACCTTTTTCCCTTCCTCCAAGAGGGCAGCGAACGCTTGGCGGGAGTCTAGAGAGAGAAGCTCCGTAAACTTACCCACCGCCACCCAGGTGTTATAATTATAGCGGATAAGCAAGGCCTGTTGATTTGCCACACGGAGCTGTAGGGCCCCTGCCGAGTACACCTTGCGGCCGAGTTGGTCCATTTGCCTAGCCTCCTTCCATTTTGGGGCTGGGGCCTGCTGGCCATGGCGTTCCCTCTCATTAACGGACTGGACAACTAGTGAGCAGGGAGGAGGATGGACATACAAGTACTCGTACCCTTTAGGGGGCACCGTATATTTACGCTCGACTTCCCTGGCCGCAGGAGGGATAAAGGCTGGGGACTGCCATATAGTATCAGGATTCACCTGGATGGTCTGAATAACGGTAGGGCCACTCTAGTGGGGGCATCCGCCGATAGAATGTCCACTACCGGGTCCTCTACCTCCGGGACCTCCTCCACCTGGAGGTTCATATTGAGTGCTACCCTCCTTAGGAGGTTCTGATGGGCTCTCAGGTCGATTGGAGGAGGGCCCGAGGAGGATGTTCCTGCCACCGCCTCATCTGGAGAAGAGGAAGAGGAGATGCCGGCAACAAGCAGGTCCTGGGTGGCCTGTTGCTCTTGGGCGACCTCCTGCTCCAGAGGAACCTGGGAATCCGGTGGGTGAACTGGGACTTCCTCTGCAGCAGTCGGAGGGGGGTGGCTAACTGTCGCCTCTGGCACTCGGTGCTCTGATAAGACAGAGCGGGACGGAACTACTGGTACGCCTTGGGCCTGGTGGTACGCCCAAGGTGTCCAGAAAGACCACTGATGGGGTCCTTGGTCCTGGGCCTGGGTCTCTTGGAAGACTTTGGTGGGCACATCAGAATCGCGTTCCTAAGCATAAGAGCTGTCCGTGTGGGGTGACACTGATGCATGTCTGGATGGCCATTGAGGTGCTGAAAAGCCCTGGGCAGAGTCTCTGTCTCTAGCGGACCTTGCCCTACTCGGCACCAGGGACCGGTACCGGGAGGCATACCGGTACCGGGAATGAGATCAGGACCTGCGACTGGAGCGGTGCCGGGAGGTCAACCGAGATCTCGAGGCTCGATGTCGGGAGCGGCTACGGGAGTCACGGTGCCTGGAGCGGTGCCGGGAGCTGGAATGGTGCTGAGAGTAGCGGGCCAGTGAACGGGATACCGACCGGTGCTGTGAGTGTGACTGGTACCGAGGAGGAGAATGGTACTGGGACTGCGAGCGGCGTCGGGAGCGGGAGCGCCGACAGGACCTGGAACGTCTGCGGGACCGTGATCGTGAACGGTGCCGCTCTGCTGTGCCGACACAGGATGGTCTTATCAAGGCAAGCTTGCTGATAGACTGTATTACCCACACCGGCGGTGCCGGTGGTTGAGGCAGCGTCGACTCTGTCATGGCAATCAGATCCCTTGCCATTGAGAATGTCTCTGGCGTGGATGGAATAGTAAGCTCAACCACGGCTTGCGCCAGGGAGCTGACAGGCACCAGACTCGACGGCCCTTGTGGGACCGGAATCGATGGTGCCGACGTCGTTGGTACCGCAGCAGATGTCAGTGCCGGGCGATCCGTCGTAGACGAGCTCTCTGGCTGCGGTGCAGGTGGCACTGAAGCAGCAGGAATCTTAGGCTTTCTTGACCTCGGGGAGAGGGAGCAGTGCCGAGTTGACTTTGGTGCCAGTGACGGTCGGTGCCGAGAGGCCTTGGCAGTACCGGTGTGGTCCGGTGCCGAGGAGGCGCTTCTGCCTGCCGATTGACCAGCGCTCTGTGCCGAAGGCAGAGGGGTAAGAGCCGCCTCCATGAGGAGCTGCTTTAGCCGAAAGTCCCGCTCCTTTTTTGTTCTAGGCTTAAAAGCCTTGCAAATGCGACACTTATCTGTCAGCTGAGATCCCCTGAGGAACTTGAGGCAGGAGTCGTGTGGATCTCCTGTCGTCATCGGCTTATGACAGGCCGAGCACGGTTTGAAACCCGGTGAACCAGGCATCGGCACCGGGTGCGGGGGAGGGGCTAATCTCTGAACCCCTCTTAACTATACACTGACTATGAATAATAAAAATTAACTCTAACTATATAACTTTGAACTATATACTGTCAAAGTTAGACTCAGGACTCACAGTTTGTCAGACCACTCAGTTTTATTAGCACAGCGCTCTGCTAATACACCCAGATAAATGTGAGCACCATACAAAACACAAACTATCTTATTTATACAGATGAAAGGGCAGGAGTCTAGACAAAGGGACAAAGAAAGCAACAGACAGGAAAAACCACCTGCTGTGAACAGCCATGTATATTCCACTCCTTACTGATTGGTAATCGACTCCAAGGCTTAATTCCAATTGCCCTTAAACAGTGCAATTAGGGTTCTTTGCGAATGTCTGTGTTCCTGACACCTGATTGTCAACCATTGCCAACCAATTTGCTTAAAAGTGCGACAACATTTCTTTAGCCATTCTTAGGTTTTACAATATAAGTGAACTTCTACTTTCCCAATCCCTCCTTTGTTAACCTACACCAATGAACCAAAATACTCGGTCCCACAATCAATTGTTCTTTATTTCTTTACGTTGAATTTTAAAATCATTATAAGCACTCTGGTGGGGCAGCTATCTGTGTGACATGTTTTACAACCCCTTTGGATGCCAACCAGGAGATTAACATAAACAAAAATCATTAGGATTTCAAGCAGCAATAGTCCAGGCTCCCTGAAAACAACCAGTTTCTATGCCAGATGAACTTGAACAATACTTAGCCACTTCCGATAAAGACTCGGTCCTACGTTGGGGAAGATATGCATGTTGTTCTAAGTGCTAGCCGCGGATTTATTACCTCATTGGTATGCAGGTATAAAACAGACAACATTGTTTTCCAGGAGAGGACAGGTCCCTCTTTGGCCGCCGAGCACTAGTCCATGCCGACGGTTTGGAGGAACACCTGTCGGATCGCCCCTGTTTTTGGCCAGGGTTCTAAACTTTCTCTGGTTTGATTCGCCATTATTTAACTACTGCTTGAACTCAGAGCCTTTTTGCTTGGGTGTATACTCCCCCAAGTAGGAATATAGGAACGCCTATAGCCTCTTCCCAGGTGTCATTACTGGTTCTATATGTGTTAAACAGACATAGTCCTCATGAGGTCTGGGGAATTGAGTGGATAGCCAGACAGGAACACCATTTGAGAGCGGGCTGGGATGTGGCTGCCGACCCAGCATTTAGAAATAATAAATGGGTCGAAGTCTAATTCACACTTTGCTGATCGATAAAAGAATTGTCACTGAACCCCAGACCTTAAGACAGCCAGCAGCCGAGAAACGGCCACCACCTAGAGCGACATGTGGAGCAGGGCGCTTCTGCGCTTCTGACAACCTCAACTGAGGAAACTGAAGTCACAGTTTTATGTCCACACAGGCAGCAAGGCGCTAGCTCAGTACTGGCTTCTTCTTTGGGCCTTACTTTATGTAGCATCTGCTTCTTGGCGAGATCCTTATGAGACGTAGATTGTAAGGTATTGACAGGCTGGTTTCTCTACTCGTCGTCTGGAGTCAAAATGACTCTGCCGTGGTCCTGAGGTGATTGGTTGCTCGACTGGAGTGTAATTGCTTACAACTGTGAAGCATGCAATCCACTCTAATGCCAGACAGTTTAAACCAGCGTCCCTTTGAACGTTGCTATGAAAATGGCCTTGCACACCTTATCTTTTCCTGATGCATACATTCCCATTCACACAAATAGATTGAGAATACAAACAGTATATTTTATATCGACAAAAACCCATTGCAGAATTAACCTTGCTAAGTTTTTACCCAATTAATACTAAGAGTAATTTACATTGAGACCCCAGGCCTCAATTGTCTCAATTACTTAACATAGACACAACAAGATCCTGTCTCTACTAACTAAATCTAAAACGAGAGGAGTTAAGAGAGGGCCCACTTGTAATGCATGGGAAAACAGGAATCTTATAGTCCCCAGAGGGTCTTTTCTTTCTGCCTATCAAAAAGGGTGCTAGCCAAAGAATCAAATTCATACATCAGTTTCCTATGGACACATTAATAGAAATCCTGTCTACATATCCCCCTTTGACACTAAAATGTATTAATCGCCCTGTCTACTTCGTTATTTAGTCCACATAAATATAAAAAGGGGAGGGTGGGTTTGAAAAAGAATTTGGGCCTGGGCTTAGCTGAACATGTTTATCCACCAGTCACATTTTAAACATTTCAATAAACACATACAATTTAAAAAACCTAAACAATTAGGGGATAACATTATTTGGTAACAATGTTTGCCATTCAGTTGCCAAGCTGTGATAGAGAACTCAGTCTAATCATGCTACCGTAAGCTGATACTGGTTTTGCTGTTGTGGAAATAGAAATGTGATTATTGTAAACACTGTCCCAAATTAACACATACCGTGAGCCCATTATACAGCACTTTGGATATCTGAAAGACAAAGGTGGAAAAGATCCTCTTTTCAATACCCTTGCGTGATGCAGCAAAACAAGAATTACCCCATATTTCCTGGTTGTCGTATAGGCAAGCAAGGTTTACTGGGTTCTGCTTTTTAAGGTTATGGGAATTATCCATGTTAGTTATTAAATTCCCGAGGTGGTGTCCATCAAGTTTTCCTCTTATAGTACGCAACCAATTTGTAATGGTTTTCCTTGCTGGTTAAGCTTTAAAGTTATTCACTGGTAATTGAGGTGAGAAGTGCACATCATTGACCATGATATTAAACGTTTATGGATTTTTCCGAAATAATTACACACTCTAAGTTGTTACCAGTAGGGGTATCCTACTAAGCATAAATTTATTTCATGTTAATATTAACAATAACCCTTTTACAAATATACATTGCACATGTCCCTAGGGAAAGATGACATTCTTTCTATAACTGTATAATTTCAAAAAACATTAGCCAGATTAATTTACATGAGAGGTGTACATGTTTGTTTTGTCTTACAGAGTTTTCACGTACCCTATAAACAAGTGACAGTCTGATACACACGAGCTATGTTATGTAGGCTCAGTGTTGTTTTTAACATGCTTCGTTCTTTTTTGTTTCTGTGCACCCCTTCTGCTGTGCTTGGAAGAGGTCACTGATTTAATTTTCCTTATTCTTTCATTAACAGCTGTTCATCGTGCTATTGTTAACCTAAAAAAAAAATAAAACCAAACCACAAGAGACTCAGAACTCTACCTATGTTCTCGCTGATTTTGGACTGCCCTATTGCAAAGCCCTATGACTTGGTCTGTATTTAAAACAGTTTTAATTTGTCTGTAAAGAATCAAAACTTACCCTTAAGTAAATCGCTAAAGTCCGCTAAAGCAAACAGCACTTAAGTACCTGTGTCTTGCAAAAAGGTCTGTCAGTTTTGCAGACGTTCTGATTAGAAGAGTTCAAATCAATTTTTAGTGGCATTAGAATAAACAAAATTATTCATTCAATTACCAGCTAGTATCTGCTATTGTCATAGACCCAAAAAAAACACCCAAAACAACCACAACAAAGACTTCAGCATCTTCTACCACTATTCTTCTGATTTGACTGCCCATAATTGCAGCCCATGGATCTTGTTCTTTATTTAAAAAAAGCATTTCTTAATTTTTGTAAAGAATCAAGTTACCCCTTAAAGGGTTCACACAGTGCTAAACGGCGCAAAGCCAAAACAACACGTAATTACCTGTGTCCTTTCAAAAAAAGGTCTGTCAGTTTTGCAACTTTGAATTACACAGAAGTCAAAATGAATTTTTAGTGGCATCAAAAACAAAAACAAAACCAATTATCTCACACCTAGAAAACAGGAGTTTTTACAAACCAGGATGTGTTGGTTTAGATTCTTAGAATGTTACATATTTTCACAGACAAATAGATACACGTACACATTTTTTCTTTCTTAACATTTCTTACACTGCTTTTGTTTTACATAGCTTGTATACTATACTACATTTATTTGGATATTTACCAGGCACTGCATTTCTGGAAAAGGGCCCATTTTCCCTTTAGAATGGCTGCAACGAAAACCAAGAATTTTCTCTCTTAACATGGTCCTTTTAACAGTTTTCCACAAAGTTTAACATGCTTAATTCTCTCCAAGCCTCTGTAGAGTTAACTTTTTCGACTCTTTTTCCTTAAAGCACTTGTTATGTCCCAAAATGACACCTAATATCACAACTCAGATTTCAACCAGTTTTAAGTATAGTTCCATCCAGGGATTTCACATGCCTGCACCTCACTGCTTTTCGTTTACTTACCCTGACACTATTCCCTTAGGGCTTTCAACCTGTTCTCCGTTTATCTGTTGCTTGCCTGCTTGTCTGGGCCCGATCCTGCTTTTTCCAATGAACCATTTGTGAGTGCTATTGTGGTCACTTCACAATTTGAAAGAAATGTTCAACGAAAGGGACCAGGAAGGGTGGGGCTAGTTGAGGAGCCCACCCTCCTTGCTGAATTGGTAGTGGAACACTAAAGAATCAGTTTTTGAGGCAGACAACAAAAGGGAACAGAACAAGGGGCTTTTTGTCCTTTTTACAATGAGATGGGAGTATGAAGGGGTTGGATCGATCCGGGGTTTGGAGAACGGAGTAAAGGGGAGCGCTCAGTCTGGTGGTGGGAGAGGAGGCTTTTAATAAAGCTTTTAACTTATTATTTGAATAATTGAGAGAGGCAAGTTTTGATTTTGTCCACCTAACGGTTTGCCTTTTCCCACCACTGCATGAAACAGTTAACCTTTCCTTTAGCCAATTTAGTTTTAGGTTGGCCGAGTTTGTCCTTTAAGACGTCCACTCAGTCTTTGTTCCAAGATTTAACAGTGGCCACTGAGTTTTGGGATTCCCCCTGAGTTAGCCTAGACCATTTTTCCAGAAATTTACAGGAGTCCAGACCCTTTTTACAGGAGTCTGGACCCATCCTAAATACATAAAATGAGCCGGCGTTCATTTAGGGAACTGTCCCAACTTAGACGTCTAGTTACCCATACAGGAGGACTTCACATACACCAGTCACACAAGAAGGAAATTTGCCCAGTGCAACAACACACAAAAGGAGCCCACAGGCTACTGCCTCAATCGCCCTTGCTTTCACACCAGGGTTTTACCCAAAGTGCAGTGCGGCTGCGATTGTGCAGATTCTACTCACTCAGACCGCAGGGACAGGAACCCCTTGGTCGGCCTATCCCCGGACGGAGACGGCACCCAGACTCAAACACTCCACAAGGGGACGGATAGACACAGAGACAGGATAGTCCTCAGTCCGGACAAAAACACAGAAATAATTACCTGACCAGATTCCTGATGTCAGTTCCCGGATTACCAAGAACAGAGTGTGAACCAACAGGTCTATGGCGTAAGACCTCACTGGGCTGTGCACCTTTCCGCTCTAGTGGAGGAACGCTCGGCCAAAATGCCCAGGTGCCAGCTGCCACGGTCATCCTATCAAAAACGGCCCAAGGAGCAACAGCCCCAGTTGAAGACGTTGCCATCTCGGGATCCCTCCAAATTGTCAAAGTTAGACTCAGGAGCTCACAGTTTGTCAGACCACCTCAGTTTATTAGCATCAGCGCTCTGCTAATACACCCAGATAAATGTGAGCACCATCAAGACACAAGCTAATCTTAAATTTTAATACAAAATGAAAAATAAAGGGGCCAGAAGGGAAAGTGACAAAGGGACAAGAAGCAACAGACAGGAAAACCACCTGTGAACAGCATTGCTATATTCCACTCCTACTGATTGTATCGACTCAAGGCTATACTTCCAATTGCCCTTCAAACGGTGCAATTGTTCTATGCTAATGTCTGTGTTCCTGACACCTGGATTGCAACATTCCAACAATTTTGCTTAAAGGTGCAGACAACATTTCTTTAATCCATTCTTATTTTTACAATATAATTAATTCTACTTTCACAATACACAACAAAATAACTAGAGAACTATGAGTAGCTAGGGAGGTGGAGGTCAGTGAAACCGCACTCCACTGTTCCAACGACCGACACGGGCGGTAAGAAGGAACTGAGGGGCGGTTGGGTCGGCAGGGATATATATTCGGCGCCATGGTGGCGCCACTCTAGAGGGCACCTGCTAGGGTAAAAATCTTCCAACGAATGTGCACGCGGCGCGCGCACACCTAACTGGAATGGATATGAGGAAGCACTCGAAGAAGAACTACGTCTGCTGGCCCTAGAGCTCATCCCCCTGTGCAACACTGATGACCCTACAATAACCAGCATGCACAGCCCCTGCACCGACCGACCCTCCAATACCAAACCAGCCTGCACAGCCCCTGCACCGACCGACCCTCCAATACCAAACCAGCCTGCACAGCCCCTGCACCGACCGACCCTCCAATACCAAACCAGCCTGCACAGCCCCTGCACCGACCGACCCTCCAATACCAAACCAGCCTGCACAGCCCCTGCACCGACCGACCCTCCAATACCAAACCAGCCTGCACAGCCCCTGCACCGACCGACCCTCCAATACCAAACCAGCCTGCACAGCCCCTGCACCGACCGACCCTCCAATACCAAACCAGCCTGCACAGCCCCTGCACCGACCGACCCTCCAATACCAAACCAGCCCCATCACTGAGGCAAAACCCTATGAAAACAAACCGGATCATGGCCCCTGCACTCATGAGTAGTCTGATGATAAGCAGCCGGTGTGCTCAGCCCTTGCACTGACGGATGAGCCTACGAAAACAGACAGGCTCAGCCCTGTGCTGAGGCGCAACCCTACAATAACAGCCCAGCCCGCGCAGCGTAGCTGCCAGTTTTGCCCTCTAAGGGCAGACGCGGCTACAGTTCCCCATTAGCCTGGACAGCTAAAGAAAATCCAGAGCAAACACGGGCCAGAGGTTCTGGGCCAGATCTCAGCTGGTGTAAATCCGGGGGGCTGCACTGATTCCCACCAGCCGAGGATCCAGCCCTCTGCTCTGGGCCTGGCAGCAGGAAGGGAGAGGGGAAATTGGCAAGGTTCGCTCAGTTCCTGGCCTTGTTTGGCTGCGATCCATCCAGCAAGGGACACCTGCTTTCGATTGTCGTCGCCTGGCCAATAGCCAGCGCGTCGCACTGCTGGGGAGATACGTTCCTCTTATTATTTTAAACTAAGTAATTTAAAATCTAAGAGCGTTCGGGGAGGGGGGTGGATTTTATAAATAGCACTTGTTAGTGGAGCTGGTGGGAAACCAAACCAAAGCAGATGGGGGGGGAGGGCTGAGTGGGGATCTGGGAAGGAAAATGCAACCACATGCTGCCATGTTTCACCCTCTGCTCCCCAGCTGTCCCCTCAGCCCTTTGCAAAGCCTGAGTCCATGGGCCACGCCGAGCCGCTGGAATCAATGGTGATGCAGCAGAGCCGGGAGAGGATCTGGGCGTGGTTTAGTGCACCACACACTGGTGTAGCAGCCAGGACACCAGGGTTCTACCCAGCTCAGCCAGGGGCCTGCTGCAGGACTGGGTGTGCAGCACAAGGGGGCGGATGTCAGTGAGGGGCTCTGGTTTAGGGTAACCAGACAGCAAGTGTGAAAAATCGGGATGGGGGTGGGGGGTAATAGGAGCCTATATAAGAAAAAGACCCCAAAATTAGGACTGTCCCTATACAATCAGGACATCTGGTCACCCTACTCTGGGTGCTCCCTCGATATATGATGCATGTAGGAAAAAGCCTGGCTGATCAGCAGAGAAAAATGTTTCGATCCCTTGCAACATAGGAGCCTTGTGCATTTGTCTGATCAATTCCATCTGTACGATCAGTTGTTTCCCCCCTTCTCTGTGGGTCTTTGCATGGAGAGTCTGCTTTTGTGTGCAAGGTGTGTGCCTTTGTGTTGGGAGGTGTGATTATGGGGAGATGGGATGGGGGTGCGATTATGTGTCTGAATGTGTGTTTTGGGGGGCTGATTGTGGCTGAGAGTGAGGATGTGTTGGGAAGTGTGTGGCGGCTTGGGGAGTGATTGTGTATCAGTTGTGATTGTGTGTCAGGGTGTGTGGATTGTGTGTGTGTGTGTCACTGCCTGTATATCAGTTGTGACTATGTGGCGGAGTATGTGGATTGTGTGTGTAATTGTGTATTGAGGAAGATGAGTCACCTTTCACCTTTGACCATGTGGGGGTGCACAGTTCTATTGTCACTGGGTCAGGCACTGCTACAGTTATGCCCACCTGCCTGAGGCCATGGGGGTGAAGGCCTACAGATCAGAGCCGGAGACCGGAAGCAGGATCCCTGGGTTCTATGCCTGGCTCTGACTTGTCAGGTGAATCGTTTACCCATGCTGTGCCTCAGTTTCCCCTTTACAAAAGCAGGGAGACTTCCTCCTCTCAGCTTTGTATGGGTGGCATTTATTATGCAGGAGGTCAAATTCCTGGCCTTAAAATCCATGAAACTATTTCCCGGAACAGGTGGATTGATCAGCGGAGCCCCACACCCAGTGGGGAGAAGAAAACAGGTTCGGAACATTTCTTCCTGACTTCCTGCTGGGGATCAGTTTATGCCCTGAAGCTTGAGGATGGATGACAAGATGTTTGCTTGTAATGCATTATTCTGCTACTATAGGACTCTGTTTTCTGTAAAGGGTGTGAGCCCTGGTAAACAAAGGAGCCGGTGTTGGAACTTGAGCTGCACGGAAGCCGCTTTGTGTCTGTAGTTTGTATAATAGACACAGACTCTCACTTCTTTCTTTTTAAATCTTGGCTCAGTTCTTTGTTTGTTTATCATGTAGCAGTGAGTTCTGTGGGTTATTTATGTGCTTCCCATAAGTAAAGCTAGCTGCCTTTCCAGGTACGCCCAAGAGCTTAGCCACATGTCTGGTATTTACATTCATGTTAACACAGCATCTAGTGGTCCCAGCTGATATCAGGGCCCCATTGCACAGATGCAGCATGAGAGACAGTCACTGCCCTGATGAGCTCACAGTCTAAGTAGAGAAGGGTGGGAAGGGAAACTGAGGCACAAAGACTTGCGGATGTAACCTTGGCGTCTCTGTGCATTGTGTCCCCACCTGTCCCGAGCCCTGCCTCAGGGGGTAGGGCTGGGAGGCTGAATACATCAAAGACTATGAGGAGCTGGAACAGTTTTCTTGCTCCAGTGCTGTGCTTAGCTGCCGGCTCTGCAGCGGAGCTGGGGTGAGGAGGCTGTATCAGGCCTGTCAGCACTGGCTGCAGAAGGGATCTCCCAGGATAACGCTGGCCAGAACGGAAAGCCGGAGGGGCCCTGCTCCTGTGTCCTCCCTGGTGCAGAGCTGCTGTTGGCTTCAGCAGACGACTGTGGCCATCACAGGATTAGGCCCTGAAAGGAGGCTGCCATGGGGTGCAGAGAGACGCTGGGTTAATTGTCACGGTGGCTCTGCCAAAGTCAGTTGTGCTGAGGTCAGCCGGGCAAGGCCAGTTTCTCCCAATGTGCCTGGCACACTGATGCCCTGATCTCAGTTGGCACCTGTAGCCTCTGCTTTAACACAGAGAGTAAAGAGAAGGGACCTGTGTGTAACGCGGCCCAGCTGGGGCGGGGGTGCAGGGCAGCACTCGGGCCTCCTCAGGGCCAGCTCATGAACCTGGTCCCACTAATTTGGGAGCCAGCCAAAGCTGGGTTGAGGCCTGAAGTGTCCGCACCTGATCTGCCATGATGAGAGCAGAATCACAACATTCTTGGGTTTTTTTAAACAGGTTCTAGCCCTCAGGGATGCCAAGAAAATATGCCCTGAGTGTAACTGAGCCTGCCTGAGTCTGCAGCCAGCCTGAATCCGATGGCTCCAAGACGTGTGAACCGTCCCATTCATTATCACCGAAACTTGCCGCTCTACTGCCGCCCTGCTGGTCGAGTGGGGCCATAGCCCGTGGGCAGGGCTACAGAGGGGCACACAGCGGAGACTAGAGCCAGACCTTCCCCGTTGTGTGTGTGTATGTGCTGCCTCAATTGGTCCTTCTCTTTGGAAACCATCCACAGCCTGCTGGAACATTCAATCACTAGGGCAAATGAGGTTCGGTACATCCGGCTGGCTGCCACTGCAGTATCTAATTCGCTGCCTGAACAAATCACTTCCACTCCAGCTCAGTAATTTTCAGCTAACTTGGACAGCCAAGCCCAGCCAATTAGATGCGCTGGGTCTCGCTCACACACGTGCTCATTTTCTAAAAATGTCTCTGCTCTTGGAAGTAATTTCAGGGAAGATCTCTGGAGTACCAGCCTCCTTGGGCTTTGTGCCCTGTATCAGCTCATAATGGGACTGGCAAATCACCCAGAACCCGCCGCTGGGGAAAGGAGTTATTATATCGGGGTTCAAAAGGGAGCTAGAGAGATTCATGCAGGATAGGTCCATCAATGGCTATTAGGCAGGATGGGCAGGGATGGTGCCCCTAGCCTCTGTTTGCCAGAAGCTGGGACTGGGCGACAGGGCATGGTTCACTTGATGATAACCTGTCTGTTCATTCCCTTTGGGGCACTCAGAGTGGGTTTGGGCCCTGGTGGAAAAAAAATTTCAGGCCCCCCAGCAAGAGCGGCCCAGCTAACCAGATGAAGCCAGGGCGGCCGGGCCCCAGGCCCCCTCCTGGACCGCTGGGCCCCGGTAATATGTACCAGCTTCCCTCCCACCCCCCCGGCCTATCGTCAGCCCTGGACTTGCCATAGGCCACTGTCAGAGGACAGGCTACTGGGCTGGATGGACCTTTGGTCTGACCCAGTCAGGCTGTTCTTATGTTCTTATGAGTCTCGGAAAACAAGGTGACGAAAGGATCCCAGGCTGGGAAGGTGTGATCACCGCTCCTTTCCTTCCCATAACCCATCCTGGGCAAAAACCATCGCTAAAGCAGGCTGTGGTCACAATGAGCAGCGCTTGCAGAGCTCTGCTCTGTGGGGCTTGCGCTACCATAATCCCCACTCTTCAGAGCAGGAAACTGAGGCACGGGCTGATTATGGTTCCATGGCCATTTTCCAGCAAAGCCAGGCTTAGAACTCAGCTCGCCTGGCTCCCGGGCCCCCACCTAGCCTGCTCTGATGGAGGAAAACTGGCCAGCAAGCTAATTGCCACCCGGTAGAGTGGGAAACGCCCCCTCCCCTGCAACAACCCATTCAGCCGTAATCCAAATCCCCTCTGATTTGTGTTCCCATGGCACTGGCATTCCTGCTGGGCAGCCGCTGTGGCCACCCACCAAAGACCAGGCTGAGACCTGGCCCCCTCATTTCACGCATGGCTTTTAGACAGGACCAGGTGAGGCAGGATTCAGAACAGCCACCTGCAATGGTGTTTTTGTACTGACACGTCAGGGAGCCAGGATGGGGGGCTGAATGCCTGGTCAGCCTTGGAAAAGTGTTGGGTCCTGTTCCCTGTTCTGCTTCTGACCTACTGGGTGGCCTTGGGCAAGTCTCTGCCCTGCTCTGTGCCTCAGTTTCCCCTCCCAGCCATGTCTGTCGGGTCTCATTAGCCTGAGATCTCTTTGAGATAGGGACTGTCTCTCTGTGTCTGCACAGAGCACCCACCCCGATCCCAGCTGGGGCTGCTAGGAGCTCCCCTCATACAGCGATTAGTGGAGGGTGTGAACACCCAAGGAGAGGGTGTGGTTTGGGTGCCTAGGGGAGATCAGGGTGACCCCAGGGCAGTGCTGGGAGGATGGGGAGACATTAAGCCCAGGGGAAATGTAGCTGAACAGCAGGGAAATCTTCCTGCCCGTTCTCGCTGTAGGGTTGTCTCTGGGATTGCAGGGGGAGCCCCATCACTTGGGCTGCCGACGAGGCTGGGGGTGAACTACAGACAACGGGGAATGCTCCTGCCCTGGCCCAAAGGGGACGGATAGATGGTGTCTTATGGGGGCTATTCCGCCTGCTAATTCCTTTGGTTCATTCACCCTCTGGCCAGGTCTGGCCAAGCCCAGCACCCTCCTATGGGAATGTGTCTGCTGGTGATCTGTGGGAATGCGGAGGCCAGATTCCCGCCTAGCGTAAATGGCTGGAAGCAGGCAATGGCCTGGTGCCGGTGTATATCAGCTAGGCTGACCAGACAGCAAATGTGAAAAATCGGGACAAGGGGTGGGGGGTAATAGGAGCCTATATAAGAAAAAGACCCAAAAATCAGGATCATCCCTATAAAATTGGGACATCTGGTCACCCTAATATCAGCAGAGGGCTTGGTCCTTGGTCTCTGATGTCAGGGGCTTGGGGAGGGACTGTTAGGCCATGGTCTTGAGATGCCATTAAACCTTCAGCAAATGCCTGAGCTGGAGGGGAGGAGACAGCTGGGGGTGGGGGGGTCTTTTTCATCTGTTTCCCACCTTGCTCCTTCTGACTGTTCAGCCCAGATGCCCCCATGCCACTCTGCTGCCTGTCTCTCAGCCATGGAGAGGGATGCTCAGAGTTGTATAGTTCCTGGATGAAGTTTTCCAGCCCTAGGAGTTTGCAGCCCACTCCCTGCTGGCTGGGTTGGCAGATCTGGAGATGCCTGTACCCTAAAGACATTACTTGAGTGTGTGTGTGTGTGTGCATATGGCTCGGACAAAAGCTGATTAGAATTGTAGGGGAGGGGGACAATGGGGTATTACCCTAGGCACCCGCCTTCACACCCTACACGCTCAGGGCCGTTCTTAGGCATATGCAGCATACACCACCTGAAAATCTGGGGCACCACTAGGACCATAGGTGCAGACTTCTCATCTTGCCGGGGGGTGCTTGCCCCCGTCTCCGCTCCAGGCCCCGTCCTCCACTCCATCCCTTCCCCCAAGTCCCAACCCTGACTCTTCTTGCCCCTGCTCCACACCCCCAACCTGCCTCTTCCCTGCTTCCTCCCTCTCCCTCTCAAGAGCTCGAACACCATGAATCAGCTGTTCGTGGCACCCCGGAAAGCGTTGTGGGAGGGAGAGTTGATAAGTGTGGAGCCACTGGCGTGCGAGAGGCATGGGGGGAAGGAGGGAGAATGGGGGAGCTTGGTGCCGGTGAGTGCTCTGCACCCACTAAATTGTCCCTGTGGGTGCTCCAGCCACAGAGGCCGTGCCTATGACCAGGACATCAGGTAAGAGCGGGTTGGCTCCCGCCCACCCAGCAAGCGCTGCAGTCTCCTTACTAGGTAGAAGGCAGGGGCCGTATTCACAGAGCTGAATGCGCCGGCGTAGGAGGACCAGTCGTGCCAGTGTAGGGGCACTGGTTTAATAGCGCTGCGTAGGACCCCATAAATCCACACTACCGCACGGCTATTTTGTACCAAATCTGCCTTGTGAGCTATTAGGTGACAACTGCGAACACGCTGGTCAATGGTGTCATTGTAAAATCTCGGTGACAGCGTTAGATGTCAATTCATAAATTCTCTCCCGGCGATGTCATTGGAACGTGTTTAAAACCAGACGGCCTAGCCCCAGTCAAGGCAATGAACAGGTTTGTCTTAGACAAAGGACTGTGGATTTGCTTGGCTGACCAGCCTGGTGCTTGAGCTAAGCCAATGATGGGGCACGGGAATAAAAGATAAACAAAGCCATCATGCTAACAAGGAGAGGAGGTAACCACCACCCAACACCAGTGGGGCAGAGAGCGTGAAATCTTCCCTGCCTGGGAGGAGAAAAGGGACTTCATCTGAGACCGCACCGCAGTGGTTAACTGAATGATATACAGGGAGGCGGAAGCGCAGACGCCAGGCTGGTCAATGAACTGATTGCAGACAGTATGATTGTCGCAAAAGTGTAGCTAGTTAGCTCTCTTATGAGCGCTAATGGTGATGAATCTTGTAACCTGTTTGTATTAACACCAGGGGAGGAATTGCTGGCATTACACCGTAAAGTCTGGCCCAAAAGGATTTCTCCCAGACAGAAGGGAAGGCAGCTGCTACCTGTCGCCAACGAAATCAACAAAAGTGCGGCCAACCCCAATGCAAACTCCATTGATATAGGAAGTTCCCAGGCAGGGGAGAACAGCAGGGGGTCAGCCCGTGTTTGGGGACAAAACAGTGATGATATACGAAGCCATCCGGACAGATCCAAGGCCACAGCTCTTGCAAGCCCAGACAGATGGAGCCTTCAAACAAGGAAGGGGAGGACTTGAAGTCCCTGGGAACTGACGAGAGCGAGAAACCTGCTTAGGCAAAGATGGGTCACCTAGGAAGATGAAGGAAACCAGCCCCTTGCACGTCTGTGCCCGGACTTGACTGAGAGAAGGTCGGCCGTGGCTGGGAGGAAAATAATTGGCTGGAAATCAGCCTTGACCCAAGACTGTAGTTTATGGTGTCTCAGCCACTTCATCACTTTTATTCGCTTGTCACCGTTTTATCTTTATCCCTCGTACTCGGGCTCACTTCAAACCTCCAGCTTTTGTCAACAACCATGTTGTAAGTTTAATCCGAACCCTGGCAGTGCTGTGTTTGCATCGATGGGCTCATTACCTCCAGGGCCAGGCATAAGCTGCGCTTTTATCTTTATAAAGGAGCCCCGAGGCCCTTAATGCTCAGACTGTTCCAGGAGAGGGCTGGCTGCTTCGGGGCAGATGATGTGGGGGAAATGCAGGCCCAGGGGTGTGTGTGCTGGGGTCACTTAGGGTTGCCAACTTTCTACTGGCACAAAACTGAACATCCCTGCCCCACCCCTTCCCTGAGGCCCCACCGCTTCTCATAGGCCCCGCCCTACTTGTTCCATCCTCCCTCCCTCTGTCTCTCACTTTCCCCCACCCTCACTCACTTTCACCAGACTAGGGCAGGGAATTGGGGGGTGAGGGCTCTGGCTGGGGGTGCAAGCTCTGGAGTGGGACCGGGAAGGAGGGGCTCGGGGTCCAGGAGGGGCTCAGGGCTGGGGCAGGGGGTTGGGATGTGTGTAGGGGGTACGGGGTGCAGGCTCCAGGAAAGAGTTTGGGTGTGGGAGGGGACTCCAGGCTGGGGCAGGGGGTTGGGGTGTGGAGTCCCAGCGGCGCTTACCATGGCTCCCAGGAAGTGGTCGCTAGGTCCCTGCAGCTCCTAGGTGCAGGGGCAGCCAGGGAGGCTCTGCGTGCTGACCTTGTGCCCACAGGCACTGCCCCCGCAGCTCCCATTGGCCGTGGTTCCCGGCCAATGGGAGCTGCGGAGCCAGCACTCGGGGTCGGGGTAGTGCGTGGAGCCTCCCTGTGGGACCTAGCAGCTGCTTCTGGGAGCTGCGCAGAGCCAGGGCAGGTAGGGAACCTGCCTTAGCCCCGGGCCCCTGCTGCGCTGCCGACCGGACTTTTAATGGCCGGTTAGAGCTGCTATCCTGCGAGACGCGGTCAGAACTGCGGCATCAGAGCGGGCCAATCGACCCTCCAGCTGTGTGGCCTGGCTCCACCAGAGGCCAAGGCAGGTGCGCGTGTAATTTCTTTCTCACCTGGCCACCACTGCGTGCCCTGCAAGTGAGGTCTATGGGCCCTGTAGGTAACCTCCCAGCTGATCAACCAGAGACTAGTCCTGAGGGCTGAGCTGGGACTGGGGCCTGGCAAAGCATTCTGGGACTTGTAGTCCAGGAGGACTGGTAGGTATTGTAGATTCAGCAGCAGTTCATGCTGGGAAGGAATGCCCAGGGAATATAAGCAGCTGCCTTCCCAGGAAACAAGAGACTTGCCCCCTCAACATACCCCCTTTGCAACCCTTGCCCCTGTCTTTGCAGGCATCTGGCTATTAAAAATCAATGGTGCATAATCCTGCAATAAGTTATGTGGCTCAAATGTGTAGTGAGGCTGGGTCTTTCCGGGCTCCCTAATGCAAGCAGGCTAAGCATTTAGCCCAGGTAGAAGACCCAGGTGAGCTCCTGGGTCCCCTGAGTTAGTGGTGGTGTAGATGGGACCTTCCCACAGCCCCTTAACAGGGACAGCCTGGCCTTTAGGGCTCCTGCAGGTTCAGTTCTCTTTACACTCCAGCAGTGAACTGGGTTGGCATCGGGTGCCCTGTTGGGAAGATGTGGCCTTGGCTTCACACCCAGCTCTGCTGAGGATCCCAGCGCCCCTGAGCCCTCCCCCTGTGCTGGGAGTCACTCACAGGCAAGGTTCCCCTCTGCCCTCCCACGCACTCTGCGTTAAAATCACTGGGTGGCTTCTGAGCTCAGCGTGAATCTGGCGTGACTCCACTGGGCTGAATCTCATTCACACCAGCCTAATGGTCTTGAATTCAGTGGCGCTGGCTAAACACCAGGAGCCTGCACCAGGCCGGTCAAACTGGTTTCACTCTGATTCTGGGAAGAGCGGGGGCTCATTTCTGTGTAAATTAACCCTGCTCCCAACTGACTTCAGCCAAAATCAGAGCGTGCCCACAGCTCAGGTTTCAGTTCCTACCCGTGATTAAAGCTGGGCCGAACCAAGTGCCCCCATGGCCTGGTTCTTGCCAGCCTGGTACCTTGTGCTGGACCAGATTTCCAAAAGTGCTCCTCTCCCATTGGTTTCAGTGGGGGAGGGAGGAGGATTCGCCAGTTTTCTGTGCCTGGGTTAGGAGTTAGCCCTTCTCTAGGGGCGGAGGAAAGGGATGATCCATTGGTCTCAATAGTAGTGTCTGGGTGTGAGATACTCCATTGTTCTCAGCAGGTGTCTCTGTTCTCAGTGGGGGTGGCTGGGTGCTGACATATTTGAAATTCTAGCTTTTGGGGCCAGATCCAAAGCAGGGTGGAGATGATGGGAAGCCTCTCATTGAGGTGGGCTTTGGACCAGAGCCACATCCCTGTGCTGTGGGGGTGGGGGGGCAGATAGATCAGACCATATCCCAGGGAGAGGGTTTGTGTGTGTGTGTGAGATGGATCAGACCCATACACCAGTGCAAGGGAGTGGAATTATATGGATCAGACCCATACCCCAGTGGGGGGGAGTAAGATGGATCAGACCCGTACCACAGTGGGGGGTGGGGAGGCGAGTGAGATGGATCAGACCCATACCCCATTGGGTGTGTGTGGGGGGGAGTGAGATGGATCAGACCCGTACCTCAGTGGGAGTGAGATGGATCAGACCCGTACCCCAGTGGGGGGGAGTGAGATGGATCAGACCCATACCCCAGTGGGGGGAGTGAGATGGATCAGACCCGTACCCCAATGGTTGGTGGGGGGGAATGAGATGGATCAGACCCGTACCCCAGTGCGGGGAGTGAGATGGATCAGACCCGTACCCCAGTGGGGGGAGTGAGATGGATCAGACCCGCACCCCAATGGTTGGTGGGGGGGAATGAGCTGGATCAGACCCGTACCCCAGTGGGGGGGAGTGAGATGGATCAGACCTGTACCCCAGTGCAGGGAGTGAGATGGATCAGACCTGTACCCCAGTGGGGGATGTGAGATGGATCAGACCCGTACCCCAGTGGGGGGGAGTGAGATGGATCAGACCTGTACCCCAGTGGGGGGGAGTGAGATGGATCAGACCTGTACCCCAGTGGGGGATGTGAGATGGATCAGACCCGTACCCCAGTTCGGGGAGTGAGATGGATCAGACCCGTACCCCAGTGGGGGGGAGTGAGATGGATCAGACCCGTACCCCAGTGGGGGATGTGAGATGGATCAGACCCGTAGCCCAGTTCGGGGAGTGAGATGGATCAGACCCGTACCCCAGTGGGGGATGTGAGATGAATCAGACCCGTACCCCAGTGCGGGTAGTGAGATGGGTTAGACTCGTACCTCACTGGTTGGTGGGGGGGAGTGAGATGGATCAGACCCGTACCCCAGTGGGGGATGTGAGATGGATCAGACCCGTACCCCAGTGGAGAATTCTCCCCCCTCCCCCAGCATCTATCCTGATGATCAGACTCAGCCCAAACACTGGAGCTCTCTGCCGGTGCCAATCCTTTGTTGTTGTTATTTTTAACGCTCTGGTACAAAGCTTATTTGAGGGTAACTGACCCTGTCCACCCACACCCAAAAAACGACCCAACATTTGGGGCATGACGAGATTATATAATTCAGGCATCAACACAGGCTGTGTCTGTCCCGACACCGCATGTCCATGGCTGCAGCACCATTGGCTTGTGCACAGTTCACTCTCCTACACAGTAGGATAAATTTGACTTCTCTTATGTGAAGTTACCTTGAAATATATATATATATATATATTTATAGCTATGTACAGTATTTATATATATATATTCCACAAGTCTCGTAGGGCCTTTTGTCTGAGGCTTCCCAGCCCTCTGCAATCCTGTCAAGTTGCTGGTCGGGTTGGGAGCGCTCTGATCTTCACTTCAAAATTGATTTTTGCTCCACGATGGGCTGTCCCAGGACGATGCTTTCACCTGCCTCAGGGAGGCTCCGAAATCTGCTGGCTGCAGTGACACCGCTGGGTGTCAAACCTCTGGCTCCAGCACAGGCCGATGCTACAACGGGGCCATTGCGTTTAAATTAGTTTCATCTAATAAATAAAACCAGTGAGCGGCAGGTTTCTGGGGGCTTAAATGGAGCTGGGGGGAGGCAGGACGAGGCAGAAACTGAGGCACAATCCCCTTTTCTTCCCGCCCCGGCTGGTTACTGGAGTCGTTTGGAAGCAAAATGCAGCTGTGGTGTGGCGGGCTGGCCCAACTTCCCTTCCCTCGGGTGCTGACAAGTTGCAGGCGACGGCCAGGAGGTGCTCGTGTCTCTCAGGGCTCCACCGGCCCTGCCTCCCTGCAAATTGCAACAGGCCAAGCAGGAAAGGAGGTGGCTGGTTGACAATGTGGCCCCTGCAGCTTTTTATGGGGCGGTGGATGTGGTGGCAGGGGGCCTGGCAGACATGTTCTCCGCCCGCCCCATAGTCTTGAAGCTCGGGCGTTAGGAGGGGATGTGTGCTGGATGCATGTTAAAAAGAGATGCTCTTTTAGATGTAAAACTACAAATCCAGGGGGCAGAGGGCAGGGCCTTTTGCCCAGCCGCTGCCGATTGTTCTCCCCTCCCCTACCCGGAGCCGTGGCTGGGGGCTCAGGGGGCACCGGCAAGCAGTGCCCCCCAGCTCATGCTGGCGGGGTCAGTACTTGAACTGGGTGGTCGGCTTGATGGGGGACGAGGGCATGAAGAGCAGCTTGGGGGGCACATCGGGCTTCATGGAGGCTGATCTCTTGATGCCGCTAGGCCTGGGCAGTGAGCTCTGGAAGACGCCGTGCCCTTCGAGGGGCACCTGGGTGCCCGTGGAGTGCATACGAGTCAGGAGTGCGGGGGGCGGGTGCTGCCGAACTGCCTGGCTCAGGCTGTGCTGCCGGGAGATCAGCCCCCCGCCCACTGCTAGGTTCATCAGCTTCTGCGCCGAGCACAGTGAGTGCCTCTGCGACGGGTGCCTGGATGGTGGCTGCTTCTCCAGGCAGGACTGCGGCGTGCCGTCAGGGGGAACGTCCAGCCTCCGGGGCAAGCTGTCCCTGGGGAGGGTGGAGGAGCTGTAATACGGGGCGCTTTCGGTGTCCGGGATCTTGGGCTGTACCCTGTTGGTGAAGGACATGGCCGCGTGGGGGCTGATGGCCGGCTGATGGCTCAGCAGCTTCTTCGGGGATCCACTAGCCTCGTGGAGGTGTTTCAGCAGCTCCTCCAACGTTGTCACCTCCACCCCTTTGGGCAGATAGCACTGGGAGTGGCGCACCAGCACCCGCTCTGCGTTGGGGATCTTCTTTTCATCCGGGTAGCCAGCCAGTGACGGGTCGTAGCCCTGGAGGTTGCTAGGCAGCACCATGGCGCCAGGGAACTGGAAGACCTGGGTGCCGGAGACGGGGCTGGGGAACAGGTGGCCCTTGCCTTGCGACTCCTTGGCGTTGTTGCAGTTTTGATTCTTCTCCCATTGGTTCCTGATGGCCTTCATGTTTTTCATGGGCAGCTCCGGGGTGGACTCAGGCGTGGGCAAACCGGACAGCTCTGGGTGCTCCTTCACGCCGATCTTGGCCGTTCCATTGTGTGGCTCTTTCTCACTGGGCAGCAGCGTGGTGTACAGTTTCGGAGAGGAGGCTTCTGTCAGCCCATCCTTGGATGGGTTGTCCAGCAGCCCGTTCATCTTAGCCAAGCTCCGCAGGGACAGGGGGCGCTGGATCGTGTTCTCAGGGTCCTTGCTGACATGCTTGGTCTTCTGGAACACGTGGCTGCAGTAGCAGGAGACGAACAAACCGGAAAAGAAAGCCCCAAGGACGAATGCCACAAAGACGCAGCCGATGAGGAAGGTGAAATGGACGCTCTTGGAGCTGTCTTTGCCTTCGGATTCCTGCCACACACCTAGAAACACAACGAGAGAGTTAGACGGGAGGTTAATCCATCGATCCATCAACATCCTTAAGAGTCTCAGAAGAATTGTCTGAGGCAGGAATGTCTTTTTTGTGGGCTGGAGCTGAGTAAAATACCCTTCCCAGGTTGGGACCCATTTTAGAGAGGCCAGAGACTTTAGCTCACGGTGTCTTTTCTCTCTTGTTTTCTGTTCAGAATGAAATAGGGTCAAGGCAAGGAAATCCCCGAATTTGTGCTCCTGCTGAATAATCTCTGGGACCGCAGAAGGGGGCAATGACATGAGATGGGGAATGGAATCGGATGGCCAACATGGAGTCAATGAAGGTGCAACATGGAAGATTACTGCCTGAAATAACTCCTTTGATTTTGCCCAGGGATGAAATCTGGCCCAGTGGCTGCTGTCCTGCATGGAAAGCTATGCCAGCTATTCGGAGCCAGTTTGAAACTCCAAGGGTGCCCGGGTTGGGGGAAGGAGGGGGTTATTATTTCTAGCGATGGGCAAGCGAAGGCCACCTGAAGGCCTCATTTGGGAGCAACTTCTTTAAAGTCAACAAGTCACAGTGATGTAATGAACAGATTCAGGCTATGAGTTCAGATGAGTATCTGAAGGTCCCAGATTCAGAGGTGTTAAGAGCAGAAGGAACCATTAGATCATGCAGCTGGGCCTCCCGTATGGCCACAGGCCAGATAATTTCACCCAGTTCCCCCTGGATTCGCCAAAACCTTGCGCTCGGCTAAAGTTTTGGCTGTTGAGCCACATCTTGGATGTTGCTTTGAACTTTGAACAATATGGATGGAAATCTTGGGGGAACATGGGGGACACTTGCCAGTCCCTGCCTCTGGTAGGGGCAGAAATACTGCCAAGAGAAGACAAAAAACAGCCTGAAGAACCCAAGTGGCTTCTGCTGGAGGTTGGGGTGATGGGCCTCATCAGTTTGCCCAGTTAGGGACGGCAACGTGTCAGCTTCCTGTAGGAAAATCCCTTGAAATTCAGTCATCCCATTAGCCAGGCTGCTGCAGCTGTTTCTGCTCCTTTATTCTTTTCCTTCCCTTTGCAAGCCGCGGAGGCATTATTCTAATGGCACTGTACGGGGGGAGCTGATTAATTTCAAAGCTGCGTGCTCCAAACAAGGAATGGAGCAGCCGAGCCCAAGGCAGCCAGAAGGCAGGCGGCTGCAGAGAGAGACGAGTGGCCTAAAGCACAGAGTGGCAGGGAAAGCAATCAGGCTGCCTGATGGCTAATTGTGAAAGCTGGCAGCAGAGAGAGAGAGAGAGAGACAAAGACCAGACAGAGGAATGGAAAACGAGAGAAAAAAGAAAGCAGGAAATATGGACATGGAGAGCGAGGGAAAGGACCCTCCCCCACTCCATTCCCACTGGCTATCAGCCCAACAAGGGGAACTGAAGAGGGGGTCACCATTGGGCCCCAAGAAAGACATGGAGATAAAAGAGGCAAGGAGATTAGGGGACAGAAAAAGAGAGAGATAAGAGATTTTTTTATGTGTGTGTGTGTGTGTGTGTGTGCGCGCGCGCTAGATAGAGAGATGGGATGTGTGGGGATAGATAGATAGATAGATAGAGAGGGTATGGAGATTGTTTGTCCATAGTTTGTCCACTGGCTCCCAAGGCCTTTGGGTTGGGCCGCTTTGTGTAACTTGCCCTGAGCCCCAGGCTGGCTGTGTGGCCCCTGTGGGTCTTTGCTGATTTAGCTCTTTCTGGGGGTGTGGGGTAGCGAAGGGAGATGGCCAGTGGGGCAGCAGGGAGGGACCTGGGGGATTTGACAGATGGAGCAGCCACTGGGCCCATCTCATCCCTGCAGCTTGTGAAGAGACCCAAGCGGGTCCTGCTGGGACGACGGGTGTAGGGAAGGGAGGGGTTCAGGACTCAGGCAGGAGAAACCCTCAAGCTGCAGAGCATAATCCAGCCACCAGTCCTGGGGTCAGGAGGGAGCATTCCCTGGGGGCAGGTTCTCCCATCGCTGCAGGATCCTGGCAGCTTCCTCTGATGCAGCTGGTACCAGCCACGGGGCAAGAGGAGATTGCGGCTAGCCGGAGCCCCATCCTGACCCAGCCCGGAGATTCCCATGGGAAGGCAGTAGGGGAACAGAGCCCAGGGACCCAGCTGGGGCCATGGGGGTCAGCAGCAGGGCTGTGCTGTTTTGCAGTTATCCCGAAGGGCATGTGATGAGCACAGGTCTGTCCTGAAATGGCACGAGACACCATGGGCTCTGTGCAGGCCAGGCTGATGGCACAGAAGCAGCATGCTGCCCGGACACACACGCCCTGCCCAGCCCTCACCAGCCCCGAGGGACTAATCACACTCCGTGCAGTTAGTAATTACACGAGAAGCATGTGTGCTACTGGGGAACTGAGGTTGCAGGGGGAGCTGGCCAGCCGACCGTGGCAGTAAAGCATGTGCGGGTGACAGCGGCAAGCAATGTGTTCCATGCAGCAGCAACGGCGGCGCTGGGAGAAGATGCCCAGGAGGAGCTGGCGCATGACATATGATCAGGGGCCCCTACCCCGAGTACTCACGCTCACCCAACAGCTGATCAGTCGACCAAGAGAACAAAGGGCCATGATCTCGGTTTCTGACTCCTAAAAATATCCTGTTCCTCCCTGGCTCTAACTGCCAGACCCAATACCCTCCAGTGGAACCCAGGAGTCCTGGATTCCAGACCCCCACACTAACCATGAGGCCCCATGTCCTCCCAAAGCCAGTAAAGGAACCCAGGAGTCCTGGCTTTTATTCCCTTGCTCTTACAACTAGGAAACACTTCCCCTCGGTGCCATGAACAGAACTCCAGGGTCTCGACTGCCCGTCCCCTATGCCACAAAGCCTGGAATAGAAGGTGCTCCTCCTCCCAAGCTCCAGCAGGGTTCAGATGAACCGTGGGGGGATCACGACACTAAGTCTTGTGGTTATACGTGGTCTCCCACAGCTCAGCCAGACCATTGCCATTTTCTGTTAGCCACAGGGGTCAGGAAAAAAGGCACCATCTTCCCATTCATGCCTTGAATTTTTCAAGTCCAGCACAAGAAATGAAAGAAACGGGAGGGGGCTGATTACTGTGACTGGGTACAAAATCCTGTGAGTCAAGCGAAAAAACGATTTTTTCCATTAAAAAAAAAGAGGGGGTAATAAAGTATCCATGGAAACAGGCCATTTCTTTCTACTGGGGCCGGGAGAGTTGGACATCTGTAGTTCTTTTATCCGAGCAGCCGGGAGGGAAGGGGGACTGGAACTGGGTCAGACCGGCATCTGCCAAAGGCACACGTCTCCCCAGAACGAAGGCATCAAAACAGCTCCTTTGCACCTGAGCTTTTGGGATTTAAACCCCCCAACCCAGCCCCTGCTGAAATCAGCCTTTCTGCTGCGCTGAGGCATAAATCTTAAAAATCCCAGAAGAGGGGGAAGGGGAGAAGGCTCGAAGAGAGCTGGATTTCTTCTCCCTTTTTTTGGGGAGGGTGTTGTTTTTTAGCTCCATCGAGCAGGAATTTGCTCCCTGGCTTGGAAAACACCAAAGCGCCACATCATAGGCTGGAACCAGTCCACAATCTACCCCACAACCCCTTCGCCACGGACTTTTAACCCACTGGTACCTAGGAACCCTGCAGCTCCAATGCCTTCCATTTTAGGGGATTTGCTGCGGGGCACATGTTAAGTGCTCTTACCACAGCTGCAGCTCCCAGCTTATGATAGCCCCCTCCACCGCTTTCACTGCCCTCCCTCCTGCCCTGGCTGGGTGCTGCTCGCTTTACAAAAGCCAAGCCATGCGAGGCCTTTAAAGAAAAGACAGTGGATCCCTTTAATCCGCTGCATTTCACCGTGGGGAGCAAGGGGCAGGATTGCTGGAGGTGGGGACCCTCTTCAGTTTGTTAAAAATGGGAGCTCGATGAATGACACAGGAAATCCACATCTGTGCAGAACCGATCCGTTATTCAGCCAAGGTTCAAGGGACTCTGTTCTTTCAAATTCCCTTGAGGGCTGAACCCCTCCTTTGGCTGTTCAGAAGTTCAGCCCAGCAGCTGGGAGGGCACAATTTACAAGTGCAAGATGCTTTTTTATGAGTGTTGCAAGCATCTCCCCAGCCCGCTGGCGGCAAGCAGTATGGGGCCAAGCTCGTCTCCCCGTGCTACAAGGGGTCAGATCCTTCGCTGGTGTAAATGGGCGTCGCTCCATTGGAGTCAACTGTGCTGCATAAGCTGAGGATCTGGCCCATTGACTACAATGGAGCAATGCCTGTTGAACCCAGCTGAGAACGTGACCCATGGACATGCCCAGCCTTAGGGAGAGGTACAGGGGTGGGGTGGGCGGAATACTCTTGTTACTTTAGGCACTCTTGGCTTTCCAAGGCTGTGGTATGAGGCACCCCGATCTGCCCTGGGACCTGCCATTTCCAGCTCTGATTTATTTCCCGGGGCAGGAGAGCCGGTGCTGCCCATCTGCACCGTGGTGTCTGTCCCGGCGTGGCTTATGGGGGAAGCAGCTGGGATGGCAGGAACTGAGCCACTGGGGCTGCATGGCTGGGTCAGTGGAACCAGTGTCTCAGACTGGATGTTACAGTCTGGGCATCAGGCTATCTAAGCTCCTGATAAACCCCATGCTGCAATGAGGAGTGTGGGGGGCAGACGAAGGGCTCTGGGGCACCTGCGTTTAGCAGAAGGGTGACGGGGGGGCTTCGCTCCCGTCTCTTTCTCTTGTCCGTTATGGCTCAAGGCAGAGCAATGAGTAACCCTGGGCAATGGAAGCAAGGCGGCAGAACGTGCTGCTGATGGAAAGTGGCTGGCTCATCTGGAGGGCAGGGACTGGCACAGGCTGCAGGTAGCTGAGCCGCCTTGCACTGGGGTCCCGGCTCCGCAGGGCTAGGGAGGTCGGTGCTTGGCGGGGAAGCCTCCCCCCCACCCCCGGCCAAGACCCTGGTGGATACAAGGTGGGTGCTGACCCTGTTGTCCCAGGGAGCTACAGTATTTCAGGGGAGGCATAACCCCTTGTGGCTGGTGACAATCCTGAGGCACTTTCAGCTAGCGTCAGGGGGTTAACCCCCCACTCCAGCCTGAACGCTAACCTGCATGCTTCCCTTCTACCCTACCCCTGCATGTTCTCTTCTGCATCCCAGCTTGGTCTGCATGGCTGTTAAAAGGCTGCTGCGTTCCACCCCAGGGGTGGCTGCATGCTAGCGGTGAGTGAATGAGCCCTATATAAAGAGCTGTTGTGTTCCACCCCAGAGGCAGCTGCATGTCAGAGGGGGCTGAAGTAAAAAGAGCTGTAGCAGTAAAGTCACTCTCAGAGGCTTTGAGAGGTTTTGGTTATTAACAACACTGGGCTCTGCTCAGTCACCCTAGAATGGCACCAAACACCCTCCTCCTTTTGCTGCAGAAGCTGGGGCCAGGCCTCGCACTGGGGAAGGCTCCCCAGGAGCTGCTCTATTCGCCAGCTCTGGGAGCAGTGACAACAGCTGGTCCTTGACTGAGGACCTGATTCGAAGGTCATATCAGCGACAATACCCTGGGGCACCCCCCTCAGGGCTCCTGCCCCGCTGATTTAGCAAGGATCAGACACCGTGCCCATGCAGAACTGCTCACCCTGCTGCTCTGGTCCTGCCAGCCCCTGCTCACATGAATTCAGCCTCACAGGCGCCCTGCGAGGGAGAGGCGTCCAGGGTCACAGTCAGCTCTCTGCTCGGCCCATGGCTTGCACCAGGGACGGATTCGGCCCATTTCCCTCACTGGATGGCCAGGGAACTGAAGGTGCAGAGGGAGGCAGAGGCCAGGCCACACCCTGAGTCGGGGCTTGTTCACATGGGAAAGTTACCCCGGGGGAGGCTTGTCCACACCACGGATGGCGCTGTAGCACCGTAGTATGGACACCTCCTACAGTGGGAGATGGGGTTTCCCTGTTGCTGTAGGAATACCGCTTCCCTGAGCAGTGGTAGCCACCCAACTGACGCATCTGTCCATCGACCTAGCCGTGTCTAGGCCAGGGGTTGAGCTGGTACAGCCGCAGAGTGGAGGACTATGGATTTTTCACACCCCTGAGCGATACAGCTATGTCGACCTGCATTTTACATGTAGACCAGGTGTGAATTCAAACCATGCTAGGTATAACCCACGGCGGGGATGCTTTATCCCAGGATGAGCGGCTTTTTTTCTTGTTTAGTATAATCCTTGTCCAAAGTGATATATGCCAAGCCTAAAAGAGATACAGAGTTCTTGTGGAGGTTATCCTGTTCTCTCTCTCGTGGTTTAAATTCTCACCTTATCTCATACTGGTATAACTTTCTCTTTCAGCCAAGCCCTTCGCAGCTGTCAGCAAGAGAATCCAAGTGTCCTGGCTCCCCGGCCCCTGCTCTAACCACTAGACAGCACTCCTCTCCCAGAACCAAGACGGGAACCCAGGAGTCCCAACTCCCAGTCCCTTCTGCTCTAACCACTAGAGACCACTGCCTGCCTGCAAGCTGGGAACAGACTCCAGGACTCGTGACTACCATTTATCAGCTCTAACCACTAGCGAACACTCCCCTCCCAGAGCCAACAGAACCCAGGAGTCCTGCATCCCAGTCCCGTGTGCTAACCATTAGCTTGCAACTCCATCACTGATTTTCCAGGCAGTATATATAAGGAGTGTGTGCGATGAGCTGTTTTTTCTGGGAGGTGGGGGAGGTTCCCCTGAAATCATCCCCTCTGATCCCCCAGTACCCTGCTGGGTCGATGACTTTACCCAGGGCTCGGAGCTGCCAGCGATCTATGGCCTTCCCCCTGCCCATCCTGACGCTAGTGCTGACTGGGTAAGGCCAGACAAGCCTTTCATCTGTGGCGGGGGGATAATCTGGCTGCTTTTCACGACCCATTTCCGCGCACTCCAGAGTCCGCTTCCGAGCGCTCGCTGCAATTTGATGGTTATTTTCTCACCTTCCCTCCTGCCAGGAGCAGCTCCATCTCGCTGACTGGCTTTGTTTTTATAGTTTGTTGTGTGTCTGGCTGGGTTTTTAAAACAGACATTAGTCCTAATGCCCCAATCAGCTTGGTTTTTAAAAGCCATTTCGGCTTTGGCCCTTCAGCAGTCTCCCAGGCAAAGGGCATCTGTGTCTTCCCTCGCCAAAGGGCTGGGCTCATTTCGGCTTGTGAATTCTGCAGAGGGGATGGACTGACAATGCTGGAGCCTGTCGTACCTCAAGCCTCACGTGGGGGAAGGCATCAGAGCTCACCGTCTTCGAGTCAGGACTCCTGGGTTCTGCTCTGGGTCCCCGTGTTGGGTTAGTGGATAGAGCAGGTGTCAGGATTTCTGGGTTCTGTTCTGGGTCCCTGTGTGGGGTTAGTGGATAGAGCGGGTGTCAGGACTCCTGGGTTCTGCTCTGAGTCCCTGTGTTGGGTTAGTGGATAGAGCAGGTGTCAGGACTCCTGGGTTCTCTCCCAGGCTCTGCGGGGGAGGTGCAGCCCAATGCCTAGAGGGGGATGGAGGACTGGACTTCAGAAGAGCTACCCCAGCTGCGGATCTGTCTGTGCAGCACAACTCCCCAGCACCCGAATCCTGATGGCTCCTTCCCTGGTGGCACTAAGGGAGCAGCGGCAAGTGCCAAGCGCTCACTCTGAGTTCAGCGGCAGAGGGCAGGACACTGGGGTAGCGAGGCCAAAGGTCTCACTGACTGCAGCAGTGACTGGGCAGATTCCTGTTCTAACCACCTCCCACCCAGTGCCTGGAACAGAACCCAGGAGTCCTACTCATGCTGGGGACAGAGTGTGGGACTGGCTCTGCTACTGATTCCCTCTGGGACCCTGGGCAAGTCCCGGCCCCTCTTTGGGCCTGTTTCCCCATCACGACACTAGTTCTGCTGCGTATAGCCTGGGGGATCGAGGGGAGCCGAGCTAAGGATAAGCTGTTCTGTGACACACACACGTACAAACTGCTCACCACATGTGTGCACACCTCCCACCAACACACACACAGCACCCTGTGCACACGCCACCTCCACAGCACTCTGTGCACACACCTCTCATACAGACACACAGTACCCTGTGCACACGTCCCCCAACAGCACTCTGTGCGTACACACACACACCACACACCACTATATCCAGGTGGGAACTCTCTCTTCTGACCCACGACAATTTTCAGAACGACCCCTGTGTGGCCTGGGGCTAACCCCGCGCTCTTTTGCCATTCTTCATGAAAACCCAGGCAGCGAGAGTGGCACTGCCCCTCCCCAGAACAGCCAGCAGCCCAGGGATCGGGGCTGTTGCCTGCAATGCGGGAGCCCGAGGTTCAGAGCAGGGACTTGGCCACAGATCACCCTGTACCACGTGACAGCAGTGGGCACCGGGCAATTGGCTCCTCTGGGGTGGGAGGTTCTCTCTCTCTCTATGTATTTCTCTCCCCCAGCAAGACAAATCCCAGCCTGGCTCAGAGAACGTCCCATGCGAACTTGCAAAAAGTATCAGTTTCTGATGAAAAACCTGCTGCGTCACCTAATCCCCACCCTGATCCAGCAGCATCCCCGCCTGCGGTGGCATTCACCGCCCCTCCTGCAGCATCCAGTGATGGGACACTGGGCTAGACGGGCCCTGAATCCGGCCCCACACCGCTCTCATACGCACACACCCCCTGCCCCCCCGATCCTGTCCCTCTCCTTGCACACCAGGGGTTATGCACTTCAGAGAAGCTGCCCCCTGTGCCCGCCCCCCCGCTGAACACCACTGAAAGGGAGAGAGCTGGTTATTCTCCGCTTGCAAACAGGTGCCATGCTCCCGCGGGTTAATCCTCGCTCTGGGGAACTGCAGCCGCCACAGCCCCGGGGCTTGAGTTAATGGTGCTGGTGACAGCCCGTCGTGCAGCTCCGCGCGGGCACATCCCCTCTTACCCTGAGTGTTTACAGCCATGCGTAAGGTGGAGCGTGGGTCCCCGGCGCCAGGGGCGGGCCGGGCGTCTCGGGCCGTGCCCGCCTGGGTACAGCCCGTGGGCGCCGGGAAGGACGCAGCACTGGCGGTGGGGCCCGCGGCTCGGACTTGCCCTGTGTTACCGGCAACAAAGAAAAACGTCAGGGAGACGCAGCAGGCTGGTGACGGCAGCATGAGCCTGCACCCTTGTGGGATCCGGGTCGGGGTCGGGCTGGGTCACCCCCTCCACCTACTGCATTATCACCAGTGACTCCCAGCGCCGGCACAAAGGGCCAAAGATCAGTCGCAAAGCAGGTAGCCCAGCACCTCCTGCTGGATGGTAAAATACTCGCACCCAGATCCATCCCACTGATGGCTGCAACAGGCCCCTACACACCAACGCTGGCTCTACACAGAGCATACGCAGGGAGAGCTTCCCCCACACCCTGCCCCCCTGCCCATGGGCCTGGGCCCTGCCCTGGAGAGACCCCCCTTGAGGGTGTGGGAAGGAGGAGCCCACTCGCTGGCCCCATTGATCACTGCAGGGTGGGCCTAGGCGCAGAAGGCTTGCCTGTGATATAGCCCAGGAGAGCCTAGGGCTGGGCTAGCAGGGGGCTGGGGGTTGGGACTGAGGGGCACCGGCAGATCTGTGGCGAGAGCACAAGGCTGGGATAGCAGGGGGCTGGGGTTCGGGATTCAGGGGCACTAGCAGAGCTGTGGGGGGAGCACAGGGCTGGGCTAGCAGGGGGTTGCGGGTCGGGATTGAGGGGCACTGGCAGAGCTGTGGGGGGGACCCAGAGCTGGGATAGCAGGGGGCTGCGGGTCGGGATTGAGGGGCACCAGCAGAGCTGTGGGGGGAACACAGGGCTGGGACAGCAGGGGGCTGTGGATCGGGATTGAGAGGCACTGGCAGAGCTATGGGAGGAGCACAGGGCTGGGATAGCAGGGGGCTACGGGTCAGGATTGAGGGGCACCGGCAGAGCTGTGGGGGGAGCACAGGGCTGGGATAGCAGGGGGCTGTGGGTCAGGATTGAGGGGCACCGGCAGAGCTGTGGGGGGAGCACAGGGCTGGGATAGCAGGGGGCTACAGGTCAGGATTGAGGGGCACTGGCAGAGCTGTGGGTGGGGTGGGGGAAAGCCCAGCATTGCCCAGGAGGAGCTTGCATGGCACCTGCCCATGCTGTGACCGGCTCTGTGTACAGAGCAGCCGGCGTGAGCCCCATGCTCAGAGCCTGGGTCCAGCACCTCACTTGCTACGGTGCCACATGGCCGGCCCTGTGTCCTCAGCCTCAGTCCAGAAGGGTGAGAAGATGAGCAAGAGAGAAACCAATCCCGCACTCTGTCCCATGCCGTGGCTCTTCATGATGCTCCAAAGGACAGATTCAGATTCAGTCCCCATCTCATGCCAGGCAGCATCTCCCGCCACAATCTAACCCCTCTCTTCAATAAACCCAGCTGCCCCTTCCTGCCTTCCTTCGAACAGGGACTACGCATGCAGGTGTCTGGCCCTGCTTTCTCCTCCAGACCTAGCCCTGGGGGAGGACAGGTTGGGTCCTGGCTGCCCGGGAGCTACGAGGAATTCTGCTGCTGCGCACAGAACCAGGATCTGGCCCCCTGGATTCACAGCACGACCTTAGGGGTGAAGGCTGTCATCACGGGCCCCGACTCGAGCTGTGCCGCACAGCCGGTGAGGGAGCCATTGGGTTCCCAACCTCTGTCCAGACCCTGGGGATCCGCAGCTCCGTCCCTGCCCTAGTGGAGAGGGATGTGGGACGTTCTGAGTGAGGATGAGCAGATATGGCGGGTGGGGTGATGAGAGATGACGGGGTTAGCGATGGTGGCCAGGGGACATGGTTAGTGTCGGTGTGGATGGTGACAGACGAGCAACGCAACTCCTGGCACCCATGGAGGACACCCTCTGCCCTCTCCCCATTTTACCACCTTGCCAAGCCTCACTGGCTGGTGAACATTTTGTCTGAGTGTGGTTGGGCCTGGTGGGAGCCATCTTTGGACACCAGGCTTCAGCAGACCCGGATTCCCAGAGCAGGAGACACCGGGCCTGGCCCTGAGGGAGTTTATCGCTGTCCCAGCAGGATGGTGTGGGGGATTCATGGAGGGTGTCACTCTTAGCCAACACGAAGCAATGGTGGTACTGCAGACAGGGGGGTCCTGGCCAGTGGCACAATACTAATACTCGGGGGGGGGGGTCAGGGGATTCCCAACATGGCACAGTCATGGAGTAACCCAACATGGCGTCACCAAGGAGCATCCCAACATGGGATCCCCATGAAGTGTCCCAACACAGTGTCCCCATGAGGTGTTCCAATGTGGCGTCCCCAGGAGGTCTCCCAACCTGGCCTCACAACACAGCATCCTCATAACCTCTCCCAACATGGCCTCCCGCTGAGGTGTCACAACATGGCGTCCCCACGAGGTGTCCCAGTGTAATGCCCCAACATGGTATCCCCCTGAGGTTCCCCAACATGGCGTTGCTAAGGGTTATGCCCATGAGAAGCCCCAACGTGACATCCCAATATAGAGACAGTATGGGGCAGCCCAATATGGCATCCCAACATGGGCTGTCTTACTGTTCTGTCCCCATAGGCTGTCTCAATACGGCGTCCCAGCATGGTGTGCTCATGGGACATACCAATGTTGGGGTCTCAGTGAAACTGAGACAAGCCCTCTGTGTTATAACCCACCCTCAAGCTCTCCCCGGCCCAGGGGTGGGGGGCGAGAGCAGAACCGCGATGAGGAGTAAGCCGTGTAGGGCCAGTCCCTCCCCAGGGCCTTGGGAGGAGACGTCACAGAGGGTTGGGGGTAAGGGATTCGGGGGGCAGCAGGGTTGGCAGGAGGCTGAAAGCGAGGGGGGCGTGTCACTGACCATACGATGAGTCACTGGCACTGTTGTGATTCCCCGTGGAGGTCACAGCGTCTACGGAAAGGAGAAGAGAGAGAGAGCTAGATATCAATGGGGAGAGGGGGCAGGAACGGGGAGACTGCAGCAAAGCTGGGGGGAATGTCAGGGTGGGAAACTACACGGCAGGGGAGGGGGGTTCAGGGATTCATCCGATCAGGCCAGCACCTGGTCCACCCACTCCCTGCGTCTGAGCAGCACCCACCGCTAAGGGTCTGGGCGGCCCTGCGGGTTCCAGTGCTCCCAGCCAGGGAGGCCTGGAGCTCGGTTTGCAAACTGATGCCCTTGTGGGTTCAGCACATGGGGCTTTTAGCAAGAACTGCCCCCATGGTCACAGCTCTGGGTCACCAGGTGGGAACCAGAGCCTGGGAGGTAACAGGCCCCACGCTACCAGCACCCCAGAAAGGCAAGTCCCCACAGCCCATTCCTCGCTCTCCTTAGCCAGCCAGTGCCCTGCCCTGGGCACAGCTCGGCACTAACCTCCCAGCAGCGAAAGGCCCCATACCCCCTTCCTTGCCTCCCGGATCCCTCCAGTACCCCAGGATGGAAACACGAGGATTTTCCTCCTAGAATCCAGCTCCAAATTTTGCATCTCTCCACAACAGGCAGAACCCGGCCCCCCGCTGGCCCCACAGCTGCGATATCACAGGGGGCTGCAAACCGGATAGGAATTTTTCTTTTTCGCCATTTAAAGCGGCTCCATGATGAAGAAACCATGATGGCTGCTGCCTCCTCCTCCTTCCTCAGATGAGGTCCACGCTCCCACGCAACAGCTATTCGCCCGCCGCCAGGCTGCCAGAGCTGGGCCTCTGGGGGCACACGGCCACTTTTGTTCTGCTGGGCCAGGCCTGTTTTATGGGCAGCCCGGGATGCTGACTCATCCAGTTTCTCCTCCGCGGAGACCCCCAGCACTTCCTGCCCCTGCAGCTGCCTCTGCTGGGGGGGAGGCAACCCTGGCCCCACGTACCTTGACAGCTCCCTGGCTGCTTGGCGGCGTTCTCAACATCTTGTTCGAATCCGGCCCTGGAAGGAAACCAAGGGAGACAGCGGTGAAGGAGCCTGTCGCCTCCATTAGACCCTCCGCTCATTAATCGGGGCTCCAAGAAAATGATACAGAGATAAAGCTAGAGGCAAGGGACCCCCTCCCCCAATGCACCCCCTCCACTCAAACCCCCAGCCCTCGCTCTGCTTGGAGAAGCCTGACGTAATGTCTTCGCTTGGCTGGTTAGTTGGGTTGATGTTGGATCAGTCGGGTCTTGGTCTCGTGGCAAAGGTAGGAAGGAGTTGGGGGGGTGAAAGCAGGGAAGGCCATCAGGAAGGAGCTAGAGTGAAGAACCCAGGAGATCTGGAATTCCGGTGACAGGCGGTTAGGAGAGGGCTCTTCCACCCTGTCCCCTACCACTTGGGCTCGGAGGCAAATGAGGCTCAGTAAAGCGACTTCCCCACACTGCTCTCATTCACACTATCACCTCACCCCCAACCCTTCTGGATGCAGGGTCACTGCATGGCAGAGCCAGGCTGCTCTCAGGGCCTCACTCTCCCCCCATTAATGTTTCCACTTCACAAACAACATCCAGTCTGTGGCTGCGACGGGCTAGTGGGGTCATGAAGACCCCATAAAACATCCTATATGGAATAGGCAGTGTCTCCACAGAAGTGTGATGTAGTGGTTAGAGCAGGGAGGACTTGGCATCAGGATGCCTGGGTTCTGCTCCTGGTTTGGGAAAGGGAGTGGTGCCCAGTTGTTAGAGAAAGGGGAACTTGGAATCAAGAGTCCTGCATTTGATTCTCTCCATTCATTCCAGGCTCTCTGTGCCTCAGTTTCCCCATCTGTGAGTTGAGGGCACTTGCCTAGATCTCTCTCTTTCAGGGAAGGCTGTGGGACTTACAGAACAGGTGAGATGGGGGGTGACCCACACTAAGAGATGTTCAGCTCAGAAGCTTCACCCTCATCATCTAGTTTGACCTCCTGGCTGACTGCCAGCCATAGGACTTCCCTGAATTAATTCCTAGTCCGAGTTGAACGTGAGCGGTCTTTTAGAAAAGCAGCTAGTCTTCATCTGAAAATGTTCAACGAAGGAGAGTTCCTGGCGCTGCTAGGTCATTAGCTGGGCCAATGGTTAATAACCCTCACTGTTAAAATTCCCAGTCCACAGGGTTGGAAGGGACCTCAGGATGTCACCTAGTCTGACCCCTTGCTCAAAGCAGGGCCAATCTCCAGACAGATTTTTGCCCCAGATCCCTAAATGGTCCCCTCAAGGATTGAACTCATAACTCTGGATTTGGCAGGCTAAGGCTCAAATCACTGAGGTATTCCCTGCCCCCTAGCTTGACCTCCCAGCTGTTGGGTTGTGTTGGATGGAAGAGACCTCTATTCTCAAATTTCTGTTCGCCTTTAGGTACCACTAGACGGTGATCAAGTCACCCCCCAACCTGCTCTTTGTTAAGCTAAACAGATTGAGCTCCTTGAGTCTCTCACTATAAGGTTTTCCAATCCTCAATCTTGTGGCTCTTCTCTGACCCCTCTCCAAGAGGGAGGGAGGATACATAGGACGGGGACACAATGAGGGGTGGGATCCAGGTGGCCCCTGACCAGACGACCGAAGGCCAGATGGACCCGATCTGAGAGCATGGCATTGCTACCTGGCACACAGAATCACAACGCCACTCAAAGATAGGGCAGCTGGGCAGGGAACCTTAGCAAAACTCTGGTTGTGCTCCTGACATAGTGTTCCCAGAGAAGAGAAGAGAAGAGCAGAGAAGAGAAGAGAAGAGAAGGGAGCAGGAGCAGTCTCGGAGGCCTAGTTTACACTAGGTCAACCCAGCTATGGGACCGCTCAGGGGTGTGACCGATGCGGTGCAGACTATGCTAGATCCATGGAAGAATTCTCCCTCCGACCTAGCTACAGCTTCTCAGGGAGGTGGATTAATGACAGGGATGGGAGCACAGCCGAGGTCGACACTGAAGCATTTCACCATAAACCATCTAACACCCAATGCACAGTACGATCCCAGGAACTGACAAACCAGCAGCCTCGATTTCTGTCCTTCTCCCACTATCGCGCCGCTCGGACCCTTTCCAGAGCCAACCAGACAATCCCCTTTCAAGGGGCAGAGACATATTGTCCTTCTGCCTGGGACGGAAGCCAAGCCTCTCTGACCGTTTTTGCCAAAGAGAGCAGTTGAAATGTCCCAGGATGTGAGGCCAATGGCCGGGGACGGGGGAGTCTCTGCTCTGTATGGGTCAAAGATGAATTTTTTGACCCAGAGCACGCTGCTCCAGGCAGAATCTGGCTCTTCCCCCAGGCTACAGAACATGACTCTCCCTCTGCTCCAAAACCCGCTTCGTTGCAGCCTGTCTCAAAACATTTCAGCTTCCGTGAAATTTCAGTTCATAAAAAATGTTCCTACCAGCTCCACCTTCCTCCTCTCCTCCCGGCCCCGCATGGGCTGGGTTTCAAGGGTTCCTTTCTAACACCCAGATCTGGCAGGACTCCGAAGGCAGGCTGAGGACCCAGGAGTCCGGGGGCCGGAGGCCGCAGGAGCTACTGCGGCTGCTCTGTGGGTGAGCCCAGCCGCCCGTGTAGCCAGGGAGTGGGGTTTGTCCCGAGCTTTCTCAGGGACGGAGCCTTCCGTGCGTCCCCCGCTAGGCGCCCTGTTCTGCAGCTTCAGAAAGTAGCACGCTGTGGAGCCCTCTGGCTAGTGCCACTGTGTCTCCATCTCCGTGCGTGTTCCCAGGCATAACTGAACCCAGAGACCAGTATTTCCCAGGCAGCTGTTTCCCAGCACAAGATCCTAATTAGATGCAGCTGGGAGGCACGGCTGTACTGCCGCCGAGTTCCATACACTCTAGGAGCCGGCAGTGGGGTTTATTTGTGCTGCGGCCCTAATGAGGCTAATTACATGTTTCGTGCCCTGTGGTTTTCTCATGGTCCCCACGCAGGTGTCTTCTCCAGCAGAGGGCGCTCTGAAGCACATGCCTGCTGGATCCTGGCCAGCCAGGGTGATGGGGGAACTGGGAATTGAAGGGAACAGCTGACACAGAGCAGGGCCCGAAGGAAGTCGCTGCATGCACACATGCACAATGCTTCCAGGTGGGCTCGTGGCTAGCTCTCCCGTGGCATGGCGGCATTCAGTTTGCGCCTGCAATATGCCCGCATAGCGCATGCGACTCTGTCTCCCTCTAATGGTCAGCCTGGCAACTGGGCATTCCAAGAAGGGTGGGGCGGGGGAAGGGGAGCTCTGCTAACCATCTTTGCCAGCACATGGGCCTTGGGCCTGATTCTCCAGAGCCAGGCATGGACAGCACAGGCAGGTACACAGCAGGGTGCTATCAGATGGCAGCAGCAGCCTGTCACACCCACTGTGCGCTGGGGAAAATGACTGTGCAACCAGGGAACAGGCGCATGCCAGCTGTGAGAACCGGATCACATTCGCCACAGCTGTGTGTGTGTTATACCGTCCACTGATGGGAAGGGGCTTTCCTTGCTGGCACTCTGGGGACTCAGCTTGGGGAGAGCTTTCCGTGCAATCTGTATTGCCGAGCTCCGTGGGATAGGAGCTGATTCAGATGGTGCAAGAGCGACTTGAACTGAGCCCGAGAGTTGGCAGTGACAGAAAGACCGACCCCGCCAGCCGGAGACGCAGAGGAGCAACACTGTGTGAACGAGACAGATGCAGAGGGGTTGGAGAGGAGAATCTGAGCTGGACTCTCTGCTGCCCTGAAGTGGGGATGAAAGGCCACTGTCCTGATTTGACTGGTGCAATAAGCGCACACCAGGTGGGCAATTTGTAACAGGCTCAGGGAGCGGTGGAGTCGGCCAGGCAGGGCAGCTAGTCAGGGACACATGGTAAATTCTTCCATCTCCCAGCTGAGTTGTGTCACGGCACATTTGAAACTTGCGTCTGGTTTGCTTCAACAGCCGTCCCTTGCGCTGTGCCGGGGACTGCAGACCCCTGGGAAATGCCCCTCCCAATCTCTAACCGGAGCTACTCACCTGATTTCTTGTCCATAAGCCACGCATGCTCCCGGCCGGAGCCAGACACAGTATGGATCGCGGGAGGCCAAGCAGCTCCTGTGATGGATTGGGAAGCAGATCAGATACAGAATCACAGAAATGCAGGGCTGGACGGAACCTTGGTAGGTCAGCTGACCCAATCCCCTGCACCGAGGCAGGACTGAATATTATCTAGACCATCCCTGACATGTGTTTGTCCAACCTGCTCTTAAAAACCTCCAATGATGAGATTCCAAAACCACTCTAGATAATTTCTTTGAATGTTTAACTCTCCTTGCAGTTAGGAAGTTTCTCCTAATGGCTGACCTAAATCTCCCTAGCTGCAATTTAAGCCCATTGCTTCTTGTCCTATCCTCAGGGGTTAAGGAGAATAATTTATCACCCTCCTCTTTATCACAACCTGTTACCGACTTGAAGGCTGTTATCATGTCCCCGACTTGGTCTTCTCTTCTCCAGACTAAACAACCCCAATTTTTCTAATCTTTCCTCGCAGGTCAAGCTTTCTAGACCTTTAATCATTTTTGTCGCTCTCCTCTAGACTTTCTCCAATTTGTCCACATCTTTCCCGAAGTGTGAACTGGACACAATACTCCAGGTGAGACCTTATCAGCACCGAGTAGAGCGGAAGAATTACCTCTCATGTCTTGCTTACAACCCTCCTGCTAATACAGCTCGGAATGATGTTCACTTTTTTGGCCACAGTATTACATTGTTGACTCATATTTAGTTAGTGATCCGTTATAACCCCCAGATCCCTTTCTTCAGTTCTCCTTCCTAGGCAGTCACTTCCCATTTTGTATGTGTGCAACTGACTGTTCCTTCCTAAGTGGAGCACTTTGCATTCGTCCTTATTGAATTTCATCCTATTTAATTCAAACCATTTCTCAACTTTGTCCAGACCATTTTGAATTTCTAATCCTGTCTCCGAAAGTGCTTTCAACCTCTCCCAGCTTGGCGTGGTCCACAGACTTTACAAGTGTACTTGCTGTACCATTATCCATACCCATGATGAAGATATTGACTAGAACCAGAGCAAGGAGAGAGCCCGGTGGGATCCCACTCGATATGTCCCTCCAGCTTGACTTTTCCAGCTTGTTGTGCACCCACCTTACAGTAGATCATCTCTAAGCTATGTTTCTCTAGTTCACTTACAAGACGGTCATGTGACAGTATCAAAAGCCAGACCGAGGTTGAGACAGACCGCATCTACCGCTTCCCCCCATCGACAAGGCTTGTTATCCTATCCGTGAAGGGTAGTAGGTTGGTTTGACATGGTTTGTCTTGACAAATCCATGTTGTCTGTTACTTAACATCTTATTTTCTTCTAGGTCGGGGTAGGCACCCTATGGCACGCGTGCCAGAGCTGATTTTCAGTGGCACTCACACTGCCCGGGTCCTGGCAACCTGTCCGGGGGGGCTTTGCATTTTAATTTAATGTTAAATGAAGCTTCTTAAACATTTTAAAAACCTTATTTGCTTTACATACAACAATAGTTTAGTTCTATATTATAGACTTAGAGAAAGAGACCTTCTAAAAACATTAAAATGTGTTACTGACACGCAAAACCTTAAATTAGCGTGCATAAATGAAGACACAGCACACCACTTCTGAAAGGTTGCCGACCCCTGTTCTAGGTGTTTGCAACTTGACTGTTTAATTATTTGCTCCATTATCTTTCCACGTACCACAGTTCTGTAATTCCCTGGGTTGTCTTTAGTCTCCCTTTTACAGCTAGCTACTATGTTCGCCCTTTTCCAGTCCTCTGGGATCACTCCCGTCCTCCATGAATTCTCAAAGACAGTCACTAACAGCTCACAGATCTCTTCAGCCATCTGCTTAAGCAATATGAATGGTAGCAGCCTGGATGGGGCTAGCCAGCCTCAAGCTCCAGGGCAAAATCAGATCATCCTCTGAGGGTCAGGAAGGAATCCCCCACTTCTGGCCCCAGGGATAGTTAATGCTCATATGGGAGGTGGTTTACCTGCCTTCAAAACAGCTGGCATGGGACACTGTCAGGAAACCAGACAAGACTGATCACGGGTGTGTCCTGGGGCCTGATTCTGCCTTCACTTATGGCGCGATCCAAGGCCAGTGAAGTCAGTGGGGGGACGTCCCTGGGTGTCAGATCAGACCTTGGTTTGACGCCCCTGTCAATGACAGACTGATCTCGGAACATGTGGGCGTGAGAGCAGGGCCAGGATGTCCAGCGTGCTCCTTTAGCTCCTCCCGCCAGAGGACTAGCAGTCCCGCCGGGTTAGGCAGGGCTGCACCGGGCAGGGGAACTACGAATGCGAGACAGCGGGGAACTCCTAGGTTCTGGTCCCGGCTCCGCCCTCTGCGTGACCCCTGTGCAATGAGGCGAATGGTCCTGAGAGCCGCAGGGATTAGGCAGCTAAGAAGCGCTAAGGATTAGAGCACCAAGCAGCAATGACTAGCAGTGTGGAGATGACGCAACTGGTAACACATGCTGCAGAGACACCAGCTCATCACCTCCCTGCCCTCCACCCCCACCCCGGGGGCCACTTTCAGCCACGTAGAAAATGAGGCTCAGAGGATGAAAATGACCTGTCCGAGATCACACATATCACTGGCAGAGCTGGAAATGGGACCCAGGAGTCCTGGCTCCCTCCCCACTCCAACCACTAGACAGGCCCCCATGCTTCTAATGCCAGGCTGGTTCTGCTGTTATCCCGGCTCCTGATGACTCGGAGAGGGGCTGCTGGGGGCTTTTTATAGGTGGTTTTAATTGCCAGATAAAGGCCATGGAAAGGTCAGAGAGAGACTGCAGGGGGCTCTGGGTTTCTTGGAACTGGCTCGGGTCGGACATCTACACCTGTTGGGGCTGGGACACGGGCCAGGCCCAGGGCACTGGGGGAGCCAATGGCTGCTTACAGTGCAAACACACCCTACGCTCACACAAACACACACACATACACATTCCCCATCGACACACACACATGCTGTACACTCCTCATGCTACACACACAGAGACTTCCCCAACATGCACAACCTACACACACTCACCCCCGACACACACACATATGCTGTACACCCCACCCTACACACACACAAACTTCCCCAATACACAGACACACACTCCCCCTTGACACACACACACATGCTGTACACCCCCACCCTACACACTCACACACACACACAGACTTCCCCAACATGCACACCCTACACATACACGCTGTACACTCCCACTCTACACACACACACACAGACTTTCCCAACACACACACACACCCTACTCACACACACACATGCACGCACACACACTTCCCCTTGACACACATACACATGCTTTACACCCCCATACCTTTCACATACACACACACACACACTTCCCCTCGACACACATTCACATGCTGTACCTGCCCTTCTCTCACACACACACACTCACACTTCCCCACCATACACATACACGCTTTCAACAACATACATACACATGCTGTCCACTCCCCATGCCCTCACACACAGACTTTCCCCAACACACATATCCTACACACACGTGCACACTTCCCCGACACTCAGATACACACTTCCTTGACACAGATACACATGCTGTACACACACACACACTCCCCCACCTGAAACACACACACACACTTCCCTGACACTCAGATACACACTTCCCCCAACACACATACACATGCTGTACACCGTGCACACTCACACACATTCCCCCACCTGACACACACACACAGTTCCCATCCCTCTCATCCGTCCCAGCACGCGCACTGTGTGAATGGAGCCCTGGGCCTTGCCGGACCTTCAGGACTCTGCTGACAAGGTCCCTCCAAGCCAGAGGGCAGCAGGCCCCCGCCCACCCCACGGCCCTTCCTCACTCACTTCCGGCAGCTCCCATAGATGTCGCAGCGGCTGAGTGGCACACGGCGCACGCAGCTGGAGAAGGCCACATACAGGGCCTGGCGGGCCGTGTCCAGCTCCAGGCCCAAAATCCGCCTGTCCTCCCTCTTCACGTTGCACCTGGGGCCGAGCACAGAGAGCCAAAGTCAAAACCAAGCCTGCATCCCCCGTCCCTGTGCTGGCCTGAGCCCCTCCTCCCACGAGAGCACAGGGACAGCAGAAGCGCTCTCCCTATTTGACAGGTGAGGAAACTGAGGCACAGAGAGGGGGCAAGGTGAAGACTCCCAGGCTAAACGGCTAGTCAGTGGCACAGGGGAATAGAACCCAGGAGTCCGGACTCCCAGGTGCCTTTGCTAATCAGTCAGCCACATCCAGGAACAGAACCCTAGAGCCGTGATCCCCCTCCCCTCTTTCTCTAACCACTAGACACCACTTCCCTAACACTGAGGCCAGAACTCAGGAGTCCTGCTCTAAGCCCTAGACCTCGTGTCCCCAAAACTGAGGCCAGAACCCAGGAGTCCTGCTCTTAAGCCCTAGATCTTGCATCCCCAAAACTGAGGCCAGAACCTAGGAGTCCTGCTCTAAGCCCTAGACCTCGTGTCCCCAAAACTGAGGCCAAAATCCAGGAGGTTGCTCTAATCCACTAGGTCTCACGCTCTCCAGTGAGCACTTTGCTTAGTCTCTATCCCTCCGTCCAGGCGCCCCTCCCACAGGGCTGTGCGGAGCGCCCACTGCCCCGGCTGCACTCACTGGGCCGGGCTGTAGACGTTGATCTCCTCCAGGAGCAGAGTCTCCACGCTGGAGTTCTCCTTCGCCCCGGTAAGAACCTTCAGCACCTTCCCGTCCTCCGAGCTGAGGAACAGCACCGTGTAGTTCCTGTGGGGGCCGGCGGCTGTGTCGACTGCCAGCTGAGTCAGCTTGTACCTGCGGGGGGCGGCAGGGAGCGAGGTCAGGGCACGAGCCTGGTGTGGCAGCCACTGGACACACAGACACACGAACATGCATGTGCACCCACGTGTGTGCACATGAATGCACACCCCTGCATACGCACTACTGCACAAGGGAAAAACATAACAGATACGCGCACATACCCGTGCACACGTGATCACACTTCCAAATGCATGCACATGTGCCCAACGGGCACACACAGAACTGTATCTGGGCATGGCGCACGCACATGCAAACGCACACCATTGTGCACACACGTGTCACACATGTGAACACACCCCCGTGAACACATACACATCCGCACACACCGGTACGTGTGCAGAGGCCGGTCTGTCGCCAGGGTCCAGGTGGTTTATTCTCACTGACCACTGGCCAATAGCAATAGGATTACTGGCCCCAAAGGATCCCAGCCCAAGAGCCCTGGGTTGATTGCCTCCGCCACTGATGGCTGCCCCTCAATGCCAGGCAGAGCCTGGTGCAGTTCCCCTTCCCCGGGCACAGCTGGGCCAGAGGATCAGGCCGCACAGGGCTGTTTAGGATGAGCCATCAGGGACTGGAGTGGACAGGCTGAAATGGAGCCAGAGGACAATTTAGCAGGGAAAACGTCCGGACAGCATCAGCTCCCAGGGGAAGGTCTGGGAGCCCCCTCCCCGGGGCCCTTTTGCCCTAGGTTGAGACCATCTTGATGGGGGCGAATGCGGTACAGGAGAAGCTGGCCCTGGACTAGGTGGACCTGGCTGGGTTTGATGGTTCCCTGCCTCGGCCTTCCTCGGCTGCCCCTCTAGCCCCAGCGCTCACAGGGTACCTGCTGGTGGTCTTGGTGAACCAGGGCCTTCCTGTGGCGGCGGGCACGGCCTCGTCCAGCAGCGGGTAGGACTTGATGAAGGCCAGCGTCTCGTCGGGGAACTCATTGGAGGTTCTGTAGCCGGCCGCTTGGCCAACGCTAGCACAGCTGCCTGGCCTGCAGGGATGGAGAGAATCCAGATGTAGGTGCAGGCGGTCCAGGAGTGGCATCTCAGCTGGCACCGGGTAGGGGGCAGTGCCCCCCCATATTGTAGCTGCTTCACACGCCCAACTCCCAGTCCCATCCACAGGGTTGGACTGGGGAACCCCCAAGGGAGCCGATGTTGCATTAACAAAACCTTGTGTCCACCTCTTTACAAAATTAAGGTGCCAGGGTAGAACCCCCTAGACCCCACTTGGAAGAGGCTCCCACCCCTGCTCCAACCACTAGGCCATACTCCCCTCCAAGAGCCAGGAGAAGAACCCAGGAGTCCTGGTTCCCAACCCTCTGCTCCGATGCCCAGGCCACTGTTCTAGCCCCTAGTCCCAGTGCTGGAAATAGAACCCAGGAGTCCTGGCTTCTGGCCCATTGTCTTGATGGGCAGGCCAGGGGCTGTGCCCAGTAACAGCCCCCACACGTCCTGCTCCATTTCAGGGGGGTCGGGGGGGACTGTTTACCTGGGTTTAGGCACCTTCTCCTCCGGGACTGGGGTCCAGGCAGAATCCACGTTCTTCTGCTCCTTGAACTTCCCGGTGAATGCTCGCTCAATGTCGTCCAGGTAGAAGGCGCAGACGGCCGAGCCGGTGATGCTGTGGGGTGGGAGACATGAGGGGAGGCATGAGTGGGGCTGCCGGTGGCTCCAACCTCAATCCAGCTGCTGCTGGGCCCAGCTTGGATTCACCCCCCTGCAGCCATCTCCCTCCTTGTCACCTTCAGGCCCCGACCTCCTGAGGGGGCTGCAGCAATCTAGGAGGCTAATGGGGTCAGAGGCTGCGACGTGAGGGGTGGGGGTCACAGTCAGTGTATGGGCACCTGTGAGCAAGGAGGGGCTAGAGCCCCATTGCCCCTCCCCACCCCCCAGCATCTCAGTCCATCTCAGACCCGCCACAAGTCCCCCTCCCCTGCATCTCGTTCTAATCCCACCTCCACCCCAGGACTCTCCTCCAGCCCCTCCCATCCTGTCCTTTCTATGCCCCCTCCTGCCCAGCACCCCCTCACCCAGCCAGGGTCCTCCTCCCTTCATTCTCTGCCCCACACATTTATCCCTTCCCCAGTCAGCACCCCCCCAGCCCTAAATCCCCCCTCTATCCCCCCCCATGATACCCCCTAGTCTCTTTCCATCCCCCCATAATGGGCACGATCTATTCCCCACCCTGGTCCCTTCGCTTTCCTTGGAAATGGCCCTCACCGTGGTGGGGTGAGGGGGGTTTTCTTATTGTGGGGTCTCTCGGCTGTGCACACTGGTCTGTTATTGTGGGGTCTCTGGGCTGTGCACACTGCTCCGTTATTGTAGGGTCTCTGGGCTGTGCACTGGTCTGTTATTGTGGGGTCTCTGGGCTGTGCACACTGCTCCGTTATTGTAGGGTCTCTGGGCTGTGCACTGGTCTGTTATTGTGGGGTCTCTGGGCTGTGCACACTGCTCCGTTATTGTAGGGTCTCTGGGCTGTGCACACTGGTCTGTTATTGTGGGGTCTCTGGGCTGTACACACTGGTCTGTTATTGTGGGGTCTCTGGGCTGTGCACTCTGGTCTGTTATTGTAGGGTCTCTGGGCTGTGCACTCTGGTCTGTTATTGTGGGGTCTCTCAGCTGTGCACACTGGTCTGTTATTGTCGGGGCTCTGGGCTGTGCACACTGGTTTGTTATTGTAGGGTCTCTGGGCTGTGCACTCTGGTCTGTTATTGAAGGGTCTCTGGGCTGTGCACACTGGTCTGTTATTGTGGGGTCTCTGGGCTGTGCACTCTGGTCTGTTACTGTAGGGTCTCTGGTCTGTGCACTCTGGTTTGTTATTGTGGGGTCTCTGGGCTGTGCACTCTGGTTTGTTATTGTGGGGTCTCTGGGCTGTGCACACTGGTCTGTCATTGTACGGTCTCTGGGCTGTGCACACTGGTCTGTTATTGTAGGGTCTCTGGGCTGTGCACTCTGGTTTGTTATTGTAGGGTCTCTGGGCTGTGCACACTGGTTTGTTATTGTGGAGTCTCTAGGCTGTGCACACTGGTCTGTTATTGTAGGGTCTCTGGGCTGTGCACTCTGGTTTGTTATTGTAGGGTCTCTGGGCTGTGCACACTGGTTTGTTATTGTGGAGTCTCTAGGCTGTGCACACTGGTCTGTTATTGTAGGGTCTCTGGGCTGTGCACTCTGGTTTGTTATTGTAGGGTCTCTGGGCTGCGCACATCACTTGTTATCATAGGGTCATTTATAAAGAATCCCAACGGGCTTTGCAGGCAGGAAGTGACAGGGCGATGGGGAAGGCACAGCAGAGGGATTTATAGAAGCCAGGCCCCCTCCCACAGCGCTGCGCCTGTGCCTTTCAGCCTTTTCTAACAGGCTCCTCTGCTCCACATCGGATACCGTCACTGACAGGAATGGATGGATCCTCCCACTCTCCTGGGAGGCAGGAATGTTTCCTTACCCCCATTGTTATGATGGAAAACTGAGGCATGGTGCGATCAAGTGACTTATCCATGGTCACATGGGAAGTCAGCAGCAGAGCCAGCTCTCCCCACCCCAGGCTGAGAAGTGGATCTCACCCCTTCCCCTCCTGCCAGCACCCTCAGATTCCTCCCTCCTCCTCCTCGAGAGGCCCGCGAAGGCACATGGCATCCCAGTGCCACACTCCAGGGCCTTGCACCCTGGGTGCTGCTGGGCCGTTTGCAGGAAGGCCCAGGAGGACTCACCCCACTGAGCGAGCCGGCAGGGCTGGAGGGGGGCTGTGGTACCTGTTGGACTGGGTGGTGAACACCCCGAAGATGGCGGGGCGCCCGTTGACCTGGAAGACGTCGGTGACAGCCTGAAGCACGTCGAAGTAGAAGAAGGCATCTCCGGGCACGGAGCAGTTGAGCCGGGCCTTGAGGAAGGAGGTCCAGTACTTCTCCAGCACACGGGGAGAACCTCCCATGTCGTTCTTACACACCCGGCCCACGCGCGAGAAGATCACCTGCCGGGACAGGGCGCTGGTTATGGGGAGGGACTGGCCGGCCCTGCCAGGGGCGCTAACTCTCAGCTCCAGCCAGGCTGAGGTGCCCTGCGGCAGGCCCAGCCTTTGGGCTGAGTGGTTACGCTGCCTTGGATTAGGACGCTGGGGGGTGTTTTCTTCCTGCTGTGGGGCTCAACTGAAGCACGACCTGGCCAGAGGCCACAGCGATGGGCACACAGCAGGCTCCAAGCCTAAGGGGCGGACTGTTCAAAGCTGCTCAGTACCCAGCAACTCCCACTGAGAATCCCCCCATGGAGAGCAAGGGGACAGGGCTTTAGAAAGTGGCTTAAAGGGTTCAGGGATCCCCTCAGCTTCCCTGTCTATGGGATTTAGATGCCCAGATACCTTCAACCCCATTGCAAAGCCCAGGCTGGGAGGTGCTGGGCACGGGCCCCATTGGCTGTCAGGCTGTTACCATGTCCGGGGACTGGGGTATTGCCACACTGGGCTGTGGGTGACCCAGAGGGCATTGTGCCCCCAACTGCCAGCATGCCAACCCCCACCTGCCATGGTTGCATCCCATCCCTTGGGCCTGGCCACGCTGAGTCCCCTCGGCCCTGCCCAGCACTCACCCTGCCCAGCGTGGTGTATTCCATGGAGATCTCCCGGAAGAAGAAGTAGACGTAATTCCCGTACTCCAGAGCGTGGAGGAAGTGGGGCTCTGCAGGGAGGGGCAGAAACAGGGGGTGAAGCCATTATGATACATGTGTTCGTCTCAGGCACTAGCCGCAGAAGGAGCGCGAAGCACTTTGCAGATATTAATTCAGGCTGCCTCGGAGCCCTGCCCCCCCCCGAGGGCTGGGTCACTGTTATCCCCACTACACATGGGGGGAAACTGAGGCAAAGGGTGGGGAAGGGGCTTGCCAGAGCTAGTAGCAGAGCCAGGGATAGAATCCAGAAGTCCAGTCTCACCTGCTCTAACCATTAGACCTCACTCCCCTCCCAGAGCTGGGAACAGAACCCAGGAGTCCTGGCACTCAGCCCTCTGCTTTAACCACTAATCTATGCTCCCTGCTAGCGCTAAGGATCCTGCTAGTTCCCTTGATATGAGTCATTTGCTTCTCTGGGACGGCTCCAAGCGAATCCTGGCCTGGGGGCAAGGCTCCTGAATGCGACCTATTCCTGCTGCTCCCTCGCCCCCTCACCAGCCGGGGCTTACCCACGGCTTCTGGCCCCTCACCTCGCAGCCATTTGGAGTCATACTTGACGGTGCGGAGCACAGGGCTCCTCTCGCCCAGGCTGCGGTAAATCACCGCGTCGCTGGCCTGGAAGTCTGCCACGGTGGCTGAGTACAGGTTCCCGTCTGGGAGGGGGGAGGAAGAACGAGAGAGAGAGGGAGGGAAGGAGAGAAAAGTGGAGATTAGATACATAGATAAATAAAGAGAGGGAGTGTATGGGGATAGATAGATAGATAGATGGGGTGTATGGGGATAGATAGATAGAGGGGGTGTCTGGGGACAGATAGATAGATGGGGTGTATGGGAATAGATAGATAGATAGAGGGGGTGTCTGGGGACAGATAGATAGATGGGGTGTATGGGGACAGACAGATAGATAGATAGAGAGAGGTGTATGGGGATAGATAGATAGAGGGGGTGTATGGCGATAGATAGATAGATGGGTGTGTATGGGGATAGACAGACAGACAGACAGAGGGGGTGTCTGGGAATGGGACAGACACATTTAGGGTGACCAGACAGCAAATGTGAAAAATCAGGACAAGGGGTAGGGGTAATAGGAGCCTATATAAGAAAAAGACCCAAAAATCGGGACTGTCCCTATAAAATCAGGACGTCTGGTCACCCCAGACACATTCGATAGCTAGACATGTAGGAAGGAAGGAAGGAAACATGAGGATGGAGCTCAGGGAGCTGTCTAGTGTGATGCAGATGGGTTTGTCCGGGGGTGCCCCACACGTGCCCCGTAGCGCCCAGTCCTGGTAACCTCGGGGCAAGGACTGAGCTGATCACCATCAAGGATTTATCCCTGGTGAACTGAGCCAACAGGCAGCTTCTGCCCCTCTCAGTGGGACGCTGCAGGCTGGCCCCTGGGGGGAGTTGTTCCATGGGCTTTGTGCGCGAACACTCCCATGTGTCAATGCACACGTGTCAAAGATGGGTCCCAGCCCCTGCCCCGCAGACCCAGCGCTCCCCGGTGTCAGAATGAAAACTCCCGTGTGGGTCAGAGTTGTGTGTAAACTCCCTCCTGGAGCCTCAGAATGACCCTCAGGTCTGGACATCCTGGGTGGAGAACAGGGGTCTGAACCCCAAAGAATAAGCAATTGACTCAGCTGATGGTGCACAATGTGACAGGACTAAGATGCTCACTGACATTATGCTTTAAAGTCTGTGACCAAACAAAGGGAGAAGCGGCTTGTCCCCCAGGCAGGCTGGCGTGTCATGACTGGCTGCACAGTGTGACCACTTGCCTGTGCAATTGCGTATTCTATGGGGATCAGACCCCCTGTTCTCCCCATGGGGTGTCTGGACCCTGAGCGTCACCCCCCAATCCCAGCACAGCATCTGGAGGTTGGCTGCCCCCCTCAGCCTGTGTCCCACCACCCGCCGAGGACCCGGCAGCATACCTGCAAAGAGGGCAACGTTGGTCTGCTTGGCATCGAAGGGGCAGCGGGCCTGTCCATTCAGCTCCTCCCCTTCCTGCTCCAGGCTGCTGATCTGGGAACCAAGGGCCGAGGTGAACTCATGGGCCACACAGATACCACCCCAGGGCCCTACAGAACAGCACGTCGCAGCGATGCATGGGGCCTCGTCAAAGGTGGGCTGGGCTGGGCTGACTCACACAGATCCTGGATGGCCTGAGTGCAGCCCACGGAGCTGATGGCCACCCCATTACCTTTGATAGGGAGACACGGCCGATGGGGCTTCCTGCTCTCAGCATGCACTGCCCCACCCTGACCCTGGGGGAATCGGACAAGGTGCGCTCATACCTGGCCTGGGGGAGACTCCAGTCTGTGGGACCCACTCACTCCTTGGCCTCTCTGCTGAAGCTGCCCACAAGGGGGTGGTTTCTGAGTCCTGGACACCTGGGCTGAGCCCTAGCAAACTCATTTCACTTGGGGATCACCCAACAGCCACTTGCCGGCCCGGCCTTTGAGCCCTGAGCCTGGATTGGAACCTAAGAGCCCTGCAGCATGATTATTGGAAGTTCACTGGAGCCTAACCAGATTTGCCCAGACACGTAGGCTACCAGGAACAGCCCTGAGCGTGTGCAGGGTGCTGAGTGAGAGAGGGATCCAGCCAGCAATGAGCGTCCATCCACCTCCCAAGCCCCACCACCTCAGCCCCCACCTGAGCTCAGCGGGGATTGGGTTTGGTCCCCGTGGGGCTCTGTGATGCTGCAGACCGGCCAGTGCGGGGGACGGGTGGGTGGTGCCCTCACCTTGTAAGTCCGGCACACGGGATTAAAGGAGTTCGTCCCACAGGCGAAGAGGCTCTGATCATTCTTGGGCACCAGCACCTTGATGTAGTTATAGCATTCGTCCTGCGGAGGGTTAGCCATGATCCAAATGAAAGGGGATTGGGGAAGAGATGAGGGACCTGGCATTGTAGGGGGGGCATGGCTTTCCCTAGCACTGGGAAGGGGGGGGTCTGAGGGATGGGGGTGGGCTCCCTGGTATAGGGGAAGTGCAATCAGGTGGCATGGAGGGGCAAAGAAGGGGGCATGGTCAGCTGGCTCTGATGGGGGTGAGGAGTGAGTCACCTGGGGTAGCGCGGGTGTGTAGATCACCCGGCACCAGAACGTGGGTTAATGATGAAGAAAGGAGACAGGAACCAGGAGATGTCACATTTCCCTAGCCCCTTCCAGCCTGGAGGATCTCAAAATGTTTTGGAAGCTTGTGCCTAGAGCACCACTGGAATCCAGCCACCTCTGGGGTGGAGGGCAACATCTGACAGGCACATGGGGTATGGCACAACCCTGCGGAGTGGGGCCCCAAGCCAACCCTCCCGACCGTTGATGCTGTAGATGTCATGGGCTTTGGACTGGGTCCTTAGAGCACATCTCCCAGGAAGGGGGGATGAATCTCCCAAGGCACCCAGAGCTGCTCCCTGCTATAGGAGCTCAGAGACCCACGGGGAATGGGCGACAGGGGATGGATCACTTGATGATCACCTGTTCTGCTCATTCCCTCTGGGGTACCAGGCACTGGTCACTGACAGCAGACAGGATACAGGGCTAGATGGACCCTTGGTCTGAGCCTGTAGGGCCATTCTTATGATCTCATGGGGGAGAGAGAGGCTCCAGGACTTGCACAGGGGCATTTCCAGACTCCAGCTCTCCCCTCTCCCTGGGGTGGCTGAGAAGTGAACATTTGTACAGGAACATCTGGCGGCAGAGCCACATTTCTTACCCGCAGCTTCCCACGCATGGCGCAGTTCTTCATGTCCTGGGTCTTCCAGGTGAGATGCTAGAGAAGGGGTGGCAGAGGCAAAGGAAGGGGGTTAGGAGGGGCACAGAGGTGTTCTGGGGGGAGCATGGGACCCCGCAGGCATCTGGCTAAGGAAGGGAAGGGCAGGACGGCAGTGGAGGTCACAGGATGCTCTGTGGACAGCCCCAGAACAACAGATTTTAACTCTTGGGGAGGGATAGCTGGGGTTTGAGCATAACTGGGGGAGCATTGGCCTGCTAAACCCAGGGTTGTGAGTTCAATCCTTGAGGGGGTCATTTAGGGAACTGGGGTAAAAATCTGACTAGGGATTGGTCCTGCTTTGAGCAGGGGGTTGGACTAGATACCTCCTGAGGTCCCTTCCAACCCTGATCTTCTATGATTCTTGAGTAGCGTGAGCCAAGAATGCCCAGGCCACTGTTCTAACCCCTCAACCCAGAGATGAAAAAAAACCCAGGAGTCCTGTTCCCAGCCCCATGCTCTAAGCACTGCACTCCATTCTGACATGAGGGAAGATTGCCAAACAGTCCCACCCCAGTACCATTGCCGCGAGTCCCCTTCCTCCTTACCCTGTCGGGATAGAACTCCTCTGGGGTCTTGCTGAGGTCAAAGGCGTAAACGTGGTCCCTGTGGAGAGAGAGAGCAGGGAACATTATAATCTCCCGAGCACGGGAGGAGGCAAAAGGATCGCGGCTGAGGACAGGGTGTGTGTGATGGTGTATATGAGTGTGCTGTGGTCATGTGCGAGGTGTGTGAGCAGGCTCTGATTGTTTGAGGGGACCCTGTACGGGATGGGACCATGCTGTGTGTGTGAGGCCATGTGCACCATGCGGGAGGGGATCCACGCACTGTGGCTGAGTGAAGGGCGTGTGCACACTGTGCTTGTGCGAGAGGCATGGGGGGGTCTGTTCTGTGGCTGGGGGTGTGTGGAACAGGGTGTGCTCACACTGGTTGTGCAAGGGCCGGGGCAGGTTTGTGCTGTAGTTGTGATGATGTGGGAGGGGGTGTGCTCACTCCAGCTGAGCGAGGGGGTGAGCCCACAGCTGATCATGGGGCGTGCACACACAGCTGATTTAGGGGCATAGACACAGCTGAGTGAGGGGTATATGTACACACAACTGATCGACAGGCGTGCACACGGCTGATCAAGGGGTGTGCACACACAGCTGGGCGAAGGGTGTGCACACTGGCATCTGGGCAAGGGGTGTAGGGCCCCCGCATTGCACGTGGGGTGCCCTGGCACGATGCTCCCTGGGGGCTATCTCTCTCCTCACTCACCGCGCGGCGATGAAGAGCGTCTGGTTGAGCCGCAGCATCCTCTGGAAGTCCAGGCCGAGCTGGGCCGTGTCATTGTCGCCGGCGAGGCCTCGGAAGCAGGGGTACGTGGATGTCGCTGGTGGCAGAGAATAGGGCGGCCATTATACGCTTCCACCTCCCCCAGCATGGGGTCCCCCCCGCACGATGGCCACCAGTGACATCCCAGCACAGCAGCTGAGGAGAACCCCATAGTGTCCTTCACACATCACCCCCCACACCCCACTTATAGACCCTGTTCCATTCCCAGGGGTTCATTCCAGACTTGGGGAGACACCCCAGCCCAGGCAGGGGCCATCCCATTTGCTCTCCCTCTGACGGGGAGGGGGGGACTTCTCGTGGTCCTGGCAGCAGGCCATGTGGTCTAGCAGCCATGGCCAAGGCCACTATGTGGCTCGCCCAGCGTCCTGTCCTGCAGGCACCTGCCTCGGGAGACACGAGCGTGGCAGGTCTCAGCCCAGGCCCGTGGCTCGACAGCTGTGGGCTCCCTGCTCCGGGGGGCAGCGTGGAGGGCGCAACCAGGCTAGCTTACTTGGCAGGCCCACGGTGCTGAGGGGAGCGAGGTCCTTGGGGAAGGAGAGCGCAGATGGCAGCAGGCATCGGCTCAGCAGGAGGAGCAGAGTGGCCGCAGCAGGGCAGAAGGGGGGCATCCTCGTGGCCTTCCCAGCCGGAGAGCAGAGCGGAACCAGCTGGGCCTTACAACTGGACCATCGCTCGTTCGCCCATCGGCAGGCCCTGCGGAGACGGGGGTGGGGGGGCTGTCACTGTCACATCAACCTTGGAGCCCACGCTGCTGGCTCTATGCAGCTCCTCCTCCTCCTCTCCAGAACATGGAGGCGCCCCCCCGCCGCCCCGTGCCTCACAAGCTCTCGTTCCACCCGAGCCAGGGTAGGGTGAACAAAGGGGCTGTGCCAACGGAGTTGGGGCCGGGGGAGCTTCCCACACGCTCTGGCTCCCTGTCGATGTGCTCCAGCCCTGCCTTCCGGGCACCCCCTCTTCTTGAGCTAGCGCCCCCCTCAGGTTGCCTCTGGTTGATGCCTTGTGGGGCATGGCACAGGAAGGACGGAGGTTAATCCGTCCTAATCAGGGACAGGGCTCTGAAAGGAGGGTGCTGTGCAGACAGAGAGGCCTGGGGTGCAGGGCAGCTAACACTGGGTCAGTCCAACCGGGCACAGTGGGGAGAGAACGGGACACACACGGGTGCCGTGAGTCAGGCTGGGCTGGCTCTAGAGAAGCCGGTAAGGCCAAATGGAAGCAAGATGGTTAATCCGCGCCCACAACCTCCGCGCCCCCCCCCCCCACCACACAACAAAAAATTAATTTAAGAGTCTATTGGTAACAGCAGAGTCAAAGGACCAATCAGAGGGAAAGGCAGATACAGGCAATTCACCAGCATTGACTCACTAAAGCCCACAGCATCCCTGTGAAGGCATCACCACTTCATTATACAAATGAGGAAACTGAGGCAGGCGGGAGGGTGACTGCCCCAGGTCATACATCCGGTCAGCTGCAAATCTTGGGAAAGAACCCTTAACCACTACATCACATTCCCCTTCCCTAGATCCCAGAAGCCCTGACTCCTACGTCCTTGCTCTAACCATTGGATTACACTCCCCTGCCAGAGCTGAAGAGAGAAGCCAGAAGTCCTGATTCCCAGACCCTCCTGCTTTGCCCCTAGACCCTGCTGCCCTCCCAGGACTGCAAACAGAACCCAGGAGGCCAGATGCCCAGATCTTGTAGTCTGATTCTTATTTACATTAAGAAGTCATTGTGCCCCCTGGCAGCCTAATGGGTCCATAAAAGGAGCATCAGCTTAATTTACCCCTGTTTTAAGGCCTTTTCATTTTGCCCTGGCTTTCCCAGCCCACCCACCGCCCCGCTCTAACCACTAGACACCATGCCCAATGCCAAGGGGCCCTACAAGCAGCCACATGGGATGGGGGGATGCTGAGGACTGCTGAAAACTCAGGCCTGTTCCAGCAGGAGCACAGAAAACCCTGCCCACGGTGCACCCGCTCTCAGAATACCCGGTCGATGCGGGTGCTCTGGGAGCGCGGGCTCCATCCCAGCGGGGATGGGGAGGCGCGTGAACACCTCCCCCACCCAGCCTCCACTTTGTCCTGCGGGCTGGAGCTCTTCCCAGGCCAGGTTATAAACAGGGTACCAGACCCTCACCCGCCCCTCCCCTGCATATGGGGCTTGCAAGCACTAGGGAGCAGCAGCTGGAGCAAGGGGTCAAGTTACAATGGGAGCTGCAGCCTCAGATCTGGGTTGAGGGGGGAGGAAGGGAGCAATCAGAGAGGGATGAACACGGGGGCGGGGGAGAAGCAACCCCATTTCTTCCCCTACCCCGATGCCAGAGGACCCACACCTCTTCCCCAATCATGGCTAACCCCCCACATCAAGGTGCTGCTGCATGAAGTAGTAACAACAACCCAAACACATGGTTTCTGCCTTCAGCACTCCCACTGAAAACCTGCTCCAGCACCACTGAAACCTGGGCGTGTGTAAGGCGCCTGTGTGTGTGAGTGTATCCCTGTGTGTGTGAACGTATGTGTAAGCGGTGCGTGCTATGTAGACCACTGCGTGTGTGTGTAATGGTTGTGTATGTGTATACCAGTGAGTGTGTATACCTGTGTGTGAGCAGGTGTGGGAGACGTGTAAGGGGTGTGCGCGTATAACTGTGTGTGTGAGGTGTAAAAAGTGTGTGTGTGTTTATGTTTATATGTTGTGTGTACAGGCTGTGTGTGAGGGCTGTGGGGGATGTATAAGGTGTATAGGTGTCTATGTAAACCTGTGTGTGTAAAGATTGTATGTGTATACCTGTGAGCGGATGTGTAAGAGGTGTATGTGAGTCTATGTATAAGTGTGTGTGTACAGGCTGTGTGCGAGGGGTGTATAAGGGGAGTTGTAAAAGCTGTGTGTGTGAAGGGGTGTTGGAGTGTATAAGAGCTGTGTGGGAGTGGAAAAGGGGATGTATGGGCTGCGTGTGAGGAGGTATACAAGGACTGTGTGTGTGCAGGGTGTAGGAGTGTAAAAGGGCTGTGTGTGAGGGGATGTGAAGGTGTACATGGACTTTGTGTGCGAGGGGATTTGAGGATGTATAAGGAGTGTGTGAGAGAGGGGGTGTGGGAGTGTACAAGGGGGTGTATGGACTGGGGGGTGTACAAGGACTGTGTGTGCAGGGTATGGGGGTGTAAAAGGGGTGTGTGTGAGGTGGTGCGGGAGTGTATAAGGACTGTGTGTCAGAGGGGGTGTGGGAGTGTATAAGGGGGTGTATGGGTTGTGGGGGGGGTGTACATGGACTGTGTGTGTGTGCAGGGCATGGGGGTGTAAAAGGGGTGTGTGTGAGGTGGTGTGGGAGTGTATAAGGACTGTGTGTCAGAGGGGGTGTGGGAGTGTATAAGGGGGTGTATGGGCTGTGGGGGGGGTGTACATGGACTGTGTGTGTGTGCAGGGCATGGGGGTGTAAAAGGGGTGTGTGTGAGGTGGTGTGGGAGTGTATAAGGACTGTGTGTCAGAGGGGGTGTGGGAGTGTATAAGGGGTAGGGGCTGTGGGGGGGGTGTACAAGGACTGTGTGTGTGCAGGGTGTGGGGGTGTAAAAGGGGGGTGTACGGCCTGTGGGGGCGGGTGTACAAAGACTGTGTGAGGAGTATGAGGGTGTAAAAGGAGGGTGTGTGAGGGGATGTGAGAGTGTTTAAGGATTGTTTGTCAGAGGGGGTGTGGGAGTGTATAAGGGGGTGTATGGGCTGTGGGGGGGGTGTACATGGACTGTGTGTGTGTGCAGGGCGTGGGGGTGTTAAAGGGGGATGTATGGCCTGTGGGGGCGGGTGTACAAGGACTGTGTGTGTGAGGAGCATGCGGGTGTAAAAGCGGCGTGTGTACAAGGGGTGTGTGTGAGAGGTGTGGTGGAGCCTCTCCCCATCTACACACCCCAGGAGAGCCACACTCTGAGCTGCCAATTAGCAGGCTCTGCCCACAGGGCCTCCCCTGGGGTGCAGCGGGCAACCAGTGCCCCGGAGCAGAGGCAGGTGATGGCGTCAGTGCCGTGTGGCGCTGACGGGCGCTGACGCATGTTGGCTCTTGCGGGAGCCTCATAAAATCTCTCCGGTAATTCCAGGACGGAGCCCGAGACGATTCCCCACCCTCCAGAGTTCCCACGCAGGCAGGATGTGGGCTCTCCGCTCCCCCCTCCCCCGGAGGGCTCCCCAGACCACAGGCAAGGGGGGTAGAAACTAGCCAACTAGGGGGGGACGTGGGGGTGCTACTGCAAAGGCCAGCTCAGCAGCAGTTTGGAGCAGAGCCCCAGACAGACGGACAGACACACGTTTTAAAAGGAAAAACGTGACAACAAACTCTTTATCGGAGGAGTGTTTCCAGCTCCACCCCCCTGCTCTGACCACTAGACCCAACTCCCCTCCCAGAGCTCCATCCCAGCATTGAAAATAGAACCCAGGAGTCCTGATTCCCAGTCCCCTCCCCCCTGCTCACACCATGAGAAACCACTCCCGTCCTAGAGCCGGACGAACCCAGGAGTCCTGGCTGCCAGTCACCTGCCCTAACCACTGCTTCATGCCACCTGCTATCTCGGCGCTGTGCCCCTTTCCCCTTGGGTTGTGGGAGGAGTCAGAGACCTGCCCCAGGAAGGGGAAATAGCCACCAAAGCCCAATTAATGCCCAACATGATGACAATTACAGGGAGGCTCGTGGGGTGGGCTGCGGGGTGACCCCATTCCAGGGCAGTTTTCCAGCCGGGAGCCACGTGCCAGGCTTTAGAAATAACCTGGTGCGGTCAGGCCGGGGTGGTGAGCTGTGACTAGCCAGGGATGGGAGTTTGTGCTGCCAGATTTATAGGGAGCGGAGGGGCTGGGGTCCCGGTTCGGGGCAGTGGGGGTTAGCCACGCGGGAGGGGAGACAGCACTGGGGAAGGAAGAAGAGAAAAGAGGAGCAAAGGAGGTGCTAGGGACAGAGAGATGGAGGGAGGCTGGGCTGAGTGTGAGGGAGAGGAGGGGGGAGGGGTGTGAGTATGGAAATGACTGGGAATGAGAGTGTGTGTGGGTGTGTGTCAGTGAACGTGGGAACAGGAGTGTGTGTGTATCCAGGAAGGATGAGGCTGTGTGTGTGTGAAGTCTGATAGGGGCAGTGCATAGTGTGTGTGTGTGTGTGTGTGCAGCTGCGGGGGCAATGCATGGTGTGTGTATGTGTGTGTATGTATCCAGGAAGGATGAGGCTGTGTGCGTGTGTGTGTAGTCAGGCAGGGGCAATGCATAGTGTGTGTGTGTGTCTGCAGCTGTGGGGGCAATGCACGGTGTGTGTATCCAGGCAGCGGGATTCATGGCATGTGAGGGCTGTAGCTGGGCTGGGACAATACATGGAGGGGATTACTGGTGGGGGTGGGGTGATGCATGGGGTGTGTGTGTGTATCCAGGAAGGATGAGGCACGGTGTGTGTGTGTGTAGTCAGGCAGGGGTGATGCATAGTGTGTGTCTGCAGCTGTGGGGGCAATGCATGGTTTGTGTGTGCGCACGTGTGTTTAGGCAGCGGGATGCACGGCATGTGGAGGTGTAGCTCGGTAGGGACTAGGGTGACCAGGATGTCCCAATTTTACAGGGACAGCCCCGATTTTTGGGTCTTTTTGTTATATAGGCTCCTATTACCAGCTACCCCATCCTGATTTTTCACATGTGCTGTCTGATCACCCTAGCAGGGACAATGCATGGAGGGGATTACTGATGCACGGTGTGCGTGTGTGGGTGTGTCCAGGAAGGATGAGGCTGTGTGTGTGTGTGTGTGTGTGTGTGTAAAGTCAGGCAGGGGCAATGCATAGTGTGTGTCTGCAGCTGCGGGGGCAATGCATGGTGTGTGTGTTTGTGTGTGTGTGTGTGTGTCCAGCTGTGGGGGAGGGATGAATGGAACACCATTTCAAGGACCCAGTCCCATAGCCACATACAAGCTCCAGCTCCGGGTCCTGGCGCTCCGGCCCTGTGCCCTCGGAGGCTGCTGGGGTGGCCAGGCTGGAGTGCCAGGTCCTGGCGTGGTGCTGGCCATGCTGATGGGCCGCCTGGGCTGTGGGCTCTCTGCAGTCCGACAGCAACACCCACTGAGTGGGGAGGGCTGGAGCCACTCACCTGCCTGGAGCCTGGTGCCTGGAGCAGAGCACCTGGGCTCCAACCCAAGGCTCCATCTCGCTGTGAATCCCAGTGCACCCCTGGGCACAGGCCCCATCCCGCCCCTGCCCTGCGAATCTGCCCCCACACAGAATGCACTAGCAGCTGAGCACCCCAGCACCCACCGCACCTGGGGGCCCGAGGTTTGGTCAGGGGTCAGCCCCCCACCCTCCTGTTGCTGTCACCTCCTGGATACAGGCAACATCTGTGGGAGTGCAGACAACAGCTGTCATTCCCATCACCTACATGCCCTGTCCATGTATCCATCCCCTTCATCACCTACACAACCCTCCATGTATCCCTCCATCCCCTACACACCCCTCCACGTATCCATCCATCCCTCCATCCCCTACACACCCCTCCATGTATCCATCCGTCCATCCATCCCTCCATCCCCTACACACTCCTCCATGTATCCATCCGTCCATCCCTCCATCCCCTACACACCCCTCCATGTATCCATCCGTCCATCCCTCCATCCCCTACACACCCCTCCATGTATCCATCCGTCCATCCATCCCTCCATCCCCTACACACTCCTCCATGTATCCATCCATCCATCCCTCCATCCCCTACACACCCCTCCATGTATCCATCCGTCCATCCATCCATCCATCCCCTACACACTCCTCCATGTATCCATCCATCCATCCCTCCATCCCCTACACACCCCTCCATGTATCCATCCATCCATCCCTCCATCCCCTACACACCCCTCCATGTATCCATCCATCCATCCCTCCATCCCCTACACACCCCTCCATGTATCCATCCATCCATCCCTCCATCCCCTACACACCCCTCCATGTATCCATCCATCCATCCCTCCATCCCCTACACACCCCTCCATGTATCCATCCATCCATCCCTCCATCCCCTACACACCCCTCCATGTATCCATCCATCCATCCCTCCATCCCCTACACACCCCTCCATGTATCCATCCATCCATCCCTCCATCCCCTACACACCCCTCCATGTATCCATCCATCCATCCCTCCATCCCCTACACACCCCTCCATGTATCCATCCATCCATCCCTCCATCCCCTACACACCCCTCCATGTATCCATCCATCCATCCCTCCATCCCCTACACACCCCTCCATGTATCCATCCATCCATCCCTCCATCCCCTACACACCCCTCCATGTATCCATCCATCCATCCCTCCATCCCCTACACACCCCTCCATGTATCCATCCATCCATCCCTCCATCCCCTACACACCCCTCCATGTATCCATCCATCCATCCCTCCATCCCCTACACACCCCTCCATGTATCCATCCATCCATCCCTCCATCCCCTACACACCCCTCCATGTATCCATCCATCCATCCCTCCATCCCCTACACACCCCTCCATGTATCCATCCATCCATCCCTCCATCCCCTACACACCCCTCCATGTATCCATCCATCCATCCCTCCATCCCCTACACACCCCTCCATGTATCCATCCATCCATCCCTCCATCCCCTACACACCCCTCCATGTATCCATCCATCCATCCCTCCATCCCCTACACACCCCTCCATGTATCCATCCATCCATCCCTCCATCCCCTACACACCCCTCCATGTATCCATCCATCCCTCCATCCCCTACACACCCCTCCATGTATCCATCCCCTCCATCACCTACACAACCCTCCACAGATCCAACCATCCCTTCCATCACCTACACACCGCTCCGTCCAGTCTTCCATTCAATGTCATAATACCTTATATATACACATCCATCATGATGCACAGCCTTCCCTTTCTCCCTTCAGTCCTGTGCCATAAACACTTGCCCTCCTTCCGTCCATCCACCCTGTTCTGTACATACCGCTCCATGGATCCCTGGATTCCCTTCATCACTGGCTATCCAGTGCCATATGCACCTGTTCATCATGACATGTACCCTTCCTTGATTCCCACATGCATTCATCTAACCTACCTCTCAGGACACCTGCTTCTCTGTCTACCTATCCATCCAGTGCCTTATGTGAGCCTCGCTCCATCCACCTATCTACTATCCTACATGCTTCTCTACCTATGGGTTTTCCGGGAGAGCTTGCAGGCAGGCCCCTGTGTCTTCATAACAACCTAATTCTTGCTCAGATGGGGAGCTGGGGGGCATGTGTGGGAGGAGTGGGGGGTGAGCAGGATCTGGGAAGAGGAGAATGATTAAAGATCGTCAGCCAGTTTGCAAGTCCCAGCACCCCATCCCCTCCCGTCAGCCCGAGCTCCCTGCTGCACTGCTAATTATGACGAGCTGCGCCATCCCAATCACCTGCTAATTGGAAGTTGGGACTGATTAGCTGTAATCTGATTGTGATGAGGCACCAGGTTAGAACAAAGACAGGCTCCCAGGCCGGTCGCTTTCTTGGGCAGTAGCCGGGAGGGGTTGGGGGGGGGAAGAACCTGGCACCCTGAAGATGCCCCCCAGTGTCGGGCATCGTTCTCAGCCACACCCTGCTACTCCTTGTCATTTACTCGATGGAGCCGACGCACGGTCCCCCGAAGTGGGGCGAGGGGACCTGGACTCCGGAGCAGAAGGAGGTGTGGTCACTTGGCTTGGACTCTTGATCATGAAGAAAGCTGAGCTGATGCACTGGAGCACAAAGTGTAGCCAGGAGCCCTTTGCCAACAGGGGAAACATCCAGGCCTAATCACAAAACTCCATTAGCACCCAGGTCTGGTTGCTCCGCCACAGCTAATAAGAGGCTCCAGGCTCCCGATGGAGGCAGGGGACCTGGGTTCTCATCCCAGCTCAGCCACCTGCCAGAGAACACTGGGCTGGAGAACCTGTCCACTCTCTGTGCCTGAGTTTCCCCTCCCCTGCATCCATCTGTTTAGCTTGGGAGGGCTTTGGGGCAGGGATTGTCTCTCGCTCCACATCTGTCAAGTGCCCAGGACAATGGGGCCCCTACCTGAGTTGCTGCCGTAATGTAACTAAGTAGTTGTAAAAGCCAGGAGATCCTGGTTTAAACCATCAGCGGCAATTTCTCCGGAACCCTGTTAACTGCCCTGCGTCCAGGCTAACCCAATGAAATGGAGCAGCTGCGGTCTCAGAGCTGGGAATAAGCAGCGGGAGCTGGGCAAGCCCTTGAGCCGCATGGCTTCTCTGTTTGCATCTCAACTGTGCCCTGGTAATAGGGGGGATGGATGCAGCAAACCTCAAGCCCCGTTAGGGCGAAAGCCAGCTGTTTATCGGCCTTTTCCAGGAAGTCTCAGCAGGCTCCTGCGGGAGACTCACTGCATTTTGCTGTTCTTGCCTCCCAGCGCTTGTTCTTCCTGGTGATTGAGTTACAATGAAAATACACACGGCGCCGGGGCTGATCATATGGCTCCCTCGTGAGTGACTGAGCTGAGAATTCGTCCCCCTCCCTCCTTGCTCACTGCCTGTCAGCAGCCAGGAGACGGGAGAACACTGGTTATGAACCTCCAGCCTGCACTGAACGAGAGGTGAGTCAAATCACCCCACTGACATGGCTTGCCAGCTTAGCAGTACGTCACTACCTGGAAACAGCCAAGGGCCTAGGTTAACATCCTGCAGAAGCTTTGGTACAGTTAGGATGGCTAACCTTCAGCAGTGATGCCTAGTGGGTGGATCACTACCCTGGGACTCAGGAGGCCTGAGTTTTAGACCCACCTCTACCACTAGCCTGCTGGGTGACCTTGGGCAAGTCCTTTCCCCAACCCCGTGCCTCAGTTTCCCCTTCTGTGAAACGGGGATAACAGTATTGACCTCCTTTGTAAAGCGCATTGAGATCTGTGGAAAGGTGCTACTAAAGGGTGTCAGAATGTACACAGCTTTCCCCAGATCCAGTCTGATTTCTTTTACAGGAAGCATGACGGTAGCAGGGAACGGCCCCCGGCTGAGATCCGAGCCCCATTGTGCCAGGCGCTGCACAGACAGAGCAGAGCGCATCCCTTCTCCAGAGGGATCCCAGCCCAAACACATAAAGGGACAAACAGGAACTGAGGCCTGGGATGCACAGGGTGTATCTGCAGCTTGTGCAGCCACCCCCGAGCTGGCTTTAATCTCGCGAAGCTGTGGCAGAATGGACTTCAGCATGGGCTAGCTGCCCATGTAATTACCCAGTGGGGGTTGGGGGGGGAGACTTGCACAGCTGCTGCCAGGGCTTCCCTGCTCCAGCAGCCGAGCAAGCCCCAGGAAATCTAGCTGGGGTACGTTTACACACGCTGCAGTCACCCCACGATTGCAGTCTAGGACAAGAGACAGCAGGTGGAGACAGCCCGGGGAGAAAATATTGGGCCAGCATGACGGGCAGTGAGATCTGCTTCTGCAAAGCTGGCTAGATCCCTTCCCTGGATCTCATTCCAATGAGAAGCCGATCCCAGGTGCTGCGAAGCCAGCACAGTCTACGAAAAGCCATGAATTTGGCGGGGGGGAGACAGACGGCAAAGACGTGTTTTAAATATAGACCGAAAATGAATTTCTTCCCCGAGCTCTGTGCCATTCCCAGAATCCCAGCGAGGCGTGCACCGAGCTCTCCTTTGTCAGCACAGCCCAGCAGGTGAGAAGGAGGCCGGGGCGGATTTATTTACACTTGATAAACTGACGTTCCAGCCAATTTATAATTAGACTGATGGGGAAGGGGCCCTTTTCTGTTTTCAACACCATTTAAAAATAGATGGTGAGTAACATGGAGAGAAGGTTTCTTTTTACCCCAGGGCACAGAGTAGCCAGGACTCAGCCCTCCCTGCTACAGCTGGCCCAGGCCGTTGGCTGCGGAGCGATACACACCGGGAGATTGCAAAGGTGGGTGAGGATCATTTTTCACACTTGACAGATGGAGAAAAATGAGGCAGAGAGATGGGAAGTGACTTACCCAGCAAGGAATTAGCAGAGCTCGGTACAGATCCTGGGAGTCTTGAGCCACCATCCCCTGTGCTAACCACTAGATCACACTGCCTCCTATGGCTGGGAATAGAAACCAGGAGTCCTGGTTCCCAGTATCCCCTACTCTGATGACTAGATTCCACTCCCCTCTCACAGGTGTGAAGAGACTAGCAGTACTGACTCTAAGCCCCTCCTACTCTACCTACTAGGCCACACACCTTTCCAGAACCAGGACTAGAACCCAGGAGTCCTGCTGCTAACGCCTGCCTACTGTAACCCACAGCAAGGACTAGAACCCAGGAGTCCTGCTGGTAAGACCTGCCTACTGTAACCCACAGCAAGGACTAGAACCCAGGAGTCCTGCTGCTAAGGCCTGCCTACTGTAAGACACAGCAAGGACTAGAACCCAGGAGTCCTGCTGCTAAGGCCTGCCTACTGTAACCAAAGCAAGGACTAGAACCCAGGAGTCCGCTGCTAATGCCTTCCTACTGTACCACAAGAAGGAGTCTGGCTCCAATCCAATACTACGCGTACCAACTCATTCACTCCCCTCCAGAGCAGGGAACAGAACCCAGGAGCATGGTCCCTGTCCTCTGCGCTTCAACTCATGGGCAAGCCTAAGGGTGTTGGACTCATGCATGCCTATCAATTCCTCGGTGAGTTTTTGTTGCAGTTCCACCCAGTGAACATTAACCCCATTTCGAAGCTGAGCAGACGGAAGGGGGTGGAATAGGGCCCAAAATGCCTATATTTAGAGCCAACTGTACACGAGCTGCAGCTGGGGAAAGCCACTGCTTGGGGGCTTGTAATAACACTGGCAGACACAAAGCGCTAGAGAGAGGGATGGGATACATCCTGGGCCGATCTATCCGTGGCAATATCCATCGGCATTTTCACACGGAGCGCTGGTCACTAGCGGGGCATCAGGATCCTCCGTCTCCGGGCCGTGAACCTCGCCATGGGATGCAATGGGTGGGGAGGGAGGACCTCGGGCCAGTCACCGAGTCCCCACTCCCAGAGGATTCATCATCAAACATGCCCTGCATTGGGAGGGGAGGAGATGTGCGGGTGAAGCTGGATGGGATTGGGAGCCAAGACTCCTGGGTTCTATGGTTTCTGTGGGTTAAAGTAGGCAGGTCTTAGCAGCCCTCCCAGCTCAAACTCTTCCCTACCAAGAGGGGATTTAATATAAGCAAGACTGAACCCAAAGATCCTGGTGCTACCACATGCAGCTGCCCGCTCGCTCTGCAAGGCACGTTTACCAACTTCTCCCCACCCGCTGCCGGTGGTTTGTCTTGTTGTAACGCCCTGGCACAAGGAGCCCTGTTCTCGTGGAAACCAGGCGCTCCGTCATAACAAGCCCCTGTGGAAACAGAGTTGTTAAAGCTGGAACCTGTCGGAGCAATTACTAGCTAGCGCTAACTACGTTGGGAGCTGCATCTGCCAACGGCTGGCATCAGCATGGAAGAGGCTGGCATAAAAAAAAGAGCTGCAGGCAGGTAGGGTTAACCTGCCCCCCCTAGTTAGAAACTGGAGAACTTTTTTTCTCATCTAAGCCAAGGCCTCTCTGCTTTGGTCTCCCACGGTCCCGGGGAGATGCGTGGTGCCCTGATCTCAGTCTAGCTCTGCAGGGTGGAGAGGTGTTGGTTTTTTTTCCTCTCGTTGTGCCATAAAACTGTCATCATTTTAAAGTCCGGGCGAAGGGGAAGGGAAGGGAAGGGGCGAGAAAAAGCAAAATGTGAAGGACATCCCCGATAGGCTGAGAAACGGTCGAAAACGGCAGTGGCTGTTCACGCCATCTGTCCTGCCTGGGTGGCTCAACTATAAATAGGCCAGGAACGAGGCCTGGCTCAGGCGCCAGCGAGCTGCTGTGGCATTGACTGGAGAGCTGCCAGACAGTGGGCGAAGGGGGGACAGGATGGCTCAGCACCCTGGCCTTTCAACTCGCGAGGCTAGGGCCTGGAGATTTCCACTGGAGCCTTGGGCTCTCTTCTGTCTGCATCGCTGTCTCTTCTCTAGATTGTGAGCTCTTTAAGGGCAGGGATCATCTGTTTCTTCTGGGCTTTGTTAACAGTGCCTAGCGCCCACATGGGGTCTGGGCCCATGACCTGGGCTCAACGGCAGACTGCCATAATGTACCTAATAGATAATGTACAGCACCTGCACACCATGGATCTGCGCCCTGATTGGGATCCTAGGTGCTACCATAATACACCTAATAGATAATGTACAGCACCTGGCACCATGGGGTCTGGGCCATGATTGGGGCTCCTTGGTGCTACCATAATACACCTAATAGATAATGTACAGCACCTGGCACCATGGGATCGACGCCGTGATTGGGACTCCTAGGTGCTACCGTAATACACCTAATAGATAATGTACAGCACCTGGCACCATGGGGTCTGGGCCATGATTGGGGATCCTTGGTGCTACCATGATACACCTAATAGATAATGTACAGCGCCTAGCTCCATGGGGTCTGGGCCATAACTGGGGCTCCTAGGTGCTACCGTAATACACCTAATAGATAATGTACAGCACCTGGTACCATGGGGTCTGGACCATGATTGGGGTTCCTAAGTGTTCCCATAATACACCTAATAGATAATATACAGCGCCTAGCTCCATGGGGGTCTGATCCATGACTGGGGCTTCTTAGTGCTACCGAAATACACCTAATAGATATTAATAATAACTCAGTAGCAGGCAAACTTTCTCTCTGTGTTGGTCATTGCCTTCCACGGAAGTGCTTAGATGGGGCACAGGCATCCTCTTCCATGGCAGAGGAATCAGGGTGGCTGTGTGTACTGGTGGGTGGGTCACTAGGTTAGGCTGTGGGAGCTGTGAGTTCCAGGCCCAGCCCTGCAATCTTGGGCCAATCACTCCCCCACATGGTGCCTCAGTTTCCTCTCCTGGCCTGTCTCTATTTTGACTGTAATCTCTTTGGGGCAGGGGCAGTCTCTGCATTTGTACAGTGCCGAGCACAATGTGCCCCCCCCCCCCCCAGTACAAATCACAAGGCCCTGGCACCAGTAGGTAACAATCCAGCTCTGACTGTGCCCCCCAGCGGGCAAGCGCCGCAAAGAGGCCAAGGATGGAATGGGCCACCGAATGTGAGCTCCTCTCCCTGTATCACAAGGCAACTTGCTGGGGTAGAACCAGGGCATTCAAAGGACCCACATACGGTTTCTAAGAGCTGCTTGATCAAATCAGACCACCGGGCAGTAATTTAGCACCTACTCTCATCACACAATCGGGTCTTTTAGTTGGCGTTGGTCAGCTTTGAGCAGGGGGCTGGACTCGACGACCTCCTGAGGTCCCTTCCAACCCTAATCTTCTATGATTCTTTTCCCCAGCCGGGCCTACATCGCAATGTACCCCATCCCAGCCAGATGAGCATCCCCCCATCTCCCAGCGCAGAGCACCCGGCCCAAGCAGGAAAACAGGAAACCACCAGGGCCAGGTTAGAGACATGGGCCTGGAGCAACCCTTCCTGGGGAGTGAATTCCAAGGACAACCCGCCATACAGCAATGACAATAACGCTTGTCTCCGTTATTAGGGATATTTGCACAGCCCCGACGCATTATGCAATGTCTCCCCGCGCAATACGCCACCCCTGAGGCAATAGAGATATCTACCCTCTCGGACGACGGGCTGGGGATTTGAACCAGCGACCACCGAAGCAAAACGCAGGAGCTGCTATGCTTGGGTGAAGGCACCCGACGTGGGCATGAGACAAGATTCAGCTGAGCTTGGCCACATTCATTCAGGGCGGACCAAGGCCTGCGTTACGCCGGCGGTGAGATGAGATGATGCCAACAGTCCCATCTGGCCTTGGAATTCAGGCCTCTGGTTCCGTTTGAAAAGGGGGTGCGAGGGATGGCCAGAGGCTGCGTGTGCATGTCACAGGCGTGCCGAGGCATGTCACAGACATGTTATACGCACCGCGAGGGGGGAACAGACGGCTAGACATGACCTATCGCAATTGGTCACTCGGCTTTATAGGAATCGATTAACCGTTCTGAGTATGCTTTATAAAGAGGACCTGATGGAAAGGTTTCCCCCATGCCCTGCAGCTCCCGTTGGCATAAGCTGGCAAAGCTCCACTGCCTTCAGCTGAGGGGGCAGGTGTTGGCATGAAGCCCCTGAGGCTGTCCCCCCCGCCATTAAGATACAAAGCGGGTCCTGCTCTCCTCCACCAACCTGAGCTTGCCTGGTACCATCCTGTCACACTGTCTTGCCTTCCAGGTGGGCCTGTCTGCAGGAGGGACTGCGAGGGGCTCCAGGCTGCTGGCAGGGACGGGGCAGGGAAGGCATCAGAGCTGGGCGGGGGTGGGGGGGCAGAGTGAGCAGACAGATTGGGTGGGGGGTGCCAACATATGGCTGGCTTTGCTGCTCTGCCCTGCTGAGCTAGGCAGGTTTAGGACTAAAATAGGAGGCCCCAGATCGAAATCCTCCAGGTGCTCAGGAGTCAGGAGCTCTGGCCTCATTCCAGCTCCAGTTATTGCTCCTTGCTGTTGCCCAGACGTAGCTGCTTTCCAGCAACGGGTGGCAGGGATCCTAGGCCAGTGACTGTCAGAGCTGCGGAGAGAACCCAGGAGTCCTGGCTCACCCCTCCACGGCCGGTCTCTCCCTTCCCCCCATCTCACTCTCTCTCTGAATCCATCAGGTCTTTTTCCGGTCTATTATTTTTAAAGAAAGATCCCAGCGCTGCTGTCACTGCCACACGCATCATTAGCGTGGTTAATTACACTGCTGCTGAAAAGCCAGGCTCAGCCACTTCCCCTCACCCCCCAGCTGTCCCTAGCCCCTCGCTGGCATGGCACTGCGCTTCTGGAACTACCTGTGTGAGCGTGGGGAGCGGGCTTCAGGCTCTAGAGGTTATGGGATGGGGACCTGGATCTATTCCCAGCTCTAGCAGGGGACTGGGGACTAATGGTTAAAGTGGGACCAGGGGGATCCAGGAATCCTGGGTTCTGCACCCAGCTCTGGGAGGGGAGTGGCAACTAGTGGTTAGAGGAGGGAGGTGGGGGGGAGCCAGGATTCCTGGGTTCTGCTCCCAGCTCTGGAAGGGGAGTGGCGACTAGTGGTCAGAGCCAGGCAGCGGGGGTCGGGGATAGCCAGGACTTCTGGGTTCTGTTTCCTCACTCTGCCAGTGTGGTCCTAGGTGAGTTGCTTCCCTCTCTCTGTCCCGCCTCTCCCAACAAACAAAGGCTGCTGAGACACAAACACCCTTTCTAGGATCCTTTCCCCACACTGCAACAGCTCAGCCCCCAGGAGGGGCAGCTGCCGAATGACGCTGAGAAGGCACCAGGCTAACGGCCAGCTATCCCACCTGTGGGTCTGGTCCCTGGTGTCCATGACCACAGGGTAACTACCATGCACGGTAACAAAGACACCCCCCAAGGAGCTGTTCCCACCTTCCAGCTGTCCCGGTCTCCCAAGGCAGCTGCTCCCATCCAACAGCGTGGGAACACTGGGGGACAAAGGGCTTGGTCCTGCAGAGGGAAGATTCATCTCCTGTCCAGCAACCGATTCCCGATGACTCCCCTATCACCCTCAGGGAAGGAGAGGGGAGATGGGAGCCTGGACTGCAGTTTCCAGCCCTGCCTGCCAGGGGGGTCCCATTCCTGCTTGTGGGACAGGGTCAGACATGGGGATGGGAAGCTGCACTGAGCCCCCTTTGAACCCCCTGTATCCAGGCAGCCCAGCCAGGGTATAAATTAGAGCAGTTCTGGGGTGGCTCTAACTTACTCTCTGCTTCCCATGATCCCTTTGGGGTCAGAGAATAGCCAGAGCGCAATGAGCTCTGACCACACCCCCAATGCTGGGGGGCTAGCAGCAGGGCTGGTGCACAGGGAGGCTGTTTCCACCCACTCCAAGGTCCTTTTATGCTGCTGGGGGGGGGCAAAGAGGCCAGAGAATTGCCCCCCTCTCCCCCCTGCACACACCTTCATCTCTCGTTCAGCAACATTTTGTGATTTAATGCAAATTTAACAGCAGACAATTAAGCTCTGCATCAAAGAGGATCCTGCCAGTAACAACCGCTCCCGCAGGCCCATTCAGTGGTAATTTGTGTCAGCCTCAAATTGGTGCTCGGCTGCAATTTAAATATCATCTCTAACTGCGGATGCATCGCCTGGGCTGGGGGCTTGTAGAGAAATCAGTGTGCCACAGGTAGAGAGGTGGGCCGCATGTCTGGGTGGGGTGCTGATCCAGCCCCCACCACTATGGCACTAACAAGTGGAGAGTTCTGGGATTTATCTGCGAAGGTCCTTTTTGTCCCCATTTAACTGGTGAGGAAACTGAGGCACGTCACAATTTTTTTTTTTGTTGTAAACGATTTGGAGGTGGGAATAGAAGCGGATCTCCTAGGTCCCACTGAAGGATCCTACCAACAAGCCTACTTTGGATTACAGTCCAACTGAAAGGCCCCTGACCACACTAGGCAGCAGGGCAACCAGATCCTTACACACCTGTCTAAAATGTGTAGCAAAAAAACAAGAACAAGAACTGCATGAGACTTCAATTTGAGTGACACAAGCTGGAGCTCTCAGGCTGCCAGCTGTGAAACATCCTTGGAATTTCTAAATATTATAGATTGCAATTTTCTAACTCAAAACATGTTGCAGCCAACACTGGGGAATTCTATATAAGACCTTGTCTTGACAGATAAAGAGGGATTGATCACAGAACTAACAATTTATGGCAACTGAGGTATAAGTGATCAAGACTTGATCGCATTTATAATGCACGCGCAGAATAAAGTCCAGACCAGCCAGAGATATACTTGGTGCTTTACAAGGGCCGGTTTCACAAAGTTGAAAACAATTCTGAGCCAGATCAGCTGGGAGGAATAATTTAATCATAAAAATGTGAAAGATCATTGGGAATTGCTTAAGAACGCTTTACATGCCCAAGAAAACACAATTTCACAATCAAGGAAGAAGGCTGTATTGATTAAAAAAAAGCCAACAGTCTAGAGAGGAAGTGAAGACAGCTATAATAATAAAAGAATAATATATATATAAAATGGAAAAGAGGGGAAGTTGATAGTAACAAAAATCAATCAGAAGTTAGGAACTGTAGAAAACTGATAAGGGAAGCAAAGGACACAAGTAGCCCACTATGTCCAGCAGAGTTAAGGACAATAAGGAGTTTCTTTAAGTATATTAGGGGGAAAAAAAGAATCTTAACAATGATATTGGTCCATCAGTAGATGGAAATGGTAGAATTATCAAGAACAATTCAGAAAAGGCAGAAGTGTTCAATTAATATTTCTATTCTGTATTTAGGAGAAAAACAGAAGACAAGACTTTTATTTCCATAGTATCTCAGGTGGATAAACACCAGCTACTACAGTTAGACATTTTTAAATTGGCAAGTCTAGATAACTTGCATCCAAGAGTTTTAACAGATCTGGCAAAGAAGTTTGCTGGACCATTAATATTGCTTTTCAATAAGTCTTGGAACACTGGGGAAGTTCCAGAAGACTAGAAGAAAGCTGCTGCTGTGCCAATATTTAAAAAGGATAAATGGAATGACAGGGTAATTATAGGTCTGTCAGTCTGACACTGCACCCTGCAAGATAATGCAGTGGCTGATATGGCACTCGATTAATAAAGAATTAAAGGAGGATAATATAATTAATGCCAATCAACATGGGTTTATGCAAAATAGATCCTCTGTAACTTGATCTTTTTTGATGAGATTACAAGATTGATTGATAAAAGGAACAGCGTTGATGTAATAGTCAAACTTCTGTACGGCATTTCACTCGGTACTGCACGGCATTTTGATGAAAAAACTGGAAAGATATCAAATGAACATGGCACAGATTAAATGGATTAAATGCTGGCTCACTGATAGGTCTCCAAATGTAACTGTAAACGGCGAAGGGGTGTGTTTCTAGTGGAGTCCTGCAGGGATCAGTTCTCGGCCATACAGTATCGAACATTTTTATTAATGAAAAAAAAATAAAGGCATCACTGATGAAGCTTGCAGATGACGCAAAAATTGGGGACATGGTAAATAATGAAGAGGATGGGTCACTGATACAGAGCGATCTGGATCGCTGGGTAAACTGAGGGCACACGCGCACATCTAGGAACAAAGAACGCAAACCATACTTACAGGACGGGGACTCTGTCCTAGGAAGCAGGGACTCTGAACAAGATCCAGGGGGGCAGTGGGGGAAGGTTCTGGGTGGATAATCAGCTGAACGTGAGCTCCTAGTGTGATGCTGTGGCCAAACGGGCTAATATCGTGGGAGGCATAAAGAGGGGAATGGGGAGTAGGAGCAGAGAGGTTATTTTTCCTCCGTGTCTGGCACTGGTGTGACCGGTGCTGGAACCCCGTGTCCAGTGTTGGTGCCCACAATTCAAAAAGGATATTGAAAAATTGGAAAAGGGACAGAGAAGACCCCCAAGGATGATTAAAGGGCTAGAAAACCTGCCTTAGAGTGACAGACGCCAGGAGGTGAATCTCTTTAGTTTAACAAAGAACGCTATGGGATGACTTGATCACAGTCGATAAGTACCTAGATGGGGAACAAATATTTAATAATGGGCTCTTCAGCCTAGCTGAGAAAGGTCAAACATCACCCAACAGCTGGAAGTTAAAGCGAGATACATTCAGACTGGAAATAAGGTGCACGTTTTTAACAGGTGGGTAATTAACCATCAGAACAATTTCCCAAGGGTCGTGATGGATTCTCCGTCGCTGACCACGTTTAAATAAAGACTGGCTGTTTCTCTAACATCTCTGCTCTAGGATTTCCTTTCGGGCAGTTTTCTGGCCCGAGCTACCCAAGACGTCAGAGTGAATGATCACAGTGGTCCCCTCTGGCCTTGGAATTTGTGACAATCCAGGCCCCAGTGCGCCGGGTGCTGGACAAACATACAGTGCGAGACAGAGTGCAGGCTCTTCAGGGCAGGGAGGGAAATGGAGGCACCAAGAGGGAAAGTGACTTGTCAAGATCAGAGAGCTGGTCAGTGGCAGAGGCGGGAGAAGAACCTAGGTGTCCTGCCCAGCACCCTGCCCGCTAGGCCACATTGCCTCTTCTACAGGCTGGCCTTCCAAGACATCGCAGCATTAGGCCAGCGAGGTCTCTGGAGGGGAAAAGCATCCAGGGGTCAGCTGAGGGGTGAGCTGAGCTGACATGGGTCTGAAGTTGGGCTGCTCAGGCTGGGTTATGGAGATGCCGGATCTGGGGAAATCCTGCCTCTTGCTTAGCATAGGGCAGCCTATAGGGCAGAGATGGGAGAGAGCAGGGGTTTAGCTGGAGCTTGAGCTTAAGCAATAGCTGTTCCTCTCCGCAGACCTGGCTTTAAACCCTGCCCGAGGGTCATGACTGAGGGGCATCGGCAGGGCACCAGCAGGGACCCCCATGTCCAGGCTGGAGCTGGCAAGCACAGCAGTTCCCCCTGGCTCTATCCCTGCCCCACTGATCCCTGGTTTCCACGGTCCTTAGCATCTCCTCAGTGACAAAAGGAACGAGCGAGGATGCAGCCCCCTGGCCCAGGAGGCTGCAGCTGGGGAGGCACATATCACCCTGGGCTTTGCAGACAGCAGCAGCCTGTGGCCCCATCAGCTGCTCCCAGATGTGGCCAAGGAGCCTCTCCCACTGCCCTGCCAGGATTGGGGAGCGGGGGGAGCTCGGGACCAGAGGACTGAGTCCCTTATGGTTTATTCTTCCGTCATCGCTATCCCCCCAGGGGAGGAAGACACAAGCCGCCCTTCCCAGCATGGGGTGAAGGTGGCATTGGCCTCCACTTCCCCCCAGCAGGCCGGTGGGTGCCGACCAGTCTCTGCCAAAGGGGATTGGCTTGGGAGCCCCATTTCTGAGCATCCTGCAAGCCCCCTGCCATTCCCTCTATGGGGCTGTCCCCCCAGTGCCACGATTCCCCCCCTAGCTCCAGGCTCTCTCTGGACGACGGAAGAGAATCCTCAGGCCCTGTGGGCACCCATCCCCACACTGTGCTGCCGGGCATTGGGGTGGGCATCATGCACCCACAGGGCGGGGCAGTGCTCAGGGCCGGCTCTAGCCATTTCACCACCCCAAGCACGGCGGCACGCCATGGGGGCCCTCTGCCGCTCGCCGGTCCCGCAGCTCCGGTGGACCTCCCGCAGGCGTCCCTGCGGAGGGTCCGCTGGTCCCGCGGCTCCGGTGGAGCATCCACAGGCATGCCTGCGGGAGGTCCACCAGAACCACGGGACCAGCGGACCTCTGAAGGGACGCCTGCGGGAGGTCCACCGGAGCCGCCTGCCGCCCTCTCGGCAACCGGCAGAGCACCCCCTGCGGCATGCCACCCCGAGCACGAGCTTGGAACGCTGGGGCCTGGAGCCGACCCTGGCAGCGCTGATGCCTTCATGGTGGGCCCAGAGGAGGGCATGTGCCCAGCCTGCAGAAAGGCTGCTTAGGGCAAGGCTGCAGTGTGCCGCCCCTTCAGCTCTGGCGAGTGGCCTCACCATGCCACTCAGGACGGCTGGGTGGCCAGGCTAAATCTGCCACTCTAGGCAGCGGCCCAGAAATCTGCAGCCTGCCTGTGGCTAGAACAGACTCTAGGGCACACCGGGCTGGGCAGGGGCTGGGGCTGGGGCTGGGAACTCTGCTTTTGAGCCAAGGAGGGAGAGGGCTCCCCGCAGTGGGAGGATTTCCGTGACCAAGGGAAGAGATCCCAGCTGCCAGCCCTGGTGTCTGAGCACAGCGGGGTGGGTGCTAGTGAACCCGGTCTGAGTTTCTGTGCCAACCTGGAGCTGCCTCCGGGTGCCACCCTTCCCCCATCAGAGCTGCGCCGCCTGCCCCACAGATCCCTCCCATTCCCAACTCTCCAGCCCGTCGCCCGCCTCCTCCTTCCCAGCTATTGCGCAGCAGCTGGGGCCCGGCCAAGTGCTCCAGAGGCCACTCGACTTCTCAGTACCCAGGGCTTTTCCAGGAACGAGCCGTTCAGCGTCATGGCCTCACGCCGACCCAGCCTGGCCGGGCACAGCGCCGGGGGGAGCGGGGCAAGGCGGGGCAGCCTAACACTGCCAGCAGCCCACGGGGACGCACCAAGCTGCCTTGGGCCGGTGCCAGGTGCAGAGAGAGCAGGCGATGCCATGGCCTTGGTGCAGATGGGGAGGAGGGGCATTTGATGAGCACCTATCACTAGGACATGAAAAGGGGCAAGAATTCAGACCTGCTTCTCGCCTGGGAGGGGGGAGTCTGCTGGGTGGGGCTGGGAGTCAGAGCTCCTGCGTTCTAGCCCCAGCTCTGGGAGGGGGGGGTCTAGTAGCTGCAATGGGGGCAGGACTCTTGGGTTCTATTCCCATCTCATTTTAACGATGTGTGAGGAGAAGGAAGAAAGCTTTTCTATGTTCCGATTTACAGATCAAGGCTCTGACGCGCCGCAGCTCAGGGTTGCTGGCTGGAGACAAGCGCAGGGAGCTAGTGGTCGGTGCCCCTCGGGTCGGCGAGACCGTTGTCCCCAAAGCCCTTCTCACAAACAGCACTTGTCATTAAGCACGTTCCTGCTGGCAGAGGCAGTGAGAATCCCCATCCCCAACCCGCCGCCCTGCTCCAAGGGCCAGGAGAACCAGGGCCGCTGGCCTTAAGCTACGCTCTGGGCTGCGGTGCTGGGGAACAAAATCTGCTCGGACCCCAAGGCCAGAGAGAGGTGGAGGAGATGCAATGGGCACACCATCCCCCTCTGCTGGATGGAAAATGAACTGCTCGCCTATGTGTCATATTCCCATTGCTGCTAATGGGGATTCTTCTTCAGCTCTAGCTGGGGGTTGGGGCTTTTGACCCCTAATTCTACCCTTGCAGTCACCATGGAGTTCTCAGCAGCCCCTCCCTGGATCGCAAGGTGCTTAAAACATACCCAGGGGTCAGGTCTAAATCCAATATGGAGTCAGGTATAATTAACCCTGTATCGCAAAGGGGAAAACTGAGTCACGAGAGGGAAGAGACTTGGCTTAAGGATCACACAGCAAGTCAGTGACTGAGCTGCGAATAGAACCCAGGAATCCTGGCTCATAGATCTAAGCCTCCCAAGGCTGGGGGCAGAACCCAGGAGTCCTAGCTCATTGCCTGATCTAACCACTACACCACATCCCTCTGAGATCTTTCTCCACTCCAAGTTCTACCCATTCCAATGTCCCTTTCCTTTATTATTCATATCACAGCAGCAGCAGCCCAAGATTAGGGCCCTGTTGCATCCGGCGCTGCACACCCACCTAGTGAGAGACAGCCCCAGCCTTGAAGAGCTCCGTCGCAACACACCAGACAGACAAAAGATGGGAGGGGAAACTGAGGCATAGAAGAGTGAAGTGACTTGCCCATGTTCACCCAGCAGGCCAAGTAGCAGAGCAAGGAATCAAACCCAGACATCCTGGCTCCTAGCCCAGTGCGCCAGCCACTAGGTCACAGCGGGTGGGGTCTAGCTCCCACCCCTTGCAGGGGGCTGTCACGCCCTGACCAATACACCCTGCTCCCCAAGCAGGCACCAAGCAGTTAAAAGGAGCGAATGCTGAGTTAATGGCACAGATCTAATGGCGTTCTATTGAGAAATGTCGTTACTACTGAAGACCTGTGCTGGGTGTCTGAAATAGACGATGTAATTAAATGAAATATTATGCCAATTAAAATCCAGATCCCCACATGCCAATATAATTCTTACCTTGGGCCATTCGCCATGTAAATTTAATGTATGACGTCTCATCAATCCCACATTATATTCTGCTGTCTCGGAGCGGTGGTTAATTTTAGCCTGCGCTCCAGCCATCTCCTCCGCTTCCTCCAGGCCAGCGAAGCCAGGTCCGTACCCGTACAACGCAATAGAGACTCGTTCTTTCAGCGTTACTTCTGCTTCCACCCCTATTTCACATGAGTTGGGAATGGAACCCAGGAGTCTTGACCCCCGCCCCCCAGCTCTCACTCAGCCCTGCACCCTATGACTCAAATGCATCCCCCACAAGCATTAATGCATCACTGAAATCCTGGGGGGAATGGGGGTGGGGGGCTTGGCGTAAAACTGCCCCCTCCCCCTGCACTGGGACTGGATTCACTCTTTCCCTTCGCAGTGGGGCAGTGGAACAAATGAAGTTAAAAGGCAACTAATGCGCAGCATGAGGAAAGGAAATGTTTTCTAATGCCGTGCGTGCGTAACTTGTGGAACTCCCCGCCACATGATGTTCTTGAGGCCAAGGGCTAAGCAGGATCCACAACTGACACGACCAGACACTGCCGCATTAAAGAGAAGGACTAGGGATCCTTCAGCTTTAGGGCCTGAGCCCAGGGTCAGGAAGGGATTTCCTCTGAATCAGTGACTGTGGGCAAGTCACTCCCCCATGCTGTGCCTCAGTTTCCCTTCCCACCCACTGTCTCTCTGGTCTATTCAGCCTGTGAGTTCTCTGGGGGAGGGACTGTCTCTCACTCTGTAGCTGTGCAGTGCCCGGTGCAACAGAGACCTGGGCTCGGAGGAGGGATGGTGGGGGGGCAATAGCTGGATCCAGTTGCAGCTCTTAAGGGAGCCCAGCCAGCCTTGTGCACTGTGCCCCACCAGGAGCCACTGCAGCCTACAGCTTCCCCATGGCCTGACTCAGCTGCCTACCTCTCGCCTGCTTCTCTGCCCGGGATTGAACCCACAGCCTCTGGAGCTCAGCCCCTCTATCTGCCCCAACTGCTACACATGAACCGGCCACCGGAGGGAGACAGGGAGCCACTCCAGGGGTCAGTCCCCATCGTGGAGGAGGAGGCAGGTGTGATGGAGCGATGAGCTGACCAGGCGTGGCAGCCCCCACCATGTGATTTCAGCTTCCCCATCCCCCTACTTAGCATCCCCCTTGGCACTCCTTGGCTCCCAAACCAGTCCCTTCCCACTGCTAAAGGAGAATCCCTGCCAGCTGCTGCAGTGCAGGGGCTATGGTACATACCGCTGAGCAGGTGAGCTCCTGGCCTTCTCCCCAGACTCGGTCGCCCTGTGCACCCCTCCATCCCTCCCCTGGGCCCTCGGCTGACTGCATCGGAAATTAAAATATAAATAATTCAGTCTCCATCGCCTTTATGAATAAGAATATGAACCTGACAGAAAGCGCCTGGGAGTAATTTATGTAGGGGGAAAAGTGACTCTGCTTTCAGATCCATTTGTGAGCAGGAAGGAGCTGGGTGCAGGAGGGACACCGAACAGGGGGACCGGGACGAAGAGTCAGGAGGGACTCGTTAGTTTCAATCCAGGCAGGGCTGTAATTGCTCCTGATCGACGCACACGCCACGTCTTTGCAAGCCTCAAAGCCCTGGGCACTGGTGCCAGGAGCGCAGTGAGGACGCGTCGTCCCCCTCCGCTGCCATGAGGACAGGAAGTGAGAAAAGAACCCTGGGACCAGATCCGCCGCGGGTGCAAAGGGCTTTAACGGAGCTGGCTTACAACAGCGGAGGATCCGGGCCCCTGTCTCCAGCCGCAGCTTGTGGGAAGGTGGAGGGGCGTTTCGAAAGCCCGCAGACGACGTTCAGCTGGGACATGGCGAGATAGTGAGATCCCAAGAGATCCCACAGGTCAGGACCCGCGTCGTTTACATCACAGCACCAATATTAAACAGAGACAAGAGCGCACATCCGTGGCCTAGCTGTGCGCTCGAGAGCTCCCCTCTGCTAATGCAAATCACTGCACTCCCAAAGCATGCCAGTGCCAACAGTGCCCGGGACCAGTCACTCCATGCCTGGCATACACCCGCCTGCCCTGGACCAGTCCGCACTCAGCGCCCCCCACCCTGCGGCAGTCCACACTGAGCACCCCATGCCCTGGGCCAGAGCTGGACCAGTCCATGCTGAGCACCACCCCAGGCCAGTCTGCACTGGGCACAAGCAGTCCCATTTCTGTTCCCGTAACTTTTATTTTGGAAACTGGAAGGGGTCATGGTTACGAGCCCCAAACCCTTTGCCATTGACGGAGCCAGAGTGCCACGGCCAGGGGGGGGGGGGGGGGGGTGTCACTTTCATTTCTTTTAGGGAAAAGGGCAAGAGGAAAACAACAATCTGATTTGTTTTAAAAGCTGCTGCCTGTTTCCTAAGGGCATCTCTGTGCTGTGTCTACTGGCGACGCTGCATTCCGGCTGCGAAGTCCCTGCCTCCGCGCACCGGCCTTGGCAGCATAAATCCAGCGATAGCCAGGCTGCCATCCTGCTGCTGGCAAGGCCACAGCAGACAGGGGAGTAGCAGAGGGATGTTCCCCTGGGGGGCCGCCTGATGTGCTGGAACAGATCAGTGGGTCAAAGGCTGGGTGGAAGGTTGTCGGTTTCAATCTCCCCCAGAAAGTATCCTGTGTCAGACTGAAAGAGGTGAGCAGCACAGCAATGGCACTCTGCTGAGCTGGGGGCGGGAGTAGGGGGCTCTGTTTTCCCATCCCACGAGAACTTGCATGATTTTTTCCCACCTCAAATTCAGATGAAAAATCCCAATCTCAAAAGTGCCCACAAACCGATTTTTTCAGTTTGGGGGCAATCAAAATCTTTTGTTTTCATCATTCTGAACTGTTTTCTTTTGCATTTGACATTTCCTTTCTTTGGAACTTTTTTCTCTTAAATCCTAAATTAAGGTATAGTTGGCAACAGAGAGGCATTTCGAACAAAAAAAAACAAAATATGAAACTTTTCCTTTTGACCATGTCAGAATGTCCCATTTCCACAGTTTCTAACTTCCCTTCTCTTTTTTTTCAAAAAAAAAATTCCATGCCGGGAAATCAGCCACATTTGTCTGACCCTCTCCCCACAGACAATTTCAGTTCTGACAAATTGGCATTTTTCAGCAAAAAAAAGTTCATACAAAACTTCTATACTAACCCTAGTTCGGATCCCACCGCTGACACTCATTTATAGCTTGGCCATCAACAAGTCAATGAGGCCAACATTTTCCAAAGAGGCTCTAATCTTGGTTGCCTGTGTTAAGAGGTTTTAAGGGCAGGTTGCCCACAGGGCTCCGGATGTGGGGTCTGAGTATCCCAGCACAAGCAGGAACAGTGGATTCTGGATTCCAGCTCTTCCCTGGGCCTAACCGAGGCCCCAATCTTACCCCATCCCTGGCCAAGGCAGCGGTGTGTACAAGTCACAAGCCATGTTTCCCTGGTGTGGGGAGACGGCTCCCACCGCATCACCGTGATGGGATAAGGAGGGGCTCAGCCAAGGCGATCGGTGGGAGAGATCGGGGTTGAGATAGCCAGAAGCATTGAGTTGGCCACAGGAAGCAAAACCAAACTCCCAAGCTGCCCCAGAAGCTCTGCATCCAGACCTCCCGCCCCCAAACTCCAATCGGAACTGGAACCCCAAGATCACAGCCCTGCACCCCGTGAATAACTCGGAACTGCCACGGCTCCTTTGCTTCGGCCTCGAACCACCAACCCCGCCCCGTTCCTGTGCTGTGCTTTGCATAGTCCCAAGATCCCAGCTCGCTGGGTCCAAGACCCCGTGCCAGCCAGGACATCAAACTGCAATGGAAATGCCAACCCCCACCCCAGAGGAAGCCGTTGGCACCAAACCCACAACCCCTCGAGGTGCACAAATCCTGCAAGGAGCTGGGCTCTGTAATTGACAGATGCTCGCAACTGGCACCTTATCTCCTAACTATTGACCTATATACATGCCTGGAGCACTCCTGGGACACCACAGAGAGCGCCAGCCCCCGCCCCTTTGCAGCCTGAATGCTGCGGGGGGAAAGAGACCCCCTGCTGGTCAGGAGGAGGTATTGCAGAGCACAAGGCGAGAGCACCCCCCACACACCCCCTACTGCCGGCCGCGGCCTTACCTTAGTTTCCGGGGTCCGTGGGGCAGCTGTGCACGGGTGGGGCTGGCCAGGCACTTGGGCAACTCTGGGGGTCCGGCAAGGCTGGGAGGAGACACAATTCAAAGGGGAAGGAGGTGAGAGACATAGTCAGACAGGCAGCACAGTGGGGGTATCGAGGACCTGTGTTCAGTCGGTTGCATGGGGAGGGCACTGAGCCAGGAGCATGGCACTGCCAGGGGCTCGGTGCCCCAGCGCTGCCACCTGCCCCACAGCCCAGGTAGCACAGACAGGCCTAGCTAGGCCGAGTGAGGGGGGAACAGCATCTGCCCGACAGCATCTGGGCATCACAGGGCAGCGCTACTCTGCTTTGGGCACTGGGCGAGATGCCCGCTGGGCCCGGATCCGGTGCCACCGATCAGAGAGGGCGAGGCTGGGAGCTTGTGGTTGACACGCGTGACCCAGGCGTGCAGAGACATGTATGTGCACATGGTTGAGGGGGTATTTTTAGCCAGATGATGACTCCGAGGGAAACAAAGTCAGCGGCGCGACAGAAATAGCCCTGCTCGGGAGCCGGGCATCAATGGATACAGAGCAGAGCAGGGTGGGGCAGGGGGTCTCCAGACAGCCGGCCTCGGCGGGGAGGGGCAGGGACCAGACCCTTGTGCTGTGAGCCCTGCAATCCGGCTGCAGATGTGCCGCTGAGCAAGGTTATAAATATCTCCCCCATCAGACCCACCCACTCTCCCTCCAGCAGGTGGCAATAGCCAGAGGGGCTTCCCCAGGTGGCACAGGTGCTGCAGACACTGACAAGGAGCTGGGGGGGGGGATTGCCCCATCCTGCCCCCGCCTACCCCGAATGAATGGACGGCTAATGGCAGGTCTGGCTGTGGGGGTGCATAGGGAGAGAGCAGAGGAGTGGCGGACGGAGGGACAGACAGGCAGGCAGGGCGGACGGGCACAGGCACACAGCACGCACAAGGATATCGGGGCAGTCCCAGCCGCAGGAGGGGCTCCTGGCTCCAGATCGAGCCCTTTGGGACCCTCCCTGCCTCCGGGTGCCATTGAATTCTCAGCTGCCGCCCACCCGCGCCCATCGCCCCCGGAAGCGGAGGCCCAACGACCAGCACCGCGAGTCGGATGTGGAGCCACGAGCTGCTTCCCCGCCCGAGATTCGATCCGGGGCTCCCCGTGGGCCGCGTCGTGCTACCCTGGCCTTCTAGGCAGGCAAGAGCGTGACGCAAAACCTGATCCGCCCGCGCGCCCCGGGCCTGCCCCCAGCTGCTCAGACCAAGGCCACGGGGTGTTACCAAGCCAGCTTCACAGAGGCCTTGAGCAGCAGAGCGGGTCATTTCATCCCCTCCTGAGCCTCTGGCCACGCGGCCCTAAGGAGGCGCATTATCTGGGCCAGGGATCAGCCGACCGGCATGGGACAGCATCCCATACGCGAGGCAATTTCGGGATGAATGGGGAGATTCAGTGCAGAGTCAGAGGGGCCTTTTGTTTCCCTGATTGAAGGCTGCCCGGGTGTTACCGGAGCGGTCCCGCTTCATTTGCACGGCACAGAGAAACTCCATGAAGCCAGGCCGGCATCTTCCCATGGGCTGCAACGCCCCAGGCAGATGTGCCAAGATCTTCCTGGTTAAAAGCCAACATCTGGATCCAGATTACACCCACTCTGGGGAGGATAGGAACAGCTTCCCAGCAGGTCACAGAGCACCCCAGTCCAGCAGCTGTATGTATGTGGCCCCTGTGCCCGTGGGTAGCATCAGCCAGGGGTTAGTGCCAGCCATGAGGCAGGCAGGGCCAATGCAAGACTTCCCCGGGCAGCCGCAGTTCCATCTCAAGGGCCCCGATCAAACTGTCAGTGCCCCTCCGTCCCTACCCAAAACCCCGTGGCCCCCCATGCTATCCCAGCCTTGCCAGATCCCGTTTCTCCCAGCCTGTACTAAAGGGCTGGCTCTTGGGCAGTGCCCGTGGGGCACGGGGCTGGGCGGGGACTCACGGGGCACCCAGCCGTTCCCCGGCGGCGCTGACGCTCTCCAGCCACGGAGGAGGCGCAGTTGAAGCTCTGCGACCACCGCCTCTTTTCCAGTCCATTTCCCTCACTCTGTCGTTCTGACATCTCAGTCCCGCCGCGCCTGCCCCCGGGGACCAGAGATATTCCCTTCTCCCCGCCGCAAGCACAAGCTTGCTGGGCGCGCCGGAGGGAAACAAAAGCAGATCGGATCCGTGAAGGAAACGTGGCATTTTAACTGGGCTCAGTGGAGAGGAAATGAAACGCATGGTGGGGGGGGTCCCTAATAGAGCAGGAGGAGGGTATAACGGGAGTGTAATCGCTTTCCACTCCAGCTCCCTCCGAAAGGTGTGATCGGCCTTGATTGCTAACACATGTGAGAAATCCTAAGGAGGGAGCTGGCCTCTGTGCAGAGCAGGGAACTGGTGGCCGATGGTCTGCTGCCCATGCCGGGCCCTGCCAGCTCCTGGGGTTGCAGCGGCTGCAAGAGGATCCAGAGCAGTGACTGTTGTTACAGGAGCATCACATGAGAGCAGGGTCCGTCGTGCCAGGTGCTGCGTAGACCCCGGGCGAGAGCAGGGCCCCATTGTGCCAGGCGCTGCGCAGACCCTGGGTGAGAGCAGGGCCCCAGTGTGCCAGGCGCTGCGCAGACCCTGGGTGAGAGCAGGGCCCTGTTGTGCCAGGCGCTGCACAGACTGCCCGACCAAGAGCAGGGCCCCATTGTGCCGGGCACTGCGCAGACCCCTACCGAGAGCAGGGCCCCATTGTGCCGGGCGCTGCGCAGGCCCCAACCAAATGCAGGGCCCCATTGTGCCAGCTGCTGCACAGACCCCGACTGAGAGCAGGGCCCCGTTATGCCAGGTGCTGCACAGACCCCAACTGAGAGCAGGGCCCCATTGTGCCAGGTGCTGCACAGACCCCGACTGAGAACAGGGCCCCGTTGTGCCAGGCGCTGCACAGACCCCAACCGAGATCAGGGCCCCATTGCGCCGGGCACTGCACAGACCCCGACCGAGAACAGGGCCCCCTTGTGTCAGGTGCTGCACAGACCCCAACTGAGAGCAGGGCCCCGTTGTTCCAGGCGCTGCGCAGACCCTGGGTGAGAGCAGGGCCCTGTTGTGCCAGGCGCTGCACAGACCGCCCGACCAAGAGCAGGGCCCCATTGTGCCAGGCGCTGCGCAGACCCCTACCGAGAGCAGGGCCCCGTTGTGCCAGGTGCTGCACAGACCCCGACTGAGAGCAGGGCCCCATTGTGCCAGGCGCTGCACAGACCCCAACCGAGATCAGGGCCCCGTTGTGCTGGGCCCTGCACAGACCCCGACCGAGAACAGGGCCCCCTTGTGCCAGGTGCTGCACAGACCCCGACCAAGAACAGGGCCACGTTGTGTCGGGCGCTGCGCATACCCCGACCGAGAGCAGGGCCCCGTTGTGTCGGGCGCTGCGCATACCCCGACCGAGAGCAGGGCCCCGTTGTGCCAGGCGCTGCACAGACCCCAAGATCAGGGCCCTGTTGTGTCAGGTGCTGCACAGACCCCGGCCGAGAGCAGGGCCCCATTATGCTGGGCACTAAGCCGATCTGAACTAAGGGAGAATCCGTGCCACAAAGAGCTTGGAGACCTGCCCCCTACCCTATGTCTGCTCTGCTCACACTGTGAGCTCTCTGGGGCCAGGACTGTCTCTCACTCTGTGTCTGTGCAGCCCCTGGCACAACGGGGCCCTGCTCTCGGCTGGTGCTACCACAACATCCCAAACAACAGTCAGACGGTGCAATCGGACGGTGCTGCAGTGAAACGTGGAAAGGGAGACGGGGGACTCCAGAGATGCAAAGCATGGTGGAGAAACCGACAAAGCCCAAACTAGGGGCCCATACGGGCTTTACCTTGGAACCACCGGGCAGAATCACCCAGAGGCTTTCCAGGAAACGTGCCCCGGCTGGAGAAACCGATGCCTCACTCATGATCTACGTTCTGCATGGGAGTGTAAGAGCTGAAGCTGCCTCGGGGAGCAAACGAAGTCCAGGGCTCAGTGTGATGGAGTAGGGACTGTCTGTGTGGGGAACGGGAAAGCAGGGGATGTCTGTAGGTGAGGGACAGGTAGTCAGGTTGTAATGTGAGCCGGCAGGGGGGAGGGGGAGCTGCTGGGCGGAGGAGAAGGAAACAAAGGGTTTTTTTTCGGCCGGAGGAGGAGAGGCAGGACAGTTTGGGTTTGGGCTATGGGGAGGAATTCAGGGGATCCTAGCTGGGATCCAAGCACCCTGAACCCCCAGAAGGACTCAGTGGAGGGGTCCGGACTGTGCCTGCAAGCTCTGCTGTAACCTGTGTTCCTGCTGTCCAATAAACCTTCTGTTTTACTGGCTGGATAAAAGTCACTGTGGGTCCCAGGAAGAGGGGTGCAGGGCCAGACTCCGTGACACTCAGCGACCCAGCTAAGCTGCCTCCTCCCCTCATGTTCTTCCCAGCTTCCTCGGCTGATGTCCCGGTTCTCGGCAGAGGGTAATTGCCCCCCACAGAGTTGCTGTGTGGAGCGTGACACCATGTGTGAGCGCCAGACCAGACCCTGGGACATCCCTGGGAGCGTGGGGCCGATCTCCATCCAGCCTGGGGAGCAGCTGCTGCAGAGATCCAGGCACTGGCGGTTGATATGTGTATTACGGTCATGCTGGCCAAGAGCGAGGCCCCACCGTGCCAGGCACCGCACAGACCCCAACCGAGATCTGGGCCCGGTTGTGCCAGGCGCTGCACAGACCCCAACCGAGATCAGGGCCCCATTTTGCCGGGTGCTGCGCAGACCCCAACTGAAATCAGGGCCCTTTTATGCTGGGCGCAGCACAGACCCCAACTGAGATCAGGGCCCCTTTATGCCGGGCGCTGCACAGACCCCAACTGAAATCAGGGCCCCTTTATGCCGGGCGCTGCACAGACCCCAGCTGAGATCAGGGCTCCGTTGTGCCGGGCGCTGCACAGACCCCAACTGAGATCAGGGCTCCGTTGTGCCGGGCGCTGCACAGACCCCAACTGAGATCAGGGCTCCGTTGTGCCGGGCGCTGCACAGACCCCAACTGAGATCAGGGCTCCGTTGTGCCGGGCGCTGCACAGACCCCAACTGAGATCAGGGCTCCGTTGTGCCGGGCGCTGCACAGACCCCAACTGAGATCAGGGCTCCGTTGTGCCGGGCGCTGCACAGACCCCAACTGAGATCAGGGCTCCGTTGTGCCGGGCGCTGCACAGACCCCAACTGAGATCAGGGCTCCGTTGTGCCGGGCGCTGCACAGACCCCGACCAAGAGCAGGGCCCCGTTGTGCCAGGTGCTGCACAGACCCAGATGGAGCGCAGGGCCCCGTTGTGCCGGGTGCTGTACAGACCCTGACCGAGAGCAGGGCCCCCTTGTGCCAGGCGCTGCACAGACCCCGACTGAGAGCAGGGCCCCGTTGTGCCGGGTGCTGTACAGACCCTGACCGAGATCAGGGCCCCCTTGTGCCAGGCACTGCACAGACCCCGACTGAGAGCAGGGCCCCCTTGCGCCAGGTGCTGTACAGACCCCGACCGAGAGCAGGGCCCCCTTGTGCCAGGCGCTGCACAGACCCCGACTGAGAGCAGGGCCCCGTTGTGCCGGGTGCTGTACAGACCCTGACCGAGATCAGGGCCCCCTTGTGCCAGGCACTGCACAGACCCCGACTGAGAGCAGGGCCCCCTTGCGCCAGGTGCTGTACAGACCCCGACCGAGAGCAGGGCCCCCTTGTGCCAGGCGCTGCACAGACCCCGACTGAGAGCAGGGCCCCGTTGTGCCGGGTGCCTCGAAGACCCTGGCTGAGAGCAGGGCTCCACCCCATGATACCAGGCTACTTGTTCTCATTGACAACTGAGCCAGCAGCCACCAGTGCACTCAGTGGGGTGTACTTAGGGGCTCATGCTCTGTGTTTTAATGGAAGCAAATACAGGAACTTCCAGACTGGATCAGACCAGGGTCCATCCACCCCTTTATCCTACCTCCCATAGTGACCACAGTCACACAGCAGGGCAGAGCAGAGCCAGAAACAGAACCCAGGAGTCCTGACGTCCAGCCCAAGGCTGGGAATGAAGGCCTGTGAGGGGAGTGGGGTCTAGTGGTTAAAGTGGGGGGCTGGGAGCCAGGACTCTGGGGTTCTGTTCCCAGCTCTGGGAGTGGAGTGGGGTCTAGTGGTTAAAGCGGGGGGCTGGGAGCTAGGACTTTGGGGTTTTGTTCCCAGCTCTTGGAGTGGAGTGGGGTCTAGTGGTTAAAGCGGGGGGCTGGGAGCAAGGACTGTGGGGTTTTGTTCCCAGCTCTAGGAGGGGAGTGGGGTCTAGTGGTTAAAGCGAGGGGCTGGGAGCCAGGACTCTGGGGTTCTGTTCCCAGCTCTGGGAGAGGAGTGGGGTCTAGTGGTCTCAGGGGAGGGGCTGGGAACCAGGAGTCCTGACTCCTGTCAAATACCCAGTGGTTGATTCCTGTGGTGTGACAAGAGGAAACCGCAGCAGCCCTTGTCCTGGTCTGGCTCCCCAGCCAAAGCCAACAGGCTGCCTCTAAGAAGGAGAACTGGATCCGTTAACTCTCTGGAGCCTGCTGTTTCCCAGCAGGGGATTGGGGGAGTCGATACAAGTGCAGCCTGGCTGGAGAGACCCAACAGGGGGCAGTGCTGAGCCAATGCCCTTGTGTGGTACTGGGGAGAAGTGGGGAATAGCGCAGCTGCTGCCCCAGCAGGGGGCGCTCTTCTCTGAGCCAGTGCAGTGCCCTAATAGGGGGTGCGGAGCTGCACGGGAAAGAACGGGGGTCCAGTAGGACGTGTGCCTGCCTTTGAGCATTGCTGACCCAGGACACCTGGGTTCTCTTCCCAGCTCTAGGAGGGGAGAGGGCTTTAGTGGTTGCAGCTGGAGAGTCAGGACTCCTGGGTTCCTCAAAGGAGCATGGTCTCGCAGCCACGGGAGTCAGGATTCCTGAGTTCGAAGACAGTAAGTTCTGGGCACATCACAGATTTTAGTTAAAAGAGAACCCGGGAGCTGCTGTGCTGTGGTGTCCTCCAGAGACCCCAGGCGAGTGCCCCGGCCCAGGTCAGACCCACTCCTGTCTTCTCCCACTGGTGAGCGCCCTCAGCTCAGACCTCTGGGCGGGCTGCGTGCATAGAGCCTGGAGGAGGCAGGGGGCGGGGTTAAGCATGCGCTGTTAGCAATCCGTGGAATTGTATCAACTGGATCATTAATGAGGTCAGGGCTCCAAAGGCACCTTTATTATTTGAAATGTAAATAATTAAATTCAAGACAATAAATCACTATTAATGCCAAGGGGCAGGGCAGGGACTGGTGAGTGGGATGGGGGAGGGGAGTGCATCGGGTTGCATCATTAGGTGACCCTACAATAACAAATCAGAGAGAGCTCCACTGTGGCTGTGAAGGACCCTACAATAGCATCCGTGAGAGACCCTACAATAACAAATCATAGCACGCCCAGTCTAGCATCCGTGAGAGACCCTACAATAACAAACCATAGCACGCCCAGCCTAGCATCCGTGAGAGACCCTACAATAACAAACCATAGCACGCCTAGCCTAGCATCCGTGAGAGACCCTACAATAACAAACCATAGCACGCCCAGCCTAGCATCCGTGAGAGACCCTACAATAACAAACCATAGCACGCCCAGCCTAGCATCCGTGAGAGACCCTACAATAACAAACCATAGCACGCCCAGCCTAGCATCCGTGAGAGACCCTACAATAACAGGCTTTATGAGAGACTCTACATGGTGCTTTACAAACAATGACTTATTGTGAAGTGGGCCCTGTCAGACCCATGTTACAAGTGGGGCAACTGAGGCATGGTGTGGCCAAGTAACTTGCTTCAGGACACATGGTAGGGAATTGGTCCCAGGAGTCCTGACTCTCAGCCCAGTGCTTTAATCAGTAGTCCCCGCTACCCAATGACCTCTGGCCTCAAAGGGTTAACAAGGGCAGAGCTGGCTGGCTGGCAGCCCCATTTCCCTAATGGGAATGTTGTGTGTCACCCCATCCCTGTCAAAAAGCCAGGCTGCCATGGCCAATATCCCTTCTGTGCCAAACTGCAGCTGCCTGTGGCAGGCTGTGAATGGCCGACACCGATGCAGGATTCACACAGCTCAAGGCTGGCGAGGCCACCACCATGGAGGAGGAAACCAGCTCGGAGGGGTTGCTCCACAGCAGAGGAGGGCTTGTGTGTGCATGTATGTCTGTGTGCTGGTTTGTATGTGCATGTGTGTTTGCACGTGTATACGTGTGTGCACACACACGGCTGTTCATGTACATCGATGTGCATGCACATGTGTGCGCTCAGGTGCACGCATGTGCACAAGTGTGCATGTGGATGCCTGCACATGTGTGTAGGTATGTGCACAAGCATGCATGTGGATGTTTGCATGTGTGTGCAGGTATGTACAAGAGTGTGCATGTGGATGCATGCACATGTGCATGTACAGATATGTGTGTGCATGTTTGTGCATGCAGGTGTTTGTGCATGCACATCTCTATGTTTGTGTCTTTGTGCAGGGATGCGTGTGCACATGAGGGTGTGGGTGGCAGGTGGTACTGGGAAGCCATCGCTGAAAAGAATGAAGTCATGTCTTCTAAGGAGGCGAAGTAACAGCCCCAGTGTGAATCCCAGCGCAGCCTGGGAGCCATTTTAAGGGCTGCCAACTTTCTTCTTAATTATCAAAGAGCCCACAATGTATCACAGCTAACTACTGTTGGTGCGGGAAGAGTAAACAACCGGGTAAGTTATGGCTTGCCTCGGGCACGGGAACGACACCGGCCTGCGGCCTGCACCGTGGCCCAGACCTCACCGGCACGACGCTCGTCAAAGCCTGACCAGAGACACTGAGCTGCACCGATTCCTGTGGTGGGCACCCTCACACGCACACACACAGAGCACCCATCTCTATGCGTGAGCTCTGAGGTGCATGTTTACCTGCATGCTCATGCAGCTGCCCCTCCGCCCCAAATTCTGTCCCCTGAACTAGGCTCAGCGGGTCCAATGCTCTGTCGCCCAGTGGCCAGCTAGTCGTTTGCGGCAGGGCAAAAAGAGTCCTCCCCCAGCCCCCACCCCCACTTTGCACTGGTGCAGGCGACTGCCTGGCGGACGGGCCATGGTGCATCGGGCCCCCTGCATTCGTTATCTGTATTCCACTAATGCCTAGAATCCCAGCAGAGATGGGACCCCGCCGGGCCACCGGGCCCCGAGCTCAGAGACGCTCACAGGTGCTTTAGGGTCATGTAGCCCCATTGATTTAATAGGCAAGGCACAGAGCCAGATCGTTAGCTGGCTCAAGCTAGTGCAGCTCCATTGATGTCACTGATTTACACCAGGGGGGATCTGGCCCATTGACTCCAGCGGAGTGAGGCCCGTTTACACCGTGGGGGATCTGGCCCATTGACTCCAGCGGAGTGAGGCCCGTTTACACTGTGGGGGATCTGGCCCACAGACTCCAATGGAGTGAGGCTCGTTGACATCTGCTGGGAATCTGGGCCGTGCTCCATGGGGCTGAGCTGTGTAATGACAGAGGGGTTTCCCACGTGGGAGATGCACCTCGCCACAGAGGTGCACAGGGGGGTGGCCCTGGGGCAGTCCCCTCCCCTAGGCCTAACTGGCTAGAGCCCTGATCCCCCCGACCTCTGTTGAAACTGACCAGCTGCTTCCCCTCTCCGTTTTGAGGAATTCAGGCATCCCCCAAGAGGGGCAGTGACCAGCTCTGGACAGCCCCAGGCTGGCTCCAGCCAAAAGCAGAGGAGATGAAGAGCAGGAGCCACAGGCGAGCTCAAGCTTTCCAACCTCCTCTCGGCTGTAACTAGCAGGGGACAGAAATGGGCCTGACTCCCATGAGGACTTGGAGCCTGGGGGCCAAGTGTGCAGAGCCCCCAACGGGAGCCAGATCTTCACAAGGGGTGTGCTCAACTGTGCATGTGCATTCACACGTGTGTGGACGTGCGGTCTGCATTTGTGCATGCATGTGTGTGTGTGTGTGTGCGCACGACCGTGTACGCAGAGCATCCAACGTGCAACGCTCTTGTGAAAATTCTAGCTAAAGCCTGGGAGTTTAGCGTGGGACGGGGAATCAAAACGTGCAGAGCTGTGGGAGACAGGATGGGTCAGTGGGTGCAGCATAGGGCTCGCAGTTAGGACACCTGGGTTTCATACCTAGCTCAAGGAGGGGAGTGGGGTCTGGTGGTTAGAGCCAGGGGGCTGGGAGTCAGGACTCCTAGGTTCTATTTCCCAGCTCTGGGAAGGGACTGGAGTGTAGTGGTTAGAGCAGGGGATTTGGAGTCAGGACTAAGACCCCCACTCCCACCCAATCATTCTCATATTTGGGGGTGAGTTTTGCGAAGTTAACACGGTTTTTGGGAGCGGGGAAGAGCTGAAGACTGAAATTCTCTGACACTCTCCAGGACAGGACCAGTCTGGACCCCAACAGCGGGTGCTCCCTGTTACCCCGAATTTAAGGGGGGGGTGTACCCCAGAATGTAATCAAGCTAATTGCAACCATCTTGTGTGCATTCAGCCATCACAAATGACAAATAAACCACCACATATAGAGGGTTAATTGGAAAGCAGGCTTTTAGAGGCAAGGTCAAAACGAGCCAGCAGTTTCTGCTAATTAGAACGGAAAAAGCGGGGAAACAAGTGAACAAACAAAACTAGAAAAAAATTAAGTAAATAAAAAACCTTAAGTCTGAGCACCTTCAATAGTAAAAAATGATTACAAATTTTAAAATGTCATAATTTTCTAGGGGTTATTGTAACCTGTGTGTTTGATAAAAAATAGTTATAAAAAACCCTAGCTAATCTAGCGGACTTCAAAGCCGTCCTCTGAAGCCATCTCGAGAAACGTTTTTCCTAACACCGTGGGTGAGCAACCGGCCACTGCGTACCCGCTGTTAATTACCCAACACTGTTCCGGATTTAAGGTAAACCTATTGCTTCTGCCTGTGCTTAAATGTAATAAACTGCAGCTTACTCGCATTAATCTTATATCAGACGGAATTGCTGTGCTCCCATCCATTGATTTCCTGACACTGCCTGGAGTGAAACAGTGAAGTTGCTCCTGCTGTGGGTTCCCAAAACCCTGGGTAACATGCCCCCAGCTATTCCTTTCATCTCCCGTTCACCCTAGGCCTCTGTCACCTCCAGGCTGGGTCCCCCTGACACCATGACCGTGCACAGCCTGGTATAGCAAATAGCTGCCCACCTCCTCTGTGGCTCAGGCCACTGCAAACAGCCCATGCACCATCCCCACCCATTCACAGAATATCAGGGTTGGAAGAGACCTCAGGAGGTCATCTAGTCCAACCCCCTGCTCAAAGCAGGACCAATCCCCAGACAGATTTTTTTGCCCCAGACCCCTAAATGGTCCCTTCAAGGATTGAACTCACAAGCCTGGGTTTAGCAGACCAATGCTCAAACCGCTGAGCTATCCCTTCCCGTTTGAGGGCCTGCTCCTAATTCTCCCAGCAGCAAACGGCTCAGCAACGTCAGGGACTGACTATCCACCTACACACGCCTGCGACAGCTGAGCGGCTCCGGGACAAGGCAGACCCCAGAGCCGGGGCACGGGAGAGCTGGGGACACAGCACGCCCAGATCTAGATCAAACAATCCCGAGGAGACCAGGCGGATCCAGAGTCTGACAAGCTTTAGGAGGCATCACAGGACAAACGCTCCTTTTACTCCCAACCCTACCAATCCCTTCCCACCTCCCAAAAAACATACCTAAGCAGAGTTCTGGCCTCAGAAAGGGAGAAGAGCCAGAGACTCCATCAAGTCCATTAGGGGCTTTTCCATTGCTCCTGATTTTATGTGGAAGGTGCCCAGACACCACAGTGGTGGGTGGCAGGATAACACCCTAAGGAGTAGCTCACTAGCTAGAATTACCCCCACGTGGCTGCCAGCAGGGGAGAGTTGTCCTCAGGGACTCTTCAGGCCCTGGTCTTATCATCCTGAGATCAGGACCTTCTTGCACCGGACACTGCCCAGACGCACAGGGAGGGACACCCCCTGCCCTTAAGAGCTAACAATCTAGACAGACGAGACGGACTAAGAGTGGGAGGGGAAACTGAGGCAGAAAGAGGGGTCCTGATCTGCCCAAGCCAGGCCTAGAACCCAGGTGCACTAATGCCAAGTGCCTTAGCTGGCGGCTCATCCAGCATTGCTGTTCAGGGCTCGGCCGCCAGGCAGCACCAGCAGCACCCCCAAGTGCCACACCGGGGCTTTAGAACAACCACCTCCTCCAATGCCCCCCTTTCCGCAGACTCTGTTGGCATCACCCAGCCGCTGAGCGCCCATCCCATGGGAGAGCTGCCACCGGCCGAACCCGACCAGGTCACCACAGCACCACTGAAGGGGAACTTGGAACAATTCCGTTACCACTTGGGTTCTTCCTGCTGCAGCCAGCAGGGCCGTAAATGCCATATTGATTAATCCGTTCGCCTGCTTGCTGATAAATAGCTTCTAATTTGTTGCCTCTGGGCACGGCAGCCAATGCAGATGAACCGCAGGTGACGGAGATTAATGGGTTGCTGGGTGGTAATTTGATTTCACTGGGGCTCTGAGTCACTCCAACTTCGGCAATTTAACCCCGTCGCCTGCAATTCTCCTAGCACCTGGGACAAGGCTGCTTCTCCACGGGCCAGGAGGCAAGTGGGATTCCTCACTGCTAACTACCACAGGCTTTCGAGGGTTAAACTGCACCAGGGAAATAAAATCCTTGCAGGCCAAGGAGGCAGTGTTGCCTAGTGGCTTGGGAGACAGTGCACCTGGGCTCTCTTCCTACTGACCTTGGGTAAGCCCTTTCTCGCACCATGCCTCAGTTTCCCCGCCCACTCCTTGTCTATTTAGCCTGTGAGGCCCAGATCCTCAAAGGTATTCAGGTGCCTGACTCCCATAGGCACCTAGGCCTACACCCTTCGGGCCAGGGACTGCCTCCCACTCTGTGTCTGTGCAGCACCCTGCACAATCTCAGCTGGGTCATCTTGGCGCTACCATAATACACCTAATACTATCACCAGCTGGGGATGATACCAAAGCTATTTTAGGGGCAGCCTCACCGATTTGGCCCTGCGGACACACGTGTGTCTTGTCGGTTATCAGAGCAAAGTGGGAATTTTCCAGAATATTGTTCTGAAGCCCCTGCGTGCCTCAGTTTCCCCCACATTTTGCACTGCTACTCAGCGGGCGCAAAGGGGTTAACAGTGCTCTTGGAGTAGAGTTGGAGACAGGAGGATGGAAGGAATAGCCTCTCTGGCCGAGGCAGACCAAAGGGGCCAAAAGAGAATCCGAAAAGGGCGAATGCCCAGAACATGCCCACAAGCAAACAGCAGCCCAGAGGAAGGTGATTTTCCCCAGGGAAGCAGAGCCGAGGGCCCCGCTCGAGAACAAAGGGAGCAAGGTGCCAGGTGGCAAAGTTAAATGGAGTCCGTGACAGCTTGGCAGGCTGATCGCATTGGCTTAGCCAGCATGAACCATGGCTTCACCTTTGCCTCTGTTTGCTGGCCTAAGGACTTTCAGATTCTGTAGCCAGGCAACTAATAAATTCTCCTCTGCTGGGAGAAGGCTGCCTGCTCTGGCTGCAGGTAAGCAGGAGTCTGGCTGGGCTGGATTCATTGCAGGGAGCCCTGGAGAGAGACAGGGATCGCTGGTGCCCAACAAGCCAGTTTCAGCATCTTGAAAACCCTGGGCCTGCTCCTGTGGAACTGAGGGTCCTGGGGGCCCAGCCCACTTAAAGGGTCACTCCCATAGACCAGCCTTGTGATCTGCTCTCTCTAACTTCCCTGGAAAGGGTTAACGGGAGCGGTGCCCAGCGCACCCCTGGGGAAGCGCGCGGGGCTGTTTGCATTCTGCTGTGTACGTCGATTGTGTTTTGCAGGTGATAGATTTCACTGAACATCTTAATTATTAAATGCGGCGCACCTGCTGTTCCGCTGCAGCGCCAGCCACCCCCTGCCCCCGCCCGGCACAGCCAGCCGCCCGGAAACCCAGCCCCACATGCACCGTCCCAGGAGGGAAATCAAACCCCACTGAACGGCCCCCGGTTCTCAAATCAACTGAGCACCCTGCCTCACCCCGGGGGCAGCTCCCTGTTCCCTTGACTTGTTAGAAAGGTGAGCTGGGGCAGCCACTAGGATATTCCTAATGCAGTCCCCCGGGGAGGGGGAAATCGGAGCAAGCTCAGCTGGGGGAAGGCAGGCCGGATCAGTGGGCAGAGATCAGGACTGGGCGTTGGGACGGCGGGATTCTGTTCCCCAGCCCTGGCAAAGAGCGAAGTTTAGTGGTTAGGGTAGGTAGCTGGGAGTCACGACTCCTGGGTTCTGTTTCCCAGGGCTGGGAAGGGAGTGGGGTGCAGTGGTTAGAGCCAGGGTGGCATGGCTGAGAGTCAGGACTCCTGAGTTCCGTTTCCCAGGGCTGGGAAGGGAGTGGGGTGCAGTGGTTAGAGCCAGGGTGGCATGGCTGAGAGTCAGGACTCCTGAGTTCCGTTTCCCAGGGCTGGGAAGGGAGTGGGGTGCAGTGGTTAGAGCCAGGGGGGCATGACAGGGAGTCAGGACTCCTGGGTTCTATCCCTGGGAGGTGATTAGAACCAGAGTGGAGGGGGGCAGGCTGTGAGCCAGGACGTGCGGCGCGGCGCTCGCACACTATATAGATGGACACAGGCAGCTGCCCGTGGCAGTTTGGCTGTTTACCTCCCTGGGAGCGGGAGCGGGAGCAGGCTTGTGTGAAATGGGCTGGGAGGAGGAGCCAGGGTAGTCGGCCTGGCACTCTCATACAGAGTCAATCTTTCACGGCCCTAGTTAGGGGAGGCTAAGCCAGCCGTAATCACCCCCACGCGCGGCCGGGCAGCCATCCCTGTGCCTGAGCCTCCTGACCCAGCCTAAGAGCCGGCCAGGAACTGCTCTTGGAGCAATAGGTGCTTTATTCCAGCACCGTCTGGTTTAACGGGGGTGGGGGGGTCCTCTCCCCCTGTGAAAGTCTTCCCCAATGACATTAAGCCACGGCAGGTGGAGCAAGGGAAGGTTGCAGCAGGGCAGAGGGGAGCAGCTGCTAGAACAAACCCAGAGCTTCACCACTGTCCGACCCATGGGGCTAGATTTCAACTCCTCCTGTCACCTGAGCCAAAGGAGAACCCCCCACAGGCTGTTAGCAGTCCAGGGCTTATGACACACAGTTGAGCAGTTCTGATTCCTGACAGCAGCGGTGATGCGCACACTCTAGATAGACTGACACAGTATTCGAGAAGGTAATTCTAGTGGCCAAGCGGTGAGCAGTTTATATCCTGAAGAGCCCAGAATGCTAACTTATAAGGATCACCTCCCCTGCCACAGAAGCACAGCCCCCTCTGGGGTGCAGCGCAGCAGGTGGCTAACAGTCGCACAGCACTGCTGCAGTGGGATTGCTTATCCAGCACTAAAAGGTTGCGATCTCTGGGGTGGGGCACAGCAGCATGTTAAGAGCTACCTGGTAAGAGTGCATAGGGATGGCTTGCCCAGGGCTGAAATGCAGCCACCTCTGGGGTGGAGTGCATCAATGGTTTAGCAACCACCCAGCAATGCTGCCCAACCTTTTAGGGCACACAGGAAGATGAAGACCAACCGACGCTGGATTGGGCTAGCAAATTAGCCCTTTGCACCTGGAATCCTGTCATGCCCAGCAAGTGGGATGAGTTTCTGGGACTTCAGCCCAGTTTCTGGGGGGCATCGGAGCAGCATGAGGGAGTCAGCTCAGGCCCCTGCTCCGGGCTGCAGAGTGGCAGCGTCTGATTGCTCTGCCAGGCCTGGCTCTAAATCATCCCAGAGATTGTCAGGTACCATCAGCTTCCCTGCTCAGCCTCTGGCCCCGCTCTCATGAGGAAAGGGAGGGACCTGAGAGTATCTGTGACAATAGCAGGAAGCAAGTAACACTGCGAGACATCCTGATTCTGGCAGCGCCGTGGCTCCAAGATCGGCAGCTCCGACCCATTGCATCAGCCTGTCCCCATAACCCTTCACCCTGGGGAGCGGAGCAGAGGGATGGACGGAGCGGGGGCGGCCTGCCTGCCCGGGGGTGAGTAGCAGACCCCTGACTCCCCCACAGCTCCGGCCTGGGGCTCTGCAACTCTTGCAAGCTGGCTGCTGCCTGCTTGGATCCTGTGGTTTGTTACAAGGGCAAACGCCCTCCCCACACTCCACTGCCCCTGCCTAGCCCCCAGAGAGGCTGGCGTGGTGTGGGAAGCGATTTCAGGCAGCTCTTCTGTTCGCACAGTCGCTGGATTGAAGGCACAGGGGCTCCTGGCAGCTGCTCTCCAGCCCTAATTAAAGTGAGCAGTTAGCATGAGGTAATCGCTGGCAGGAGACAGAGCCAAAACTAAGGACACCATGGCCATAAACAATGGGCTCGGGCCGGGCCGCTCACAGTGCCAGAGCACTGATCTCCCCAGGCTGTCGGCCTAGTGCCCATAAAGTAGGGGGAACAAATCAATCGCTCTTAATCCCCCACAGCACTCCCCATCTGTCCCAGCTAGAAATGGAACACAACAACCACCGTTAGAGATTCTAACCGAGATCGGGGCCCCGTCACGCCAGGTCCAGCATGGACACAGAGTGACCGAGATCAGGGCGCCATCATACCGGGCGCTGCCCAGACACAGAGTGACCGAGATCAGGGCCCCAACGTGCCTGGCGCTACCCAGACACAGAGTAACTGAGATCGGTGCCCTGACGTGCCCGGCACTGCCCAGACACAGAGTAACCTTCCCCCGTCCCCCATCCGGCTCCTCGATCCACCCACCCCTGTGCCCCAGCCCTCGACAAAACCAAGTACCAGGCTTGTTACAATTACCCTTTCACCACCCCAGCAGGACTTCTGGGTTCTACCCCCAGCTCTCGGAAAGGAGTGGAGTCTAGTGGTTAGAGCGGGGGGCGGGGGCAGCAGACTGGGAGTCAACACTCCTAGATTCTACTCCCAGCTCCAGGAGTGGAATGGGATCTAGTGGTTGAAGCAGATCAGCCTGCCCATTAGGACTCCTGGGTTCTCATCTCTATGATTTCCTGTGTGACCGGGAACAAGTCCTTTCCCCTCTGTAAATGCAGCCAATCCTGTCTGCCATGGCTGTTCCACTGCCCCCGGCTCGCAAGGTGCCAGATAAGCCAAGCCCAGCCAATACCCGCAAGACGGGACGTAGTGCTCAAGGCCACGCTGGCACGACTCCACTGTGCCTGTCGCCAGCCTGGCCCGCTCGCTCAGGCCCCACACACAGCCCAAAGGGCAGCCAACGCCAACCGCGTGGTGTTCACAGCAGGGCCAGCTCTGGCAACAGGGGTCTGATCGCACTGGGTATGTCGACACTGCAGTAATGAACCTGCAGTGCCCGTCTCAGGGTTATGAGACCCTGGGCTGTGAGCCCCTCCCCCTTTGGAAGTCTCAGAGCCTGGGCTCCAGCCTGAGCCCAAACATCTCCTCTGCTACTGTTAGCCCCGTGAGCCTGAGTCAATGGACCCAGGCTCGGAGACTTGCTGCTGCGGGCTTTCTGTTGCATTGCAGCCATAGCCACAGAGACAGGGCCCATAGTGAACTACCACAGTTCTGCCCGAGGCTGGACCGGGGACGACGATAGGAGTGTCCGACTGTAGGGAAACACTAGGCAACCGCAATCCAAATTAGTGCCCTTGAGTTCAATCATGCCAACTCCTCCGGAACCCCCAGCAGGCACCCAAGCTCCCCAGGTGCCTCGGGTGCAACCCAAGTTAAGCAGAAATTAGCCTACCCCGAGCAGTGTGGGAAATTGAGGTCGGTAGTGTGAGAAAGTTGAAAATGTGCTTCAGACAGGACCAAAGCCCCAGGGTAAACTGCGGCTCTGTTCTGGTTATAACTGGTCTCTGCAGGGCTTTTAACGAGTGTTTTTAAGAACTGTGAATGTTTTATTAAACCGCTATCTATACTGATAGTATGAGGAGACTGGTGCAGATGGACAAGCTTCGGGAGGGAATATCTTTTATTCAACCAATTTCTGTTGGTGAGAGAGACACGCTCTCAAGCTACACAGGCTCTTCTCCAGGGCTGGAAATGTACTTAGAGCGTCCCAGCGAAATACAAGGTGGAACAGATGGTTTAGTGTAAGTAGCAAACACATATTTCTTGGCAAATGTACCATGAAACCAACGATACACCTGAGACATTTTTTCCATGATATAAACCACAACTTCAACAAGCACTGCCCGTCCACAGCAGCATCCACTTCCTGGACACCACAATCAGCTTCAGCAGTGGACAGGCTGACCACCTTTCGAATGGCTGGCAACTGGACCTCTGGGACCCCGCCCCTGCCCTGGCTCTCCCCCCAAGGCCTCGCCCCTGTTGTACCCCTTCCCCAGGCCCCACCCCATGCTCTGCCTCTACCCCAACGGCCCCGCCCCTGCACCCCACCGTGACCCCAGAGGCAGCTGGTGCTGCTGTGCTGCCTCCTTTCTTCTGCTTAAGGTTGCCACAGATTTGAAGAAAAAGAACGTCAGGGCTTGTCAAATGGCACCCAGCACACACGCCAAAACCCAGGCTGTCCAGGTGAAAACCTGACAGGTGGTAACCCTAGCAACGAAACCCTACAGTCACCTGCATACAAGAAACCCAGGGATCACCACACCCGTAACCACCCCAAACACAGCAAGGAATCTGTTATCTACAGCCAGGCGCTCAGATACCACAGAATACGCTCCAAGGAGAAAGTCCAGGATACACACCTTAACACACTCAAAACCACCTTCTCCAAACAAGGACCCTGCACCAGGGAAGCAGATCACAGCATGGAGCAGGGCCACACAAATACCCCGAGATAAGTGCTTCTATACAGACATAAAACCCCCTCCAACCACACACTCCTAGTTGTCAATCACTACAACCCAGACTGGATGGGGACCCCATCCTAAAAAAAAAAATCTTTCCTGAACCCTCTTTTCTGGCCTTCAGACAACCTCCCAAGCTCATCATCAGAAGCAAGCTCCCCACAGGCCAGGACCCACCAACCCAAAGCGGCACCAGACCCTGCCAGAACAACAGGTGCAAAACCTGCAGACACAACTCCACTGCTGCAATGATCAACACCCCCCACAACACATCAGTCAAGATCCATGGGTCCTACCCAGGCCTAGCACAACGTGCTGCACCTCCACCAGCGCATGAATGGCCCAATAACCACTAGACAATCAACGAGAAAAGACAAAACCACCTGTGGATGAGCACTTTTCACAGAGCGATCGCTCTGTACCTGACCTCTCAGTCCTCATCCTCAAAGGAAACTGGCACAACCCCTTCAAAAAACGAGCCTGGGAGCTTAAACTCAGAGCTTTGCTAGATGCTAAAAATCATGGACTGAACAGAGAAGCTCGATTTACGGTTTATTTCAACAGTCTGTGATCAGGGGTGCCAGGACAGGGGGTGCCAGGGGGCCATGGCCCATCACTTTTTACCAGCCGTAAGGGCAAGCAGTGGGGGGAAGGATGGAGGGGAGCGAGCAGGGGGGTGGGGTCTTGGGGGGAAGAGGAAGGGTAAGGACGGGGCATCAGGAGGAAGTGGCGGGGCAGGGGTGGGGCCTCAAGGGAAGGGGCAGCAGGGGGGCGAGGGCTTCAGGGGAAGGGGTGGTGCGAGGGTGGGGACTCTGGGGGAAGGGGCAGCATGGGCGGCAGGGCCCCAGTTTGGGCATCAGTGCCCCCCCCCCCCCGGGGGAAAGACTTTTAGGGAGCTTCAGTCACCTTGGTCTGTGACCCACTAAGAACCCCACCCAGCTGCTTTCCTCCCCCGTTTCTTTTCCCCCTCTGACTGGAAGGGTGTTAAGGGGCCACTTTACCTCAAATGGCCCCTTGAAACACCATGTGTCCCTCCTTGTATTTAGCTGTGACCCTCAGGACATTTCCCAGCCCTGAAGAAGAGATCTGAGGAAGCTCGCAAGCGCCATCTCTCTCACCAACAGAAGTTGGTCCATTACAATATATTCCCTTCTGATCTCCTGGGCCCCGCATGGCTACAACACTGCAGATGCTATTTCAAACGTGTCCTGTAAAGCACTGATCAGGAGGTGGCGGAAGCAGAAATGGGAACAAGGTACGGGGCAGTTTGATGTTAATTAGTGGGATGATGGCTTGTCACAGGAGTAGTTTTGTTAAAACAGAGGAGCGTGCCAATTAACATGCCCATGGGCCATTAGGTTACCAAGTGTCCCTCACTCTGTTGTCAGCGGACTGAGCACCCAGCGACACACTGTCTCCTCGGTGGGTATAAGAATAATTGTTCGTGTCAATGGGAAGTGAGCACAGTGGCTGTATCGTGGGAGCGGGAACCTCATGCCTGTTTGCTGACCTCTTCGCTCTTCTGTGGAATAATGATTGGTTTTCTCATTCAAAGCGTCGCCCGGCGTCCTCCACTAAATGCATCTTCTGTAGCCCACCGAGAGGCTCCAACCTCACACCAGCGCTGGGTTTTATTGCGCCTTTGTCTTTCAGGGCTTAATATTAATCAGGAACATTTCGACAGAAAGGGGCTGATCCTGCAGCATGCTCCAGGATCTGATTGCCCTGGTGTCCGATCCCCCTGGAGCTTCAGGATCTGATCTGTGCCAGTGCCCCCGGCACCTCCAGGCAGGAGCAGCTTTAGCTTTTTGGCTCCCCCAAGCATGGCAGTCAGGCAGCTTTCGACAGCATGCCTGCAGGAGGTCCCCGGTCCCACGGATTCAGTAGCATGCCTGCTGGAGGTCCGCTGGTCCCGCAGCTTCGGCGTACACAGCGCCGAATTGCCGCCAAATCTGCGGAACCGGCAGACCTCCTGCAGGCAAGCTGCCAAAAGCTGCCTGACTGCTGCCCTTGCAGGGACCGGCAGGGTGCACACCATGGCTTGCAGCCCCAGGCACGCGCTTGGAGCACTGGTGCCTGGAGCTGCCGCTGCCTCCAGGACAATCTCCACCCCAGTGAGCATGACCCACGTCTGTTCTTCCTGGGCAGCATTTTGCACGGGCATAAGTGATTCCACGAGGCAAAGTCCTGCAAAGGGGCCGGATGCCTGGCTGGCGTGAAGCAGCATTGCTCCCTCTGGCCCTGGTTTCTGAAGCTGGGCGCCCTCTCACCACACTCGGCGATGGGACAGATTGTGGACACAGCCCAGATGCTCCCACAATGGCTCAGTTCCCACCAGCGAAAGCCATCTCCCCGGCAGCACGTCCCGCTGGTCATTTCTCGGGGGGGGGGGGGGGGATGCGGCAGGGGCTGGGAAAGCATGAGATTGGGAAAGATTTCCCCCTTCTCCTGCCGTCGGCCCAGCTCTTCCCATGACTCTTAACACAAACATCCCGTCCCTGGCGTGACTGGAGTGTTACGATCACTCGTTCCCCGCCCCCACCCCTGGCTTTGCACCGGGAAGCTGGGAACTGGAAGCTGCTATTTTCCTCACGCACGCTGGCTTGTTGCGGTAGGCTTGCACACGTACCCCACTGCTGTGGTAGGGTTGTGTGCACACACTGCAGTTTGTTATGGGAGGGTTGCACACATACCCAGCTGACATGGCGGACTGTGCACACAACAGGTTGTTATGAGAAGGTCACACACATCCCCCATCGTGCACAGAGCGGTTTGTTATTGTAGGGTCACACACACCGGTTGTTATGGCAGGGCTATACACACGCCAGTCTGCTATTTGCAGGGTTATGCCCAGGCGAGCAGGTAACAGAAGCGAAGCAGGTGCCGGGTTGTTATTGTAAATGCAGCAGGTCCCTGTTATTTGAGGGTGTGTCCATGCCAGTTTGTTACTGTAGGGTCGCACACTGGCCCATTTGTTATGGTTTCCTTTTCTAGCCATTGGACCACAACCCTTTCCATACATAGGAACAGGGTCCAGGAGTCTTGATTCCCTCTCCTTTCCCTCCAGCTCTAACTCTTAGACACCACTCCCCTCCCAGACCTGGCAACAAAAGGAGTCCTGATGACCCATCTCCCACTGATCTCAGGAGAAGGTTTGGGTGGGGAAAGGGTGAATCAGGTGTGTGTCTTATCGAAATAGCAAAGCAACCCTGCCATGGGGGCTGGGAATGGGTTCTCAGTCCTCACCCCACCCCCGGAATCTTGGCCCCCACATCACACCCAAGAGGCTCACCCAGGACAAATATTTAGATGCACGTTTTGCTTGTTTACATTTCCCGCAGCTTGGGGCTGGCTCCCCGAAAGCGAAGCACCACCCCCCATCCATCTCCACACCAACCCCAGAGCAGGAAGTGCAGGCTGCCCGCGGACGCTGCCAGGGCTTCCCCCTGCACTGCCCCTCTAGCTGTGGGAAGGGGTCAGAGGCAGCTGGGGTCATAGTGCCTCCTGCTGGCAAGAGGACAAAGACGACTGCAGGAGATGCCGCTGCCCCTGATGCATCGATGCAGGCTCCGGGGTTACTAACGCAACAGTCTCGAGCCCCCATGCAGGCCGCACTGGGGGTTAAAAAGCAGAGATGGGGGAGCAGCCAAAGGCTGTTCCAGTGCCCCCTGCTCGTGGCAGGGTGCTGGGAACATCCCAGAGCCTGGGGGGATCATGGCAAGCCAAATAGAAATTGTCTCCTACCAACAATTCCAGCCCCAGAGGACACTGAACCAGCTGCTGCTGCAAGGAGCTTGCTGGGCTTCGTAACGCATGGGCCTCCAGGCTCAGCTCCTGGGCCACTGTGGCGCGAAGGGGACCCCTCCCCTCTCGCAGGGATAGAGGGGGACACTGCGGGGCCAGGCTGGGAGTGGGGTGCAAGGGGAGATGAGGGCACACAGGCATTCCAGGGACCCTGCAGGGCAGTGGGGGGATGGGAACCCCTATAATTTCAAAGACCAGGCCGGGTGGGGGAGCAGAATGCATGGGGCAGGCCCCGCTCCCCAAGTCACTCTGCTCACAGTGTTCACCTCACCCCTGTCTTTCGCTGCCCGTGTGGGGCTGCGAAAGGGGGTGGGTCCTGGGCCACTCCCCTAGATCCCCGCTTCTGCACCCACGCTGCCCCTTCCCTGCTGGCTCACTGGACTCTGGGATATGGACTCAGGATCTCCGTTAGCACCACCCAGCGAGCACCGCTGGGCAGGACAGTGGCTGAGCAAAGCGGCACCATGCCTGGGCTACCGACCTCCCAGGTTCTAGTGCTGACTCACCTAGAGAGGGGCTGGGAGCCAGGACTCCTGGGTTCTAACCCCCAGCTCTGGGAGGAGAGTGGGGTCCAGTGGCTAGGGGAAGGGGGTATTAGGAGCCGGGACTCCTGGGTTCTAACCCCCAGCTCTGGGAGGAGAGTGGGGTCCAGTGGCTAGGGGAAGGGGGTATTAGGAGCCGGGACTCCTGGGTTCTAACCCCCAGCTCTGGGAGGAGAGTGGGGTCCAGTGGCTAGGGGAAGGGGGTATTAGGAGCCAGGACTCCTGGGTTCTAATCCCTGGCTCTGGAAGGAGAGTGGGGTTCAGTGGCTAAAGGAAGGAGGTACTCAGAGCCAGGACTCCTGGGTTCTAATCCCCAGCTCTGAGAGAAGAGTAGGGCCCAGGGAGTAATGCATGAGGGCTGGGAGTCAGGACCAAACACACAGATCTGTCTCCCTCCCTTCCACACTTTCTCGGTCCCTTTTTGCCACTGTTCCTGATTAGGGGGTAGTTACCAGACACCCATTTGCCCCAGATGGCCACATTCAGATCCTTCATGACCCCCTTTCCCCCACCACCCTGGCCGCTCCTCTGTTCCATTCCTACCCTATAAACGTGCACTAGGATTAACCGGCCCCATTACAATGCAAAATATTTGTATTCACTCCCAGTGCAAACCCCAGGAGGCGGGGGGGGGGGGAAATCAATGGGGTGAAGTTGCCCCCTACCCGTCTTCAGAGGCCGCTGCCTGAGAGCACGTTTGTATTGCATCTAGCACTCTGCCATCTCCCCGAAAGGTCACCCTGCCAAGGCTGGAAGGGGGGAGCGTAACTGGAACCCACAGAGCCGGTGGCTCCAGACTAGAGAGTTTTATTTATCTACTGTTTGTTAAAGCCGAAGCGCTGCAGCCAGTAATCAGGGCCAGGGGAAATAATCTATTCACTTATTTTAATGGGGGGTCGTTTTTAAAGACTTGTAAATATCAGAAATCGAGCAAAACGGCGACTCGACAAGCAACAGAGAGTGGGGTGGCGGCCCATCAGAGGCAACTTCTGTTCCTTTAAAAACTTAAACGTGCCGAGACTATTCTGCTCCTTTATTTTTTGCAAGCCAGGATCGCGCTGGTCATAACATCCCAGCCTGTGGCGCCCGAGTGCAGCAGGGCAATAGCTCCGCGGGGTTGGGTCACGCTGCCCCCTGCATGATGTGCAGCCCCGACACCGCTGCCAAGTGAGTGTGCGGTGCATAGTGACCCTACCACAACAAAGCAGCACACACAGCCCCATGGCCCACGAGAGACCCTACAATAACAAACTGGCATCATAGCCCCAGAGCCTACGAGCAATCCTACCATAACAAATCAGCATCATAGTCCCATGGCCCACGAGTGACCCTACAATAACAAACTGGCACCACAGCCCCAGGCCCATGCGAGTACCCTACTGTGTCGAGGCAGGTTGCACAGTGCTTGGCATTAACGTTGCAGTGGTGCCAGTGACTGCACGTGGTGCGAGGCACCAGAGCCACACAGCCCAAATGTTGCTCCATTTCCATCTGCATTCGTAGGGACCCTGCGTTCCTCCGCCTCCCAGCTCAGGGATGTAATGGCAAAAAGCGGCTGCCTCAGCACTTGTTACAGATCTGGAGATGCTAAAATAGCCAAATGCCAAGGGCCTTTCTTCAGGCAAACCTCACACTGACAGGATTTGCCCCGAGCTCACCAAAGACCCTACAATAACGAACAACCAGCTGCAGGACGAGACGCAGCAAAGCAGTGCAGGCCGGCATTCCCCAGCCACCCTGCACTAATGAACCAGCGCCTCCGGCCTCAGGCTCCAACAATAGCTCTCGTTTGCCCCAGCCAGCGTTTGCAAGAGGCCCTACAATAATAAAGCCAGCTACTAGAGAGACCTCGCAACGGTAAAGAAGGAGGCGCAGCCCGGCGCCTCAGAGTCACCCAACAACGGCTATGGAGAGCTCCAGCGACTCTGTGCAGATCTCAACTGGACGCTCTTTGGAGCAAGGACCATCTCTTTGTTCTATGCGTGTACAGCCCCTAGCACCAAGAGGTTCTGGTGCAGGGCTGGGGCTCCTATGAGCTACCATAATACTCCTAATAAATAATGTACAGCATCTAGCACACTGGGATCCTGGTCCAGGACAGGAGCTCCTAGGCATTACCATAATACACTTAATAGCATTAAAAAGGGAAGTGTCCAGCACAGTGTGGTTGTGGTCCTGGTCGCAGACAAGGGTGCCTAGGAGCTACCATAATACACCTAATTTCAATACAAATGTACAGCACCTAGCACAATAGGGTCCTGGTCCATGAATGGGACTCCTAGATGCTACCATAATACATCTAATAAATAATAATAATAGTTATAAAACTGGTGTGTATTGCAAAGCCGTCACAGGCGACCCTACAGAAACAAACCAACACAGCGTTACCAGTGCCAGTGTGAAATTCTCAAGCATGCGGCACAGCAGTCACATGCAACCCTACGACAACAAACCAGCACGTAAACAAAAGATGGAGAGGAGCAATCATTCCAGCGTGCTCAGTTTCCAGCCTGAGGCACATTTGCTGTAATTAACAGCCAAAGGGAAATATATTATATATATATATATTAGAAACAAAAATAGACAATAGATCTTGTGCCAGAGCCCCAGGCGGAGGAACTAACCCATACTTTTCCAGAGGAACAAGACAGACCATCTCTTGTGAATGGAAATCTCTGCTCAGCTCTTTCCATCCTTGAGCTCCATGGGATTTGACCTCGCAATGCACACCCTGGGGGAGTAAAGGCCAGGCCCAGTTATTGACCAAAGCTCTGTCACCTGGTGAACATCGCAGGACAGTAGGTCGATCTCTCCCATGTCTCCTTGGGCTAGGAGCTTCAGTTATCTTCGGGGGGAGGGAAACGGGGAGACAGACACCCCTACCTCCGCAGGGCAGCGAGGAACTGGGTTTGTGGCGTCCCAACACACCTCGCTGTCTTGTTAGCATGCTGGTAATTGGCCCGCATAAGAGACCCTACAATAACAAACCAGCATGCACGGCCCGATGGCCCATGAGCAACCCTATCATAACACACGAGCACACACAGAGAATTACCAGGTGGGATCACATTTGGATCCATCTGGCCCAGTAGAGCCAGTGACCAGAATCAGCTGCATCAAGAAACCTTGCAGCCATGGGATAGCCTGTCCCCAGGGAAAGGCCCCTTGTGGCGCACCTACAAATAAGCACAACCTACAAAAACAAACCAGCACACGCAGCCCCAGCCTCACAGGGGCCCTACAATGACAGGGCAGCTTACGGCCCAATCTGTACAAGGAGCCGTGTTTCATAAAATTGCTCATGGTACATACATAGGGGTCAGTTCCTCTCTCACTGATGTGCAGCCACTTCTGGGGTGGGGCACTGCCACTGATTAACTGTTAAAACACCCACGGTGCTAACAGCTCTCAAGGGGCATTTTTCATCCATCTCTAAATGCTTTACATGGGCAGGTAAGTATCATTATGTTCCTTTCACAGGTGGGGAAACTGAGGCATGGAGAAGGGAAATGACTTACCCGAGGTCACCAGGCTGGTCAAGACCAGGAACAGAACCCAGGAGTCCAGTGCCTCAGTTGCTGCACTGCATCACCTCCCCGTTTCCTCCCCCAAATCTGTCCCGATGGCTCCTTGCTTGCCCGTTTGGGACAGGAAGTGAAGAAAAACGCCATCTCTAATGGAAAGCACAAAGGGGTGGGGGTGGAGGATTCGCACAGGAGAACTGAATTTCCTTTGCTGGAGCAGGAAGGGCTCAGAGCTTATGTCAAAGGCTCCTATACACTGAACTGGGGAGCGTTCTGATGTACAAGGAGCTCTGGGATGCAGGCTAAGGAGATGGCACCAGTGCCCTGCGCAGTTTGGATGGGGAAGTCTGTGCTGCAGTTTCTGATCCTGGCAAAGAGGCAATCGCTGGGGAAATCAGTTGTAGCCCTGCACGTCCATCCACACATGGTTGTGTCACCCCATCCTGCCAGGGTGCAGGCCCCACATGCTGCAGAGAGATTCTGCCCCAGGGGCCAGGGAGAACTGGCTGGATTGAGCGTGGGAGATACAGCCTCCCTCAGCCTCCAAGAGAGGGCGCTGTTCTGCACCCGCCTGCGTGAAACAAGTTTGCTGGGTCTCAGGCCCGGGGCCCAGTGAGCAGCATGGCCAGGCAGATGGCAGTGGATGTCACCCTGCTTGGCATTCACTCGGCTCCTTGATGAAAGGCCCAGGGCAGAGCCTGACGCTCCTTTAGAGAGTGGGGCCCTTCAGGGCAGGGCAAAGAGGGTGGGAGAGCGATGCCTCCTGGGCTGTCCCTGATTGGTAGGGTGGGAGTCTCCAGGGCTGCCAATCCGGCAGTCACCCCAACTTCAGAGATGGGGGGCAGGGCTGTTAAACCAGCTTGCTCTAGTCTAATGACTGCTGATTTCCACAGCTCTAATTGCCAATCAAGAGAATCAACAGCCCCTCACCCCCCACCGGCAGGGAGACGGGGCTGCAAGACAGAGTGAGTCAGGAGGTCTCTCAGCCAATTTCCCCATCGGGCAATAACTCCTTTACAGGCTTGAGGAGGCAAGGAGGGGATACACCATCAATACACCAAGAGCTGTGATCTTAGGGGGCTGGAGGGGGGAGAATCCCTGCCCCCCATGCACTGGGCTGGGGGAGGCAGTGGCACTCCGATCAGGGCTGGAAGGGCACTCTCAGCATCCCAGCACCTCACCTGCTCCTCCAGAGCCTCTTCCCAGCTTTTATTGTCAATAATAATTAAAGGGAAGTTGGGGGAGGGGCAGGAGCGGCTCCACGTCCTGAATTTCCAATGAAAGAGAGAGATCCCTGCAGAGAGAGAGACACAATGAAAAAGCCGGAATCCAGGACTGCGTCCTTAGGACTCAGCCAGCCTTCATCCTTCCAATGCACATGCTGCACCTCCCTGCCCTTCGGCAACGGAGAGGGCAGCTTGGTGCCTAGACTACAGCAGGAATTAGTCGTCACACTGGCCTGGGATCCGCAGCCCCACGGCAGGTCTGTGCTGGGATGCGTCTGTGTCCGAGTCAGGGGCAGGGTAGGGGGTGGAATCTATGGCGCAAAGGAAGCAGATCTCCACCCCACTCTTTCCCACCGGGATAGGGAGGGGTTACACACATACACACATGCGGCCCGGATGCCATGACTTCCCAGCCCCTTAGGCCCCACCACCAGTGTTAACTGCACAACGTTGCTGCAGCTTCAGAGCTTTGCCACAAAAGGGAGCAACTTCCCCCTCCTCACACCTCGCCCCCTTAGTCGCTCCTTGGGATCCCCACAGGTGAAGATCTGGGGGGTCCTTACACTCAAGCTAAGCCCCCATAGCAGCTCTCCCATGTGCAGTACAGGGCCCATGACACACAGTCGAGCCATTCCCAATCCATCCAGCGGAGGCAGTCTCTCCACCAGTTTATAACAAGACATAAAGCTCCTCTCTCTGGTGTCCGCTAGAATACATTTCATACCGCCACAGGCTAATCGGATATGGGATCCGTGTAACATGATTCACAGTCACGGCATAACTTGCTTCCTACTGACATGGTGCAAAACGCATCAGGCTCACTCTAACTTTCCGGTAGGAATAAAATGGGCTATTACATGTTAGGGGGAGGGATCACTCAGTGGTTGGAGCATTGGCCTGCTAAACCCAGGCTTGTGAGCTCAATCCTTGAGGGGGCCATCTAGGGAACTGGGGTAAAAATCTGGCTGGGGATTGATCCTGCTTTAAGCAGCAGGATTGAACTAGATGACCTCCTGAGGTCCCTTCCAACCCTGATATTCCACATGTAAGAGAGCAGTGCTTAGAGGCCCAAACTGAAATTAGGGCCCCATTGTGTCAGGTGCTGCAAAGACACAGGGGCAGAGACAGTCCCTGTCCTCAAAAAGCTCTCAGATGAAGAGCAGGAGGAGAAACTGAGGCACAGAATGGGAAAGCAATTTATCTAAAATCATCCAGGAGGATGGTGGTAAATCTAGGCATTCTAGGTCCCAGACTAACATCTTTCCCACAAGGGTATGCTGTCTCCCAGTTTGGCTATGACTAGTGCTGGTCAGGGAAGTTCAGATGGGACTATATTCCATCAGAAGACGAGTTCCATCAAAATTGAAACAGTTCACGAAATCAAGTCAATTTCACAGGAATTTGGCTTCAGATCAAAACATGGAGCAAGGCAGAATTCTAACAATGCTGAAACAGACCGTTTTACCATTTTGGGGACCGAATGTTTTTTCAATGTTTTTGTTTTGAAACGACATGTTGCCAATTTTTTTAAAATGTTGTATTCTGCTCCCTTATTCAGATTCAGCAACGGTCAGACACTGAACCGGAACTTTTCCATCCACCCAAAAGGAATCTGATTTTTGGAATTTTCCTTCCTGGAGAATTCTGAAGCATTTGGGTTGCGTCCGGATTTCGAACAAAAGCCCCTTTAAGCATCTCATGCCTTCGTGAAAGGGACTGCCCACCCTCGCAGAGCTCTAGCCAGGAACTGCTGCCCTCTCTGGGCTCGCGACCTGTCCCGGGCTGCTCTTTGTCAGCAAATTGCTTCGGACAAATTGGTTTTGGCCGCCTGCCTTGCTCTCAGACGGGTTCTCTTTTGCCATTCGAGGTGTGCGGTTGGTCACCTCTGAATCACATGGTGTTGCAGCTCCTCCCTGATTGGAACAATGAAATTCTCAAGGAGCTTCTCATTCTAAAAACTATGAAACTCGGCATTTGTGAACTTGTTTCACACCTTTCCAGCTGCCGAGCAAATGTCTGTACAGTCTCTGGGATAATGGGGATCTGGTTCCTGTCTGGGGCTCCTAAATGATACCATAATACACCTAAAAGCAATAAAAACGTACAGCTCCTGGCACATTGGAGTCCTGGTCCATGTCTGCAGGCTCTTACATGCTACCATAATCCAGAGGGCAAACAACAGTTACAGCGTCATGCATCACAGTGAAACCCACATAATGCTTTTATTTACACGTCATGGCGCAAACCTGGAGCGTAGCATGAGGCACTGGAGAATAGGGTGTGACACCCAGGGCTCAGCTCAAGGAGCCTGATTCAGTGTAACCGCTCCATCGGAAGCAGCCCCATGATGGGAGCTTTCACCTTCCTTCTTGGTTAGCTCTCATTGCCCTTAAACAGGAGTAACCGCGGCTGGACGCGCACTGCGCTGTACAAACGCAGTCTTAAGAAATCTCGCTCCATTGTGCCAGTGCCGCTCCGCTCAGTGTACCAGGCATGGCATGATCCTCAGAGAACAGCTTCCGAATCTGACACTGCAACCTCCCGCCACCGAGTTAATAAGGAAATGAGTGAGGATCTATTCCAGCCCTCGCCTCTTGACACAACTAGCAGGCCCGTCATATAAAGAGCCGTCTCCTTTCCAGGCCTCACCGGCAATGTCACAGGTGTCATCCTCAACATTGCCCGACTGCCAACACTAGTACGGCAGCTGGCGGGAGGGGAAGGATGGTCGGAAAGGGTTAAAAAAAACAGAAGAGACTGTGTTTGTTTTTCCAGGATGGATTTCCATACACACCATTCAGAGGATCTGAAATTAAATCTGAGCCTGTGGAGAGAGAGTTTTATTGTGCCATAGGGTTGCAATCTGGGAGCAAATCCATAATCCTGGAATTTAGGGGGAGGGAAAGAGTCAGTTCCACCTTTGATTTCAGGATCCCCCAAAATACCAGCTGCCCCCCCTCCCTGATTGAGACCAATGAGAACAGGGCACTAACGGAATTTCAGCCCCCCAGGCAGCATTTCGCCTTCCAAGGTTTCTGAAGCAGCCATAAGACCTCGAATGGATTTCACCGCAGCCATCAGACCTCGAATGGATTTCACTGAGCCCTCCCCATTCCAAGACCAGCCACCCTGCAATCCCTGGGGTGCCACATCTGCGGATTTTGGGGGGGGGAACCCACATTGCTCCATCCACTGCAGCAGCCCCGCTCGCAGAGTGTGCCAAGCCTGGCTAGCTGCCCAAACGGGCACGGGTCCGAGTCAGGGCAAGGGATTAAAATAAACTTGCGCTTGCAAAACAGTGGGGAGGGATTGAATTCCCCTCGTCCCTCCGCCCCACATTGGTGCAGAGGTGCCAGCCCCAGAGGCTATTTTCGCCTCCATGTTACAGTGCTGAATGGCAACACCAGGGGAATAAAAATAATGAATAAATTGCAAACTTTCCAGCCAGCTTCTCTGCCTGCAAGCTGGACTTCTGCACACGCTGCTCACCACTGCTTGTGACAGGGGGAGGGTGATGGTGGCGGGGAAATGTGCAGTCACCACAGTTCACAAGGGTTGTCTGTATTTCTGTCGGGAAGGGATTTGCAGGGAAAGCCCTGGGCAAGGACCCTCAACAGCTGGAGTGTGTGTGGGGGGGTCTGTCTCCCATAACATGTCTCCTACAACATCCCCTCTAGGGCTGGCGTTAGTCCTTGGTGGTGCAAAGTGCCATGCCCCTCTGCCCAGCCGGCAAACTCCCGGGGGACCCCAGGGACCACGGACCCGCAGGCTCGGAGTCACCTAAGGATCCTGGGGGGCGCACCCCGCGGACCCTCTGCCGACCCAGCCAGCGCTCCAGCCCCAGGAACAGGCGAGGAGCCAACTCGACACCTCCAGCAGGGGGCAGGCTGCTGTGTGCAGATCTCCAGCCAGCAGCAGCAGCAGCAGCAGCTCAGTCTCCCCCTGGCCCCACAGCGCTGGGCTCAGACCAGGCTCCGTGACAGCCTCCCGGCTGGGCGAGCCTCGGCTGCAGCCCATCGCTTTCCAAACGAGACTTCTTCGACACAGGATGAGCGTCGCAAGTCACTTGCCAAGCAACCCCCCCTTGCAATAACTCCCCCCTCCAGTGTCCTCGCCCCCCCCCACACAAACAGGGGCTTCCATTTGCAGTGTCAATGCGCGCAACCCCCCCCCCGCTGGGTTGCTTACCCCTTCCCCTTTGCAGAACAGAGACACACAAACACACATCCAGGCTGACCCCCCCGCCCGTCTCGGATCGCCCCCCCCCGACCGTCCGCCTTTGGGAGAAGTTTCACGCCACGGCACGAGTCACATCGCGAACTCCAGACACCCCCCCCCCCGCCCCGTCCCCGGCGGGGGCAGGCTCCGCTCAGCCCCGGGCACAGGCAGCTCCGTGCACGACCCCAGCCCCCGACTCCCGTCCCTGGCAGGGAAGCAGCCACCCCCCCCGCCTGTCTTACCTCCGATCCCTGCAGCCCCGGCTGAGGCCGCCCCGCCAGGGGCCCGATCCCCGCGGGTGGGGGGGCGCTGGCGCCCCGCAGCCGAGTTATAATCCGGCCCTGCGCCCCGACGGCCGAGGCGAGGGGATAACAAAGCCCTGCATGCCAAGGGCTCGCAGCTCACCGCCCAGCCGGCCCTCCCCCGGCAGCCGGCGCCAATCTCCTGCCTCTCCCCTCCCCCGGCCCAGCCCAGCGTCCTCCCCCTGCTCCCGGCCCTGGCAGCCGCCCCCAGCCTGCGCCGCTTCCCGGCAGGGAAAGGAAGGGGGCTGCGCAGAGGCCAGCCCGGGCTGTGGGCCCGTCCCCTGGCTGGTGCCCATTGCCCCCAGGGCGGGGGGAGGAGAAGGGGTCGGGAGGGGGAGGAGAGGAAAGACGCGGCAGGAGGGATCGCAAGGCGGCCAGGGGGGGTTGGCCTTGGGTTAAGTTAAGTGGCCTTGGGTTAAGTGAAAAGTTCTCCCTGGCTATGAGGGAACCTGGCAGAGGTGCCACCTTCCCACTCCCCAGCAATGTTCTGCCATTTCAGACTTTCTCCTTACCCCAAGTCCCAGCGGAGGGTGGAAATTTCCCCCCCCCAGACTTGGCATCAGAGCCCTCGAGCCGCCCGGCCAGGCTGGGTGCCCAAGGGAAGCGAACCCTCTTTCCCTCGGGTTTGTGGGTGAGATTGCCCCGTTCCCGCCAGCTGTTCTGTGAGGGGATTGTCCCCCAGTGGCGCTGAGCCCCCGAGGAGCAGCCAGGACTCCTGGAGCTGCTCAGCAGTGGCCCAGGCTGGACCCGGCTCAACGCCAGTCCACAAACGTGTGTGAAATGCACTCTCCCCCGAGTACGCTAGGCCAGGGTCGGCAACCTTTCCGAAGCGATGTGCCGAATCTTCATTTATTAACTGTAATTTAAGGTTTCGCGTGCCGGTCATACATTTTAACGTTCTTAGAAGGTCTCTTTCTAGAAGTCTATAATATATAACTAAACTATTGTTGTATGTAAAGTAAATAAGGTTTTTAAAATGTTTAAGAAACTTCATTTAAAATTAAATTAAAATGTAGAGCCCCTGTATCGGTGGCCAGGACCGGGGCAGTGTGAGTGCCACTGAAAATCAGCTCACGTGCTGCAGGTTGCCTACCCCTGCGCTAGGCTATTGACACAGGTTTGGATAAGCTTTTATCCCAGGGCCTTGTCTTCACTAGGAAACGTGGTGTTTGGACCCATGGTACAACCCGAGTGTAGACAGGGCAGTGTGTATTTTAACAAGTGTTAAGCCCCTTGGAGCCAGCCCTACAGGGGAGCCTACCGTGTAGCAGGAGCAGCTAACTTGTTAAAGCTACAGCTTGTCTTCTCTGCGCCAGGACTAAAATCCTGGCTCCATTGAGTACAGGTGAGGTTTGCCATTGACTTCAGTGGGGTTAGGATTTTAACGTGTTGGCAAATATATGTCAGCTAATGTGAGTTAATGCACACCAGCTAAGGCATAAGTAAATACATCCCAGCTGACACGTTAGCTAATACATTCCAGCTAACGTGTGTTAGTTAATGCATTCCAGCTAACACATGTTAGTTAATGCATCCCAGGTAATGCGTGTTAGATAATACATGCCAGCTAACACATGCTAATTAATACATATCAGTTGCCACATTAGTTAATTCATGTTTGCTAACACGTGTTAGTTAATACACACCAACTAACACGTTAAAACCACACCGTCTTCCTAGTGTGAATATGGTTGTAGTGAAGACACACACACACACACACTCCCCGACGCACGCTGCAAACACACACACACACACTTTCTAGCCCAAGTTAGACGGGATTCCTTGCCAGCCAGAAAACAGCTTGTAGGAGGGCTCATGATCTCCCCAGAGAAATGGGCAAGCAGCAGGGAGTGTGTGGAAGCCCAGCCCTGCCTCCTCACGCTGCTTTCAAAGGACAAGACTGCAAAGCCGGCCTGGGCTGGCCTGGCAAGATGTTGGCACTGCCCAAGCTCTTCTGCCGAGAGACACCTGCCCAGGTAGCAAGGAAACACATGGCTAGAATGTGAACCAGCGTGGCACTTCCTGGTGCACAGAGGAGCCCTGGTTTAGTGCCACGTGACGGGAGGCCACAAACAGTGCACTTGGGGGGGCGGGGAACACAATAAACACACAACAAATCTTGTGCTAAGTAAAACATCTGTCACTCCAAGAAGCATTTGGGTGCTAATTAGCCAATTATTTCTCTCTTTTTTTTTTTTTTTAGTGTAGCATCAGTAACGGGGCTGGGCGGGGGGGAGGAATTGAATAAATAACAATACGTGAAGCACCTGACCCCCATAAACAGGGGCCTGCACAAAGGGGGGCCAAGCTGGGGCCTGCCCCCCCTCCGCCAAGAATCGGCAAGGGCACAGAACTCCTCCAGCCCTGGGGCCATGGTGGTGAGAGCGAGCTCCTCTGGCCCCGGGGCCTTGGTGGGGTCACTGAGCTCCTCCAGCCCCCAGGGCTGCAGCAAGGCACCCCACTGACAGCAGTCAAATTTAAATTCCTGTGCATGCCCCTGCCAATAAATAAATCTGGGGACAAACTATTTTCATTCAGGAGATCTTAAACCGTGCCACCGTCTTCCTGCTATCTCTTAAAAGCAGAAAGCGCTAAGATGATGAATACATTTGGATTGTGTGTGTGTGTGTTTGTGCACGTAGTTGGGTTTTTGTATTGCTCCGTTTGCCTGGATAGAAATGCCGGTGTAATTAGCAACACAGCAGCCTCGGGTGCTGGGGTTTTGAAATGTGAAGGAAGTTAAAAAAGATCAGCCATTTTTTATGATTGTGTGGTTGTCGCTGGGAGTTGAAAGGCCTGCTGCTGACGTGTGTGCGTACTCATCTGCAAGGATAGATCTGAATCTGTGCAGCACCTGACATGATGGGACCCTGATCTTGGTTATTCTGTGTCTGCTCAGCACCTGACACAGTGGGGCCTGATCTCAGCTATTCTGTGTCTGCGCAGCACCTGACACAATGGGGCCTGTTCTTGGTTATTCTGTGTCTGTGCAGCACCTGACACAATGGGGCCTGATCTTGGTTATTCTGTGTCTGTACAGCACCTGACACAATGGGCCCTGATCTCGGCTATTCCGTGTCTGTACAGCACCTGACACAATGGGCCCTGATCTTGCTCTGACCCTCTAGGCACTATAGTAACAAACTTAAGAATACTAATAATGTAAGAGAGAGAAAAGTCCCAAGATAAAAATAGTCTGTCCCATATTTCCTCTAACTTATCGCCCTGGGGTTGTTCAGACGGACTCTGAACCGGCCGATTTCCTTCCCCCTTGTGGGTTCAATTTTCGCGCTCCCCTCGGCCGGCATCCATTCACTTTCTGTTTTCAGTCCGTTTCGCTTTCTAGTTCTAGGGTCTGATCTGAACACTACTGAAATCCAGGCCAGTCTTTCCTGTTGACTGCTGTGGGCTTTGAATCGGGCCCCTAGTGCTTTACACTCCAACTATGGTGGTTAGTGGATAGTGCACTGGACCGGGACTCAGGAGATCTGGGTGCTAGTCTTAGCTGTGCCACTGGGTGACCTTGGGCAAGTCGCTTCCCTGCTCCGTGCCTCAGTTTCCCCAATCTATACAATGGCTGATAACCGCCCTGCTTTGTAAAGCACTGTGAGATCTGCAGATGGAGAGATGATAATTAATATCACTGGGGTGGACACACTTTCTAGCATCTTTTCACTGATATCGCTGCATATACAGGGGCCCCCTGCATCCCTCCATCTCCTGTGTGTGCCACCCTCTCTAGCAGGTTCTCTGTGCCCCACCATACCAGCATCTCCCATTCGCTTCCCCCCACTCCCATGCCAGGGGTTGTGTGCTCTTCTCCCCCGGCCCCATCATAATTATTTGTGTCTTTCTGTCCAGGAGACCAGAGACAGGGCAACGAGCTGGGAGCGAAGCCTTGGGAAGCCCAGCTACTGAGCCATAGCCGAAGCCTGGTGCTTTAGATCTAACAATTTTGGTTTGGAAGAAATAAAACAAGTTGTATTGATCGAAATACTAACCAGGCCTTGCTGGCACGAGCGGCCTGCGTCAGGGAGTGGGGATGCCGGGTTACCCCGCTTCCAAGAAAAGTCAGTGGGAGCTGCAAGGACTTGGGTCCAGGGCTTCTAACAGCAGCATATCTGATGCTGAGTGCCCATGAGACTCTGGCTTCAAGTTTCCCACCGAGCGCTGCAGGCCTTTGGGGGTCCCCAGCTGGGTGCCCCGAAATGGAGGCCCTAGTAATTAGAGACTGCTTTTGAACATAGGAATAGGCAGACTGGAGTCAGGACTCCTGGATTGTATCCTCCAGCCTGGTCTCCAATTTACAGTGACACCTCGGGCAAAACACGCTCCTCCCGTGCCTCAGTTTCCCCACCCAATAATTGGCCTCAATAAGACGCCTACCACACAGCCAGGCACTGTAAATCGATGCTCACTGTGCTTTGAGACCCCTGGCTGAATGGAGCTGTAGCTAGTTGTTCAATAACTCGATTCCCACCACAAGGCCACCTCTCTCCAGAGCAGCCCTGCACCAGGAGGAGCCTGCAGGAAAAGCATGGCATTCTGGGTATTGAGATGCAAATGAGCACCCCAGGCTCATCTGTTAAAGGACAGAGAGGCCCGGTGGAACAAGACATGCTCCTCTTAAATGAAGCTGCTGTTCCCTGCAACCTCCCAGGCAAAGGGCTCCTCTAATTCCAGCAATTAGCGTTTATTCGTTAACTCGGCAAAGAGCTGATTAGAGAACAGGGCTGCTGCAGGGATGGAAACCCTCTCGCCCCCTTCCCTCACTCCCGTATTGCCTCTGCTCCAAGATCTGAGACACCTCCCCTTCTCCCTCCCCTGCCAGGGGCACTCTCTGCTGGTGGGGATGAGATCAGAAGTAGCTCCAGTGGCTGGTGGCACCAGACCGAGTAACATAACACTTGGCCTGCAGGCTCATGCACGCAGATCAGTGGCGCTCCACCAGCCCCAGTAGAGCAGCGTTGTTCTCCTCCTTTTACCAAAGAGGAGGCGAAGCATGGAGAAGGGGAGAGATTTCCCAGTGAATCAGGGCCGGCTGGATATCGCCATAGAACCCAAATGTCCGGGCTTCCTGCTCCTTGCTCTGACAGCTAGACCGCACTGCTCACCAGGAGCTGTGGATAGAACCCAGGAGTCCTGGTTCCCAACCCCCCGCCCTCTCTAACCACTAGACTGTACAGCCTACCCAGACCCAGGAATAGAACCCAGGAGTCCTTGCTCTCTGTCCCCTCCTATAACAGCTAAATCAGCTATAGTTGAGGATAGAACCCAGGAGTCCTGACTCCATTGTTCCTCCTCACCCCACACCCTAATCAGTACACCCTACTCCCTACCAGAGCTTGGGATAGAACCCAGGCGTCCTGACTCCACTGTCCTTCTCGCCCCACACCCTAATCACTACACCCTACTCCCTACCAGAACTTGAGATAGAAGCCAGGCGTCCTGACTCCTAGCCCCTCTGTTCTAACCACTAGATCCCACCCCCAAGGTCTTTCTGGTGAATCTTTCTCAGCTATTAGCATCTCAATCCCTGCCATGTGGGAGTGCCAGGCTTATGCTCATGTGATGCCCAGACACTATGGTGATGGGCCCATCAGAAGGACAAATCCCAGTTAGCCATGTTCCAGGCCAGCAGAAATGGGGAAGATCACTGGTGGGAAGGCAGCTGTGGGAAGCCCCCATGATCTCTGCAGACCCCATTTCTGAGGGCAGCTCACTTGGATTGCAGCTGGCAGAAGAGATCCATCTCCTGACCCCCCTTGGGGCCCCATGTCCTGCCTGGGGCAGGGGGAGGAACCTCACAGCCCAGGACTGAGCAACCCCCTCTGGGGTCTGGAACAGGTCGGGAGGAGGGAGACATGGGATTCTGCCCCGCCTGGGGGGCTGGTGGGAGAGGGTCAAGAGCTCACATAACAAGGCAAAGGGACTGGATTGGCCTGACGATCCCCCCCCTCCAGCTGCTGAACACCCCCCAACTCCTTACCATGCTCCTCTTCCAGCTGCTCACACCCCCACAACTCCTCACCATCACCCCCCAGCCGCTCAGATCCCCAACTCCCTAGTATGCTCCTCTTCTAGCTGCTCAGACCCCCCAACTCCCCACCATGACACCCCAGTCGCTCAGACCCCCCAACTCCCCACCGCACCCCCCCGTCCCCAGCAGCTCAGGCCCCATTCCCCCCCAGGGCCTGCCTGCATCATAATCCGCCTGCCTTATTTATTTATTGACTCAGAAAAACTTTGTGGTGATTAGGACGCAGGGGTCCTGGTGGGATCCAGCGCCTGCCACACATGATTTCCCTGGCACGCTAATTACCAGCAGCGCTAATGGAAGCGCCAGCCGGAACTAATGAGCTCAAAGCGGGATGGGATGGGCGCCGAGCCGGGCTTTGGGGACAACTCCTTGGGTGTTGATTTCCTTGATCTTCTCTCCTTCTCCCCCGCCACCCCAAAAATTCTCCAGCCCCCTTGAGGACACGTGGATGGGGAGCTCTGGGAAGACAAGGTCCCGCCTCTGATCTTGGGGTCAGCATAGGAATAAGAGCCTGGGAAGGTCCATTTGAACAGCTGGTACCTCCGTCCGCTGCAATACAGGATGACGTCTGGCATGAAGGCGGAGCCGCCCCTCGGCTGGCAATGCTGAGATCTCACTGCCAGGCAGCTCCCCCTGCCCTTCAGCCTGGGGTTTTCCTTGGCCCTGTGCCCCCGTAGAGGAGCTGGACGGGCCAGCTGGGAAGAGGAGGGAGGGTCTTGATGCTGGACGGTGACTCAGGAGAGCGGGGACCAGCACAAACCAAACACAGCCCCTGCCTCAAAGAGCTTCCCAAGGCTAAGATAAGAGACACCAGGCGGGCACGGACAGACGAGCCTGGCAGCTTAAACTCACAATGGTGCTAACCACTAAAAATCCTGGACTGGGCAGAGTCATGTCTCATTCCAACAATCTGTAACCCGCTGACCCGCCTTTGGCCTCCGACGGCAGAGATGTCAATTGCACACGGCATCTTGATTGGTCTCTTGCAAGGTGTGTTAACTGCTTACGCTTAACACTCTGTTCCACATCATATTTAGCTCTGACGCTCAGGGTACCTCTCCCAGCCCTGGACAAGAGCCTATAGAGCCTGAAAGCGAGTCTCTCTCACCAACAGAAGTTGATCCAACCCACCTCATCTCTCTCAGACCCTGGGACCAGCCTGGCTCCAACAACACTGCAAACAGATAGACAAGGGAGCAGAAGGAGACAACAAAGCTGCAGACTCCCCAGCCTGACACTGGGCAAGTCACTTAGGGGCAGACTTTCTGCAGAGCTCAGCTGCCGTAGTCATAGGGTCATAGATTTGAAGGCCAGAAGGGACCGCTGTGATCATAAGAACGGCCCTACTGGGACAGGCCACAGTCCCTCTAGCCCAGTATCCTGTCTTCCGACAGTGGCCAGTACCGGGTGCCCCAGAGGGAATGAACAGAACAGGTAATGGTCAAGTGATCCATCCCCTGTCACCTATTCCCAGCTTCTGGCAAACAGAGGCTGGGGACACCATCCCTGCCCATTCTCACTAATAGCCATTGATGGACCCATCCTCCATGAATCTATCTAGTTCTATTTTGAACCCTGTTATAGTCTTGGCCTTCACAACATCCCCTGGCAAGGAGTTCCACAGATTGACTCGTCTGTCCTCCTGGATAACAGAGAGCTGCCCCCAAGGTAATTCCTGGAGCAGACCTGACAGCAAAACATCCAATCACATAGGCATCGATGTGAGTGACCCGCTGTTCAGAGGAACGTGTGATGTCTGGGGTTGGGTTTTTCACGTTACAGCTGTTCCTGTGGGAGCTGCTGGACACTATGGAAAATCTGGCCTCACTAGGGCTGTTAAGCCTTGAAGGGCTCACCCTGAGACCCCCTGGAAATCTAATGCTCTTGTCTCTGGGCTCAATTCCCCGTTGCCTGAATCTCAGACCTGGTTCCCTTTTGCTTGCGTCTTGCTTGCGTCCCCTAGTGCATAGCGGGGGTGAAATGCTGCCAATCAGAAGGGCAGCCCGTTCCATGGGGGCAAACGGCTGTGCAAAGCTCAGGGCCATGGCAAGGCAACAGGTCTGTGCCTTAGTTTCCCCCTCTGTAAAGGGATGTAAAATGACCCTCCCCAGGGATCACTGAGAGGATAGTTTGCCCACCTTATGTTTTCATTCCCACGTGGGAGGTGCCACCCAGATACCACGGTGATCGGGAGGCCATATAAGAACTGAGTTTGGAATCTTAATTAAAAAAAAAAATCTTAGTCACCCAACGAGGGAGCAGAAACAGAACCGCATGACTCAGGTGTATTATGCATAGGCGCTGACTCCGGCGGTGCTCCAGGGCTGGAAGGCAGAGGGGACAGGAAGAGGCGGGGTGGGAAGAGGTGAGGCAGGAGGCTTGGGGGAAGGGGTGGAGTGGGGCAGGGTCTGCGGTGCAGCAGGGGCCCAGCACCCGTGGGATAAATCCCAAAGTCAGTGTCTCTGATATGAGGGTAGTGCCTCAGAGCTCCAGCCATGGACCAGAACCCCATTGTGCCAGGTCCTGTGTATTAGTTACTAGGCGTATTACGGTAGCATCCAGGAGCTGTGGCCGCAGACCTGGCCCCCATTGTGTCAGGCACTGTGTATTAGTAATTAGGTGTATTATGGTAGCATCCAGGAGCTGTGGCCGCAGACCTGGCCCTCATTGTGTCAGGTGCTGTACATATTTATTAGTTGTATTACGGTAGTCCCTAGGCGCTTCAGTCATGGAGCATTGTGCCAGACGCTGTATAAATGCGCACCAACGAGCCAGTGCGGCGTTTACTATGTACGGAGTATTTGTCAACCCCCAGCCGCTCACCCTTTCTGCCACAGCGAATGAGACAACCAGGGACACATGACAGAGGTGCAGTGCAGTGAGCAGCCCAGTATAAAAACCTGCACGAACAGCACAGCAAGCCGGCTTAGCCAGCAGCCCAAGTGTGCAATCCAGCCTCATTTCCGTAGGGATCCTGAGCCAGCCCACCCCGTTCTGCCAGGCTGTGGCTAGCAGGCTGCTGTTATTCCACCCTCCCAGCCCCTAGGCTCTTGTAATTATTACCCAGTTCTGTGTCAACAAATTGAGCAAGGAGGTTAAGGCGGAGGGCAGGCAGGGTGAGTGTGTGTGGGGGGGGTATGTGTTATTCCCAAGCCTGGGCTTGCTCGAGACATCCCTGCCCAGGAAAACTCGCAGCTTTCCCAACTCATGGCAGGTTGCTGGGGGCAGGCCTGGCTGCTTAACTGTGAGGAAGGGGGTGACACTGCAGGATCTAGCTGTGTGTGTGCGTGCGTGCGTGCGTGCATGTGTGTGTGTGTGTGTGTGTGTGTTGCTGGTGCCAGGCAGCTCTTTGCCTCCCACAGCCTGGCTCAGCATTGCCAAGTCTCATGATTTGCAGAGTGTTTCCGAAGCCCCCAGTACCCAGAGGCAGGTGGGAACCCCAGCTTTCCTTTGCACTCCCATACTACGGTGACAAGGGCCAGTCTAATGCTAATCCCCAGTGTGCTTCACCCACTGAGTCCAAAGCACTTTATAAGGAAGTTGGTATCATTGGTTCCACTCGTCACATGGGGAAACTGAGGCACGGGGCTGGGACACTAAACTAGTTTTTTAAAAATCCAAGTCTCCAGCTCTTGTGGTGGCAGAGAAGATCTCGAAAACATGCCTTGGGTGTGACCACAAGGCTCAGAAACGAGAGGGCAAATAAAAAAATAACTGAGTATTTATAGGTGTGCAGTGTTGCTGTAGCTGTGTTAGTCACAGGATATGAAAGGGAGACCAGGTAAGTGAGGCTGATCCCAGAAAAGATAGTATCTCACCTATGTTGTCTCTCCCGTGTTTATATATATATATATATGAAGAATCTCACGATTTTTGAGCCAATCTCATGATGTGGGATCCTGACTTGTGAATCTTGGTGTCGCCGTTTGTGCTTACTGAAGGGCTGGCTGGAAAATATTTGCTGGGGAAAAAGTTCAAAAAAGATAAGAACATAAGAATGGCCCTACTGAGTCATCCAGCCCAGTATCCTCTCTTCTGACAGTGGCCAGTGCTAGGTGCCCTAGAGGGGATGAACAGAACAGGGAATCATCAAGTGATCCATCCCCTGCCGCCCATTCCCAGCTTCTGGCAAACAGAGGCGAGAGACACCATCCCTGCCCATCCTGGCTAATAGCCATTGATGGACCTGTCCTCCAGGAACTTATCTAGTTTTTTTTTGAACCCTGTTATGGTCTTGGCCTTCACAATATCCTCTGGCAAGGAGTTCCACAGGTTGACTGAGCGTTATGTGAGAAATATTTCCTTTTATTTGTTTTAAACCTTCTGCCTATTAATTTAATTTGGTGACCCCTGGTTCTTGTGTTATGAGAAGCAGTAAACAAAACTTCCTTATCTACTTTCTCTACACCAGTCATGATTTTATAGACCTCAATCACATCTCCCCTTAGCCGTCTCTTTTCCAAGCTGGAAAGTCTCAGTCTTATTAATCTCTTCTCATACAGAAGCTGTTCCATAATCCTAATAATTTTTGTTGCCCTTTTCTGAACTGTTTCCAATTCCAATGTATCTTGGGATATGGGGGAAAAAATCATTTTTTAAAAATCTTTCCCTGGGAATTTTCAATTTTTTGTCAAATCAAAATGAATTATTTTCTTCTTTTGGGGACAGGCGGGTCCCCACCCATCCCTCTCTCTCTCCTTCTGCTCCGCCCACACTGGAAAAAGGAGGAGGGAAAGGAAGAAATGGGACAGATCCTCCAAAAAAACCCCAAACAAACAAACCCCTGAACATTTTCCATTGTGATTCAAATTAACTGGAAACTTTTCATTTTGATGAAGAATGGAACTTTCCCCCAGTATATGTCTGTCCCCTTTGAAAAGCGGCTTTGCCTTGCTTGAAAAAGCTTTTCTGATGGGAAGAAATCTCAGCAGCTCCATCTCACAGTCACAGGAATAGCCAGAATCAAACCAAAGGATTCATTAGCTCCATATCCCCCAGCCTAACACACCAGATGAGACCTGTGGTCCAGTGTAGCTGGGGAGCCTGTCTCCCTGACAGCAGCTGCTGCAAAGGGACATGTAAGAATCCCTGCAGCAATGGGTGAACTTGCCCCCACAGACCATCCCCTCCTGACCCCAGCAGTCAGAGGTGGGCTTATGCCCTGAAGCTTGAGGGTTTATAGCCTTGTTATTGGTTAAGTCATAATGTTTAAAGCAGCCCAGAGGAATTAGGCACCTAAATGCATTTCAGTGAGGTTCAGGTGCCTGGCTCTGTAGCAGTGCAACACCACACGCACACGCACGCACACGCACGCACGCCATCTGTTCTGGGACTGAGAGTGGCATTCCATCCCTGTGGTCCAATCCATTCTGGGCTCTTGTTATGCTGAAAGGTGCTGAGGGCTGCCCCACCAGGGGACTCTCTGATCCAAAGGCAACCCCAGACTCTCTTTCAGACTCAAAGGAAGGAACAGCTAAGCCCCTTTGGGTACGTCTACACTGGAGATCTGACGTGGGCACTGAGATGTGTTTAAGCCCAATCCCGCCTGCCCATCACACACAAAGCCCTCAGGCACTTTCTTGTGCGTCCTCAGATCACGCATTGCTGGCCGGGCCAGGTGCCTCGGTACAGACTTATTCCCTGTTGTAGGGCGTCTCCGTCCAACACTTCGCCCTAAGAACATAGATAAAGCCCAGGGAGCTGGACTCACATTTGGCTAGGCTGCCAATGGCAGGTAGGAGCAAGAAGTCTATACAATGGAGGCAGTGCCCAAGGGACATGGTAGGTCAGAGTTGAGCTGTGCAGGCTGAAGGGTTTCCAGAGGCCGGGGGTAGGGAGGTGGCACGCAGCCTGTGTGTGTTGGCTGCTATAAGCCAGGGGAAGCAGTTGCGTGACCTGGAGAGGAAGCAGAGAGGCTGGTTTCTTGGGCACAGAGCTGCCGGAGGAGCAGACGTGGGGACTTCAGAACGAGGAGACTCTCTGCTGTTGTTTGTTTCTCCTGCGTTCAGGGGGACAGGATTCTGTGGCCACCTTCTGTAAGTAACCCAGATTGCACCAAAGACTCTCTCTGCTCATAGTCTCCCAATTTTCCTCTGACTGGGACTCAGCCAGACTCCAGATATTGGCAAACTGCTGGGATCAAAGAGCAACAGCCCTTCCCACTGCTGATAAGGGGAGGTGGCCCCACCGATGGCATCTGTGACTTGAATGCCAACTGGCTAGGATCTGGGCCAAGAACCCACAAACTCACTACTCAAAGAGCTGCATTCAGGCCTTGCCTGAGCGGAGGGTTTGTCCCGTGTTGCAGCCATCTGTGTGGCTACACCTGTGCAGAGAGGGGAATCCATTAGCAGCTCCAGTGCCAACAGCAACTGTGCCTTGCTGCGCTGCCACTGCTCTCCCAGGCTGGCACCAATCCGGTGACCTGCACCTGCCATCAGCGGCGTCTTGGCCTCACACAGGCAGACTCCAGGCTTTGGCTCTGTGCCCTTCCCCGTTCCGTGGCCAGCAGTGGCGGCAGCCTGAGCTTTACGCCAGGCGATTCCAAGGAGAGGCACGTTTCCCTTCCAACTTGATTTACAGCCCAGGGTGGACATCAGTGGCGAGCGGCCTGGCTTGGAGCACCCGGCAGCTGCGGTGAAAGGGTTTGCAGCTGGCATTTAAAAGCAGCAAGGAGGGAACCGGAGTTCCAGGCAGCTGGCATTTACCTGCGTCGCTGTGTGTTGGGGGGGCTGCGCCCGCAGCTTGGAGTCGTTAATAAACCAGGTGATGGAATAGTTAATCTCCATCCAGCAGGAGAGTCCCCTCAGCTCTAGAACTAAGGCCAATGGTGCGAGCCGGGCTGTGCGGCGGGATGGGAAAGAGTCTAAAACAGCTGCCCTCACATTCCTCTCGGAGCAGCACGGTCAGCCCAGGGCTGTTTCCAGGACTCCGTCGCTCTCTTGCCCACAACGCTGCATGCTAGCAGGGCGCGTTCCCTCTGCGCCAGGCTGCTACAAACTCGCCAAGCCTCGCAGCTCCCTGGAGAAGCCAAGTGGCACTAGGATCACCAGACTGGGGAGGGAAACTGAGGCACTGAGGGGGCAGAGACTTGCCCAAGGTGAAATGGTTGATCACAGGCAGAGCAAGGAACAGATGCCAGGTCTCCTGAGACCCAGCCCCCTCTGCTGTGACCAGTAGACCCCACTCCCCTCCCACAGCTGAGAATAGGACCCAGGAGTCCTGACTCCCAGGCCACCTGCAACCCTGCTTTACTCATGAGATGCCATTCCTCTCCTGTGATGGGTATAGAGCCCAGGATCCCTGACTCACAGAACCCCTGCTCTAACCTCTGGATGCCACAGCTGAGAATAAGACCCAGGAGTCCTGGCTGCCAGCCCCTTGCTCTGCCAAAGCTAGGATGGGAGCTCAGCGCTCCCCATGGCCTCTGTTCAGCTGTTTCAGGTCTACTGTGTAATCGGCTACAGACGGGACTCCCCACATACCCTGTGCTCAGATCCCTGGCCAGGGGACATGCTGTAACCCCCCAGATACTGGGCAGGTGGGGGTTCCCCTGACCCAAGGGAAGATCAATTTTCTCTATCACCCTCTTCCAGCCCAGGAGCAAGGGTGTCACTATTCCGAGTGTTATGGCAGCCCCTAACGGGCCTAGCCCCATCATGCCGGCTGCCCCACACCCACAGAGCGGGGGGACCAGACCATGCTCCTTCTGTTACACAGCCCAGGGATCTGGAGTGACTCGCTCATGGGGCTGAGAACTGAGAACCGGTCTCCAGGGTCCTGGCCCACTGCCTTAACCACAGCATCCTCCTTCCTCTCCTATGCAGAGGCTGTGTCCGGGCCCGGGGAGGGGGAACCTGCCCAGAGCCTTCATGTGCTCCAGCAATCCTGGCTCAGCACAAGTGACTGCCACTGATGGGCGTAATTTACATTTGATCACCACCACCCCCTGCCCATCCCCGGGGAAGGTTTGAACCCAATTATCTCCGTCCCAGACTCAGAGAGGAGCCCTGATCTGTTTGGGAAACACGACAGCTCTCCCACTCTCAGGCTCCACCGTGACCTTCCATTGAGGTGACCTGAAATGAATTAAACTGTCAGATCAATACCCAGCCCACATCCATCTGCTAGCTCCACATTATTACCTCTCCATTCACTCGCTACCTCTCCACCTAGCCAGCCCCCCTCTCCCCATTATCTCTCTGTCCGTTATCTATATATCTAGTCATTTTTTGCCTCTCCCACCAAAGGCTGACCTCTCCCATCCCTCCAGCATTATCTCACTCTGCTCTGTATCTATCTGTCTTGCCTTGTCTGTCCAGTATGGATCTCAGCAGCGCTGGGAATACAAATGCAAGTCCTTTAAGCGGATTATATCACTGCTCTTCTTAAAGCACTGACAGATTTTTGGCTGGGGGGGTGGGAGGGGTTCTTGGCAGGAGCGGCGCCAGGGTTTTTGGCACCCTAGGTGGGGGTCCTTCCGCACTTTCGGTCTTCGGGGCACTTCTGCGGCAGGTCCCAGAGCGAGTGAAGGACCTGCCGCAGAATTACCGCCCAAGACCCGGAGCACGAAAGGACCCCCCCGCTGCCAAATTGCCACTGAGGCGGGCAAAATGCCACCCTCCCAAATCCTGGCACTCTAGGCAACAGCCTAGGCTGCCTAAATGGAAGTGCCGGCCCTGATTCTTGCAGACTTGAAGCACCCGAGAAGTTTCTGTCCCCACGCTGTGACATAGGCAGGGCTACATCCTTCTGACTTCAGTGTCGCATGCAGCAATATGGCCCGTTGACGCTGATAGAGTGGTGCCCATTCACACCAGCTGGGGATCTGGCCCGTTGACTCCGATAGAGCGGTGCCCATTCACACCAGCTGGGGATCTGGCCCGTTGACTCCAGTAGAGCGGTGCCCATTCACACCAGCTGGGGATCTGGCCCGTTGACTCCAGTAGAGCGGTGCCCATTCACACCAGCTGGGGATCTGGCCCGTTGACTCCGGTAGAGCAGTGCCCATTCACACCAGCTGGGGATTGGGCCCGTTGACTCCTGTAGAGCGGTGCCCATTCACATCAGCTGGGGATCCGGCCTGTTGACACCGATAGGGCAGTGCCCATTCACACTAGCGGGGGATCTGGCCCGTTGACACCAATAGAGTGGTGCCCATTCACACCAGCTGGGGATCGGGCCCGTTGACGCCGGTGGAGCTGAGCCCATTCACACCAGCTGGGGATTGGGCCGGTTGACGCCAATAGAGCGGTGCCCGTTCAAACCAGTTGGGGATTGGGCCCACTGATGCCGGAGGAGCTGAGCCCATTCACACCAGCTGGGGATTGGGCCCACTGACGCCGGTGGAGCTGAGCCCATTCACACCAGCTGGGGATCGGGCCCATTGACGCTGGTGGAGCTGGGCCCATTCACACCAGCTGGGGATCGGGCCCATTGACGCCGGTGGAGCTGGGCCCATTCACACCAGCTGGGGATCGGACCCGTTGACGCCGGTGGAGCTGGGCCCATTCACACCAGCTGGGGATCGGACCCGTTGACTCCGGTGGAGCTGGGCCCATTCACACCAGCTGGGGATCGGTCCCTTTGACTCCGGTGGAGCTGGGCCCATTCACACCAGCTGGGGATCGGACCCGTTGACACCGGTGGAGCTGGGCCCATTCACACCAGCTGGGGATCGGGTCCTTTGACCTTGAGGGCGCCAGGCCCATTGACATTGGCTGGGGAGCTGCTCCGTATCCCCTGCCTAGAACTGATCCAGGAGAACCGCGTGGGGAATGACGGGAGGGGCGAGGAAATGAAATGAACGGCCCCCGATCCGGGGGCCTGGGTCTTTGAAACTCGCTGCGTGCGGCTAGCATAATGAAGGAGGGTTTGTACCGGCTCTTGATCATTAATCGGCCTTTCAGCATCGTGGCCGTGCTCCTCGCCCGACTCATCCCCCCGCTCGGTGGTTTGTGGCTGGATTGGCGCACAAGTGGCCCCCAGCTGGGTCCCTTGACTGACACCGCGGGGCCCGGCTGATTGGGATTGTCAGAGGAACTAATTGATCTGGACACCACACGTCTGCTTACAGAGCAGGGGAATGAACGCAAAGAGATCATTTACATCTGAAAGGGGGGACACCACTTGGGAGCAGCCTCCGTTCAGTGGCTGCACAGGCTGGGAGCTGATGGAAGTTTCTGGCTTTACCGCCTGCTCCGGATCAGCTCAATTGGTGCGGATACCAGGTGTCCATGGGATCCACACAGGTAGCATTCTGCCAGTAGGGTTGTTGTGGCTAGTGGTTAAAGCACAGGGTTGGCGTTTAAGAGACATGAATGCGAATTGTGGCTCTGCCATAAATGCTCTGTGTGACACGGGGCACATCGTTTACCTGAGCTGTGCCTCAGTTTCCCCACCTGTAAAAGGCGGGTGATAGTTCTTCATTGTATTGCAAACTCTGTGGGCCCAGAGGCTGTCTGTCACCAGGGCTTTGTCTAGACAAGGATTAAAGGGCTGTTACCAATGTGTTTTAACCGTCCAGTGGAGCCAAGCTGATTGCTTGTAATATAGGTAGGGCCCTACCGCATTCACAGCCGTGAAAAACATGTCACGGACCAGGAAATCAGACCTTCCTCTGTGAAATCTAGCTATTGGAGGGGCGGAGGAGGGGCAGAGCTGGGGGCACCCCCGCTGGGACTGCCTACCGTTCACCAGGCTCCAGCTACTAGTCGCCTTGGGAGGGACCGGATTTCCTCTTCCTCTGCGCGGCCAACTTTGGGGGAAGATCAGACCCACCTCCGGGTACCTCCCCAGCTGCAGGAAGCTCTGTGGCTCTGCTGCCTTCAGACTCCAGAAGTGAGGGGGGCAAACCCCCTACATCAACTTTGCGAAACCCCCCCCCACACACACACGGTCCCCTTTTGGGTCGGGACCCCCATGGTTAAACACCATGAAATTTCAGATGTAAACATCGGAAACCATGAAATTGACCAATTTAAAAACCCTCTGGCTGTAAAATTGATCAGAATGAACCATGAACTCGGTAGAGCCCTAAACATAGGCTAAGCTAGGCTCTGCCCATGTCTGTAGCTCAACCATTTTAATCATCCCAACTCTCATCAGCAGCAGATCGCAAAGCACTTTACAGAGAAGGTTGGTGCCATTATCACCAGTTTACAGATGGGGAAACTGAGGCACGGGGAGGGGAAGGGACTTGCTCCAGGTCACCCAGCAGGCCTGGTGACAGAGCCAGGAATAGAGCCCATATCCCCAGACTCCCCCTGCAGTACTCCAGCCGCGAGGAAAGGCTGTCTAGCACGCATTAAAGGAGTATCAGCGCGTCTACACTCAACTTTTGAACCCTGTGAGTTACCCTAACTCTAACCTTTAAATCCTAGCCTGGAACACACGGCTGCGCCCCTGCAGCGCTCTGTGGCCCTGGCTCTTGAGTGGGGCCTTGAGATTCTCCCATAACATGCATAATACTAACCCCCTCCAAAGGCAGACTCAGGGCCTTTCCTGGGAGCCGCATACCCAGACTGCGGGCTGAGTGCACAAGAGCTGGATTGTGGACGGCTGCTTTTTATTTTTTAATTAAACCCACTTCCTGCCCCTTTGTTCTGGCTTCCTGTCCCCTTGAGACTCCGGAGCCAGAGTTTTTTCTTAATTCTGGGGCCTGCGAGTGGCAGGGAGTCGAGCCAGGCCTGTTGGCTCACCCAGGTGGTGTCACCGCACTGAAGGGGGTTTGTCCACACTCCTCAAAGGGGGATTACACTGAGGTGAATCTGGAGGGACCATTCAATGAGGTTACTGTGTTTTCCACCACTGTGGCGGAGAGTCTACACTCTCGCTAACACAGACGGGCCAGCGTGATCTCAGTTACACTGGTGTAAGTGGGGAGTCAGTGGAATCACTGTGACAAAGTGGGACTGTTCTTAATGTGTCCTCTGAATACTGTGTGGGTGCCTCAGTTTCCCCTATGCATTTCTTAAGTCTCCAGTGTGCATAAATGGCTGACACTCTGTCTCCTGGCAACAAATGGCCGGGGCCCGTCCCCTCTGCAAGGGAATAGCTAAAGGTGAACACAGAGATCAGGTGACTACCTGGCCTGGGAAAGAGACAAAGGCTGGAAAGGAGGGGCTGGAGGGGGTTTCAGTATGCAGCTGGCTGGGGATGGGAAGTGAGGGACAGGATTGTCTGGCTGCTGGGCCCAGAATGGACCTGGCTGAGGGATCCTGTTCTCTGGACCTACAAGCTCTGTTTAGCCCGTGTTCCTGTCATCTAATAAATCTCTGTTTTACTGGCTGCTCAGAGTCACATCTGACTGCAAAGTGGGGTGCAGGACCTGTGGCTTTCCCCAGAACCCCACTGGAGGACTCGCTTGGAAGCGCACGAGGGGCAGAGGATGCTGTATGCTCCAAGGTCAGACCCAGGAGGTGAAGCCGAGTGAGCTTCTTGCCCTGAAGACAGTCTGCTCCGAGGGAGAGGAGGCTCCCCGAAGTCCTGACTGGCTTTGTGGGGAGCAGTTCCTAAGCATCGCCCAGGGACTCCGTGACAGTCACTCCAGATTACTTTGGATTTACACCAGGGAGCAGAAGCTGATCGTGCAGGGCGTGCAACCCATGGGTCATTCTGAGATACGTTACATGGTCCCTGCCGCCGGATCCTGTCACTGTTGGCGGATTGAGAGCAGCTGGCACCTTAGCTCAAGCCCCGAGCGGTCGGCTCTGGTGCTGGTTCAAGCCAGGCTGCTGGCCAGCTGAGCGGCTGCCATGTGTGATGGACAGGCGCGTTCACAGTGCTCATCTTCCCTGTTGTAAAGCTGCACCAGCAAGCTCTGGCATTTAACACAGTAAGCTGGGAAGGGAAAAGATCCTGTAGCTATTTGCATTTCGAAAGCAGCTTTGACTGGGGGACCCCACTGCGCTTTGCAGACATGGCTCATTAACTGTGAAGACCCCCTTGCAAGGCAGGAATGTCAGCATTAAGGGGAAACTGTGGCACAGACTTGTTTAAGATCAGCTGCTGGCAGAAGAACCCCAGAGTCCTGGCTCCCAGCCCACTGATTTAACCACTAGTGCATGCTGCCTGACAGCCTCAGCCTGCTAAGTGGTAACCAGGGAAGAGATGCCCAACCAGCAGTCCCTTTTCCCTGATGGGCTGCTGTGAAATTCCCTGCCCCTTTCTGTAACCAGCCGGCAAAAGCTGATTCTTTAACACTGATGTACTTATAAAGAGCTGCATCCTGTATTGGACAGTAGCCGCCAGCATTCCAGGGTCCCATTCCAAGCTCTGTGCTTAGTGGGCTGGGTGATCTTGTACTAGTCACTGCTCCATGCCTCAGTTTCCCCCCACCATCTGCAAAAGAAGGCTAGTGACAACAATGACACTTACACTACTTGCCGACTTCCCCGGAGTGTGCGGGGATTAGCTGAAGTCGGTAAAGTGCTGTGAAGGTGAAAAGACGCTCTCACCTCCCTCCCACGGGGGTTGTGAGCATTAATTAGCTGATGTTTGTTCAGCGCTTTGAACGCATCAATGTTGAGTGTCATTATTACTGTTTAGAGGCACTCGGTCTTATTGTCGCAGGTGGGGACTAGGACTCGGATGCCTGGGTTCTATTCCCAGATCCCGGGAGCCTTTCTCAATCCAGATTCCTACTGATGTGTGTGTGGAGGGGGGAAGGTCCTGAGTAAAAGCCCTCAGGGGGCTGAAGAAGCAGATCAAAAAGTCTTGTACTCCCGACTTGCACTGGCATAACAGGGGAACAAGCAACCAGGCATTAAGACAGGACCAGCAGTGACACTGACGATATTAACATACTGCATCTCCAGGCCCCTGCCTAACAAGCAGGGACTTCTGCTTATTTCATAGAATATCAAGGCTGGAAGGGACCTCAGGAGATCATCTAGGCCAACCTGCTACTCAAAGCAGGACCACTCCCCAATTAAATCACCCAACCAATTTTTGCCCCATACCCCTAAATGGCCCCCTCAAGGAGTTGAACTCACAAGCCTGAGTTTAGCAGGCTAATGCTCAAACCACTGCTAGTGGGAAGCTTCACCAGGACCAACCACCCCAGTAGGGCTCTATGATGGAATCACAGCACCTGTGGATCGGGCCACCGGGGGGGCTAACACACTTGATTGCACCGGCATCGGGTCACCGCTGGCACCTGCTGCTTTGCACCGGCTGAAGATTTGCCCTGCATGGAATGGCCTGGCCCCAGCTGCCCGATTGCCTCCTATGGGGCCCAGCTCCAAGGCGTCGCCTGGTCTAGCTCCGTTGACATCAACGGGAACGACGCAGGTTAGCCAAGGAGCGATCTGCTCCCGTGCTTCTGCCCGGCCAAGCGGCTCCGTCTGCCAGTGCTCACGACGGGGCAGCGACTGAAGGGGCCTGGGGAGGATGTATTGCCGCAGCGCAGACGGCTGATGGGAGGATTTGACTAGCAGGGACTGATGGCTTTCCAGGCCTCTCGCTTCTAATCTGGAGCTGAAGGGAAACGTGCGTTTCTGGACATGTCTGCAAGCCACCCTCATCCCCGCTGCCAAAGCCCATCCATCGACCACCCGTACACGGTAGGCTGCCCATCAAACAGCATTAGAGCCTCACTGGTGACGGACGGGCCTCGGGAACTTGGCCGACTCCGTGCACAGATTCTCTGGAGTCATTGGGAGCTGGTTGGAAAGTTCCTGGGGCTTTTCCCTGGCAAGAGCTGGGTGGGGGGCTCCCAGTTGGTGTGGAAAAGCTGATTCGCCACCATCCCACGCTTTGCACAGCAGCATGGGTAGCATTTCACGCCCACTTTGCACGGGGGCAGATGGCTGTACACGGGGTAGGCAGAGGGCGAATCAGGCCCAAAGTCCAGAGCAGCGGAGAACAGGTCCGTAGGAGAAGAGAGCCACCTCGGTGGGACTATTTCTAATCTCAGTCTGTGGGCACAGGAAGGGTGTGACGTTCTGTACCACATGGGAACACTCTACACGCCCACATTCATCCTTGTAAAATGATTGTGTGCAGGAGTAACACCAAGGTTTCTGGTGCTCTAGGCAGAATTCGGGAGGCAGCATTTTGTGCGCTCCTCATGTGGCACGCAGGAGCTTCTGGTTCCACTCCCGTCAAGCCGCCAAAGAAGGACCATCCGCTGAAATGCCACATGCGACAGTGGCAGTCACTGAGCTGCTCAATTGCCTGCTGCTGTTTTCCACGGCACGTCGGCAGAAGGTCCTTCTTCGGCGGTGTGATGGGAGCGGAACCGGAAGCTCCCAGGCGCCCTGTGGGGAAGGCACAAAATGCTGCCACTCGAATCCTGGCGCCCTAGGCAACTGCCTAGGTCTCCTAATGGAAGCGCCGGCCCTGATTGTGTGGGATCCAATGCCAAGTTTGCCATGTGGGGTGTCTTCAGAAGGCTCATGATGCACTGAGCATTGTTGTCATAGTGATGCTATAGTAATTGTTCTTACAGTAATGTTACAGGTTAGAGTTTCATCTATATAGTTCTGAGGCTGAAAATGTGTCTTCACGGTTTAAAATAAGCCCAGGCAAAAACCCTCCGAGAGCAGAAGGGCAGTTCACACCTCATCAGGGCATGTATGGGACAAACCCAGCCCAGCCTCACAGGAACAAAGGCTCTGTTGGACTCTGGAGGGAGTCACCCCCTTCCTTTGATCAGTTTGGGACTGGGATGAGGTAATGCTCACCTGACTCTGAAGGGAGGGGGGCAAAGCCAAGAGGGAAGAAAGGACAAGATAAAAGGGAGAGACATTTGCCATCCTCGCTCTCTCTTCCACCTCCAACTACAGACATCACCACCAAGCATCCAGCAGGCATAACTGGACACTCCAAGACGGAGGTTCCTAGGGTTGGGTCTGGGACTGGAGATATTGGCTAGTGTCATTCGGTTGCACAGTCCAAAGAGCAGCTGACATGCCAGAGGCTGTGCACGAACAGCCCAGGCGTGGGGCTTCTCACAGCAGAACGGGGTCAGGCAGGCTCCCAGAGTCCAGGATTGGAGTGACCTAGCAGATCATCGGGCCAGATAACACCAGAGGGGAACATCATAGAGGGTCAGGGTTTCTTGGAGGCTCCAGGTCTGGCTCTGGACAGATGCGATGTGTCCGCCCTCCCCACCGTGCTCCCCCCAGGCTCTAATTAGTCATTAGTGTTTTCTGAGTGCTCCATTGTGTTGATCCTAGAGGTCCTGAGGGCAGGAAACAGCCCCCTGCCCCAAGGAGTTTACAGCTAGGCCAGACAGGCTGGGAAAGTCAGGTGCTGATTGAGTGACTTGGGCGTGGTCTCTCCTCAGAGGTGTAAAATCCCGGTGAAATGATGCAATATCTATGTCTGGTTGGTTCAGGTTATGTTTGGGCTTGAGTGAGCGGAGAAGCCTGGCAGGGGACATCAGAGCTGATTATTAGAGGGGGAGTGGGTGGTGATCTAGGTTGTCTAACTTGTCCCATTACAAACGCGTTTAGGAACCTCTCCCAGCTCCAGTGTTCCTTTGAGAGCTGGCTCTGGGGACATCCTGGGGCCAAGGAAGTGCCTTTTCTTTGTCCCATGCAATTCCCTTCTCAGCTTTGGCTGAGATCTGAAAGGGTCAGAAATCACCGGCACCCTTCCGTGCTTGCCTCCCTCAGGGCGCAGGTTGGCAGCCTGGCAAAATAACGACCTGTTCTAAGGCTGGGTTGGCGTCGACACCAAAGCACTGAGAACAGATATGAGGAACTGTAGCAGGGCGGGTGGCAGTATAAAGAGAGACAGATCTGGCATTGGGCCCCCGCTGGGATAATAGCTTTCTCCTGCTGCTAGCTGCCAGAAGAGCTGGGGCTCAGGTGGAAGCAGCCTGTGGTGAAAACTAAGGGTTCAGATCCTCCAGATCAATGTTTCTTGTGGCCTGGCCCCGGTCCCTGAGATCTGCCTGGCACCGTGTAGGAAGGCAGCGCCAGCAAGCCAGTCCCTGGCATCGAAAAGGCTGAGAAACACTGCTTCAGCTGACACAGGGCATGGGGGCAGGGGCGCTCGCCCTTGCACACAAGAACGTTTGTGTTTTCCCTTAATAAAAAAGCCTGTCTAGAAAAGGTCCATTATTTATGTGGCAAAGTCAAGTACTCGAGAGCCAGGGGATGCCAGATTTACAATTGCTGAAGCACTTCTGGTGCATGTGCATTACCAGGCAGTATTTCACTGCAGCGTCCATGCTGGGTTTTTTGCACCGGGCCCATGCTTCATTTGAAGCTCAGGGTGGCCACACAAGGGGGCCAAAGTGGCACCCAGACAACCCTAACTCTCACCTTTCCTACCTCTCGAGGGCTTTGCCACCTAAACAACCTTCTTCTAACATTGATGCAGTTTCGTCACAAGATTGGCCATTTCTCCAGGATGACCTTGCCGTTAAGCCACTGGACTCAGGAGTTCTTGGTGCCGTTCCTGGCTTTGCCGCAGACTCCTGGGTGACCTTGGGTAAATCACAGCGTTTCCCCGTGCCTCAGTTTCCCCACCTGCAACATGGGGATGATCCTCCTTTCCTTGCCTTGTCTGTTTGGACCGTGAGCTCTTGGACGCAGGGACAGTCTCTCACCCTGTGTCTGAAACGCCCGGCACAACGGGGCCCTCAGCTCGGTTGGGGTCTGTGCAGCGCCTGGCACAATGGGGCCCTGATCTTAGCTGAGGTCTGTGCAGTGCCCGACACAAAGGAGCCCTGATCTCGGTCAGGGTCACTTCCACACCCAGTAAAATGGGGCCCTGATCTTGGCTAGATGCTACTGGAATGTAAATAATAATACCAAGGGTGGAGGGACATGAGGCGGGGCCAGACTCTCCTCGGCTGCAGTAAACCAGTTCAGCTCCAGCGATGGCAGCAGAGCTTTGGTGACAGACTCTGGCCCTGTGGGTTTTTCCAGCCTGCCTGGATCAAGATCCAACATGAAACTTGAAGAGGAGGAAATCAGCTGCACCCCAGACGCACTGGCGCGTTGCCCTGATGGCGTCAGAGAGGATTCCGGCTGGCCCCCCCCGTGAGCATGGAGGATAGCCAGGGGCACTGGCTTGTGATGGGAATCCACTGGCCTGTGGTTGAGGCTTCATGGTTCCCCGCTGCTGAGCCGGGAGCAATCCAGCCATGCAGACTGAGCAGCTCACTGCGGGACGAACCCAGCCTGTCTCGGTGACGGCTGGATCTAGGCTGGGTGCACCCAACGGAAGCATGAATAGGTGCTGAGTGTTCAACATCCTACGCTGCAGGGACCTGCGGGCTGCTGCTCCAGCAACACGTCTTTCACTTCCCAATATACTTTGCTGGAAGCAGGCGTGTCTCAGGGGAGGGAGCACAGGTGAGCTGGGCAGAGTGAACCACAGATGAGGGACGTGTGCCAGGAGCTGCAGGGCTCTGAATGGAAGCCAACACTTACTCTTGGCTGGGGCATGTGCATCACCACTGCCCTCTGCTGGAGGGAACCATAATATCTCCTCTGTGTGTCATAGACCCCAATACTGCTCATGGAGATTCCCCTTTAGCTCAGGGAGCTCAGAGCTGAGGGTGTGGTCTGCTGGGGAGGGCAACTATAGCCTGGAGTCCAGGACCTTCCCTCTGGGAATTCTTAAGTCACAAGCTGCTCCTGTTTAGCTTCCTTCATTCTGAGATCTCATAGCTCTTGGAGGGAGGAATTTAGCATCCTGTTATTTCAGAGGGGGAAACCGAGGCACCGAGCAGGGACATGACTTGCTCAAGGCCACATAGCAAAACAGTGGCAGAGCTGAGTATAGAACTTATAAGTAGTTCCCTCCTCTAACCACTAGCCTGTGCGGAGTTGGGACTGGGAACCCAGAAGTCCGAGCTCCAGTCTGTTTTCCATCCAGACCTGAGACTAGGAACCCAGGAGTCCTAGCTCCCAGTCCACACTCACATAGAGTTCATACTCAGAACCCAGGAGTCCTGGCTCCCCGTCCATGCTCCGTCTGGAGCTGAGGCTAGGAACCCAGGAGTCCTGGCTCCCCATCCATGCTCCGTCTGGAGCTGAGGCTAGGAACCCAGGAGTCCTGGCTCACAGTCCATGATCCCACACCAACCCCAGGGCTTGTTAAACAGGCACCTTCCAGTGAAGCTTAAGCCACAAAAAGGGGGACACACAAAAGGATGCGAAATCACCCTTAGACGCTACAGCATTTGACGCAACCAACCCAGGGTCCCTTTAAGACCCGGCAGGATATTAACTTCTGAAGACGCTGATGGACAGATTTTCCCACTCCTTCCCCCACTATTTTTTGACTCAGACATTTCGCGGTAAACGTGAAAATACTCTGAGCCCAGCTGAAGGCAAAGGATCCCCGCTGGCTAGTAAGTAAGGGGGCTGTTTGTTTACAAGGGGATGTCTTTGATGTAGATAATTAAATGTTGCCCCCTTCCCATAGGAATTAATTGTCCCTGACGAAGGTACTTGCGAGAGGAAATGGAAGCAGCAGCAGGGGGTTCCAGACGAAATATATTCCCTTTAATTTTCGTCGATGATGCTCCGGGCCAGTGGAGATGTGTAAATAAGTCCAATATTGGAGATTAATGGGCGTTTAGCCTTGTGAAATTAACAACACTCCAGCAAATCTACAAAATACTGTCCTTGGCTGATACAACTCCCTCATTCTGCATATTTCACCTCTCCTGCAGCATGGAGGGGCGTTTAAACAAGGTGATAATATCACGGCTTTGCTCTTAGCCAAGGCTTTTCAGTAGTAAATCGCCATGCTCGTGACAAAGGGTTCACAGATGGAGAAACTGAGGCCCAGACAGGGCAGCTCCAGGTCGGCCAGGTGCAGAGCCAGAAATAGAAAGCAGGTCTCTTACTGCCTGTTTAGTGCTCTGTCCACTAGGCCGCAATGCCGGCGTCGTGCAGGGTGGCAGGTATGCCCCCCAGGAGCTCCAGGGTCTGCTTCTCCAGCGTGCAAAGGTTTGGCACCCGTGCAAACGCGGGTGCAAGATGCTCCGGTCGTGCGTTAGCTCCCGCTTGGCACGGGTAGAAATGGGAGCTGGCGGGATGAGGAATCGGGAAAGCCCTCTCCATCCTCCTTCTCCAATTGAAGTGATACCTGCCAAGCGTCAGGCGCGGCACTATTTACCAACACACTCGGGCCTTAATGATAGCTCTGGCCTGCAGCTTCACGAGGGGCGGGGGAGAAAGTAAAAAAAACCGTCGTGTCCCTTTAAATAGACCAGAGAGGGAAACCCAGATTCCAGAGAGTTGTGAGAGAGAATCAGTCATCAGAAGCGGGGTAGAAGGCTGCTGGCCAGTATCTAGGGCATTAGTAGGGCCCTACCAAATTCAGGGTCAATTTCATGGTCATAGGATTTTAAAAATCGCTAATTTCATGATTTCAGCTACTTAAATCTGAAATTTCACAGTGTTGTAATTGCTGGGGTCCTGGCCCAAAAAGGAGTTGTGCATGTGGGGAGGGGGTCACAAGGTTATTGTAGGGGAGGTTGTGGTTCTGTTACCCTTACATCTGTGCTGCTGCTGGCGGCGGCGCTTCCTTCAGAGCAGGGCAGCTGGAGAGCGGCGACTGCAGGCCGGGAGCCCAACTCTGAAGTCAGAGCCATTGCCACCAGCAGCGCAGAGGTAAGGACGGCATGGTGGGGTATTGCCACCCTTACTTCTGCACTGCTGCCTGCAGAGCTGGGCCCTCAGTCAGCAGTTGCCACTCTCTGGCCACCCAGCTCTGAAGGCAGCGCAGAGGTAAGGGTGGCAGTACCACGATCCCCTGAAATAACCTTGCGACCCTCCTGCAGCTCCCTTTTGGATCAGGATCCGCAATTTGAGATCTCCCCCATGAAATCTGTACAGTATAGGGTAAAAACACACAAAAGACCAGATTTCACAGGGGGAGACTAGAGTTCACGGTCCATGACACGTTTTTCATAGCCGTGAATTTGGTTGGACCTCTAAGCATTAGACATGGGTTCAAATCTCTGTGTGACACTGAATGAGTCACTTAGAGACAGATTTTTGACATCAACAGGAGCTAGGGGGCTAAATACCTGTAATGGTCCGATCCGGCTTCACTCCCTGCCTCAGTTTTCCTAGCTGTGCAATGGGGATAATGGCCTGCCTGACCTCACAAGCAGCAAAGAATCCTGTGGCACCTTATAGACTAACAGACGTTTTGGAGCATGAGCTTTCATGGGTGAAGTGGGTATTCACCCACAAAAGCTCATGCTCCAAAACGTTTGTTAGTCTATAAGGTGCCACAGGATTCTTTGCTTCTTTTACAGATCCAGACTAACATGGCTACCCCTCTGATACTTGACCTCACAAGGGAGCTGTGAGGATAATTACTTTAAAGACTAGGTGCTGCTCTGGTATTACAATGATGGAGGCCAGGGTAAGAACTACATGGTCCCTGCCTCAGGCTCTCAAAGGTATTTCGGTGCCTAACTCCCATAGATATGGAAATGTGCCCCTCAGTGAGCCCTGCAAGGTCACGCAGGGAGTCTGCATGAGTAGTGCCCTGCACTCGGTGCTCCCATGTCCCAGGAGAACAGATTTCAGCCTGAAGCGAGGCCCCAAAATCTCTCTGACTCTGGATGTGGGCCCAGAGCCCTTGCAGTAGACTGGCGAGGGAAGGGCAGCGAGAGTGGGCAGGGAAGGGATCGCACCTCCAGAGATGGCCCGTGTCCCTTTAAATGGATCTGGTGCCCGAGGCCCAGCGAGCAATCACTCAGCAAACAACCCGCTCAGCAGCAGCCCTGCACAGCCCTTCGCGGCAGGCTCCTCAATTGCCTCCATTTGTCCACCTGTCAAGACCCCGTTCCGCGCTGACGAGCCGCCATTGCTGATCATTTATCGCTGTGAAAAATCCCCCGACGTGTGCAGCGTGTCTGAGCGGGCGGATCGGCGGTGATGGGAGGGGACGAGTAAAGCTAACCTGGCAGCTTGGTTTGCAGGCTGGGGTGAACGGGTTCCAGCTGCCAGGGCTGACTCCCCCGGCTTGGGGCTTCCCCAGGGGCCTGTCGAGCCAGCAGAAGGAAGCCGGGGTGGGCAGGGGAGGACGGCCTTGGCAGAGCTCACCAAGCTTCACGCCGGTTCAGATTTGCTCCTTTGGGGGGATGGGAGAGCAAACGGTTAAAGAACAAGCCGTGGGGCAATCAAGCGGGGGGAGGGGGATCAGCCACAGTGGGCTGGGAGGGGGGGAATACTGGAGAGGGGCTGGGAGGTGGGAGATCTAAGTTTAAATCCCAACTTTTTCTACTGAATCTGTGCGTGATCTTGGCCCTGCTGCACCGCCTCTCTGGGCCTCAGTTTTCCCCATCTGTAGACGAGGGGTAGGGATCCTTCTCTTGCCTGTTTAGACTGGGAGCAATCTGAGTCTGGGCAGCAATGGGGCCTCTGGGTGCTACCATCATGCCCCTAATAATGGGACCCTCAAATTCAGCTTCTCTCAGATCTTGCCTCCCGCTGGCCCACATGTTCCCCGCCGCCTCGCTGCCAGCACAGGATGAGAGACATGCGGGGCAGAGTCTGTGTTCCCAGAAGCCAGCTGGCTCAGCCGGTCTCGCTGGGACCCTGGGGGGCAGGTTACATGAGAAGCCGCAGCCAAGGCCAGGTCAGCCGACCCCCTCAGCGCTGAGGCCAAGGCTGCTGTCCTCTCAGGGCTGCAGTTCCCGTCCACCCTGTGCCAGCTCTGGGTCCCCTCCAGGCAAATGGCAGTGCGGCAGATCTTCCCATTTGGCCCAGTGCCTCCCGTCAAACGCCAGAGGAACAAGCCCTGGTGGGCTAGCGCAATAGAAGCTGGCAGTCAGAACTCTTGGGTTCCCTTCCTGATCCTGCCACTGACTCAAGCTGTGACCTTGGGCGGGTCCTTCCCGGCTCCCCGTGCCTCAGTTTCCCTCCTATGCTCACAGGATAAGAGTACTCACCCTCCTCCATCAGGCGCTTGGAGAACAAAGCATGGAAGCACAAAGCTCCCTTAGAGCTGGACCAGAGCCAGCAGCCCAAACGCTTCTGAATTCTGGGTCCGGAGACCCCACTCCAAGTCCTGCTCCAAACCTCATCACAGCCGGATACCCCCGACACAGAGGGGCTGGGGTCAAACTCCGGCTCAGGGCCTTCCTCTGCTCTGGGGATGGGGCTGGGGATAGACCCTGGGCTGGTCAGTAAACGGGAAGGACGCCACTTTCTTGGGGGGCTGGAATCTTTGGGGCTGGTTCTCTCCTGAGCCCAGCGTAAATCTAGAATAACTCCATTGGCATGGGGGGGGGGTTTACGGGTAGACGCAGATCAGGCCCTTTGCATCCCCAGCAAGTGACTCTGAGCTTTGGCCCACGTCTCCAGAGGGGCATAGACACCCGCTTTGCCCCTGACCTGCCCTCCTCTCCTCCACTCCCGAGGCTGGGTAGCCAAGGGCCATCTCTGTCTGCTGGTCCCCAGGCTCCGCTTAGCAGCCACCATGGAAGATTTTGGCAGCAGGGGGCCGTGGAGACGGAGGGTGCGTTACGGGAGTTCATTAGCATCTTGGGAAGATAAATGGATCATAAACAGCCTGGCCCCGAGTGATTTACGAGCTTCCTCCCATGGTGCGATAATTCCAGTGACACTGCAATTGACCTAGATGGGTAACTATTTTAAAGGGGACAAATATATATGTAAATACAACATCCGCCCACGCGTGCACCTTGCACACAAAGGCTACGTGCGCGGAGTGTTGCCATGGCAAAATCAAGCCCCCAAATGTTGGGAAACGTCAGAATTAAGGTTAAAGCAGCAAAGAATCCTGTGGCACCTTACAGACTAACAGATGTTTTGGAGCATGAGCTTTCGTGGGTGAATACCCACTTCGTCAGATGCAACAAGGTTGCCAGTAACTCTGTGGGGAGGGCGCCTGAATGGAGTCTAGGGTGAGTTTTGCTGCCAAACTTCCAGCGTCTGCACTGCACGTGCGCAAACTGAGATTTCCTTGGGGTACATTTTCATAGGAAGAGCAAAAGGCACATCCTCAGCCCCAGGGGCGGGAGGCTGAAGCTTCTCAGTGAAACATATGTAAGATGGGCCAAAACAATGTGGTGTTTTTGCTAGTCTCATTCTGGGAAACGGCTGAAACGTTCCCCCAAAATGTACCCTGAAGCAGATGCCCCGCGTGGGAAACCTCCGGCCGAACAGCTGACGTTGGGCAAAGTTATAAGCAAACTTGCCAAACTTCAAGCAAGGTCTTGTCAGACAACCTTAACTAGAGGCCACGCCACGAGCTGGGCCTGGAATAGACACAGCGCAGCTCCGGGAGCCCGGCTGGCAGGACGCAAAGGAAACCTGGCAGCACAGTCAGCGCTGGAGCAGAGGGGACGGCAATGAGATTAAGGCGGAATGGGCTTGGGGCTGGAATTGAATTACCAGCCCCAGCTAATCCTGCTTCCAGGAACCTAATTAGATTGTTTAAATGCTCCGCGGGAGCAAAGGAAAGACCAGTTGGATTAATCTCCGAGCTAAGTGGACTCCACAGCTTTGCCGCCTGGCACACTGGATGGCTTTGGGGCAGGGCTCTGAGGGCTTATCCATTTCAGTTAGGGAGGTGGGGGTTGCTCCGGTTTCATTAGCAGTATAGGGCTTATGACACATGCTGGAGCAGCTCTGATCCCAGCAGGGGGCAGCGTTGCAGGCGTTGGAGCTGCATCCTCACCATTTCCAGCTCCCTCCTGGCATTTGACTTACCTCACTGGCTGGCGGCTCTTTTCTGTACCGTGACCCCTGCCCCGGAGTCTCCCTCTGCCACTGAGCCCAGGTGGAGCTGGGAAGACCCCTGCCCATTCAGCAATATGGGAAAGGCTGGGTGGCGTCACTGCACCCCGACCCTTAATTCCTTCTAGCCACCACAGGCGAGGGTGCCTGACCAGAGCCACTGGCTATGCCGGGACATTGCTGTTTGGCTCCTGTGCCACCGTTTAAATCCAGCACCTCATGCCCTTAAACACATGCACACACATTCCCCCCATGCACACGCCCCCGTGAACTCACACACGCCCATGCACCACACTGATGCACTTCAACACACATGTCCCCACATGTCCCTGACCCCATGTATCACCCCATCACCCAGACACACCCATGCACACAGACATGCATACATGTCCCCATGTTAGCACCCTCTGCACAGACCCCCGTGCACCGCCCTATGCACACACACTTGCTCACCCACCCCTTGCCTCCATGCTAACACAGCTTCTAGAGTCTGGGGCCCTGTTCGGCCCTTGGGGTCCCTGCTCGAGGCACCAACAATGCCAACTGTGGTGGCGGCTTTTGCAATGTGGACACCAGGCAGAGCCCCTCCAAACTCAGCTCCCACCAGGGCCAGCAAACAAGCGCTCCGGTCAGTGCCAGCCAGCGCTGGCTCCAAGCTTGGCTCTGGCTCCCATTCCCAGCCCCAGCATCCTGACCAAGCGGGATCCGCTGGGGGAAAGGGGGCAGGAAACCGCCAGCTTCAGCCTGGAAACAGGGTTTCCTTTTTGCCAGCGCCGCCAAGAACAAAACTGCGTCGGGCCCTCCCGCTCCAGGTGTCAGTCTCCCCATCCATCATGCTAAAACAATTAAATGCTGAAGCAATTAGCGCTCCGGCAATAAACAGCTGCAGCGCTATGTATGGCTTGGCTATATTACGCTCATCTATTAATATTACGCTGCCGAGACACTTACAGGAACCAGAGAGAAAACAGGTTGCGCAGGGGCCCCGTAGAAAGGGAGGTGGGAAAAACCATCATGATGCATTAAATACGCATCACGAGAGGGCAGCTGAAAGTCACCTGCGGGCATGGACAGGGGGAGGGATGGACGAGCAGAGAGGGGATGGGAGACACACCACCTTAGGGGGATGGTGCCCCAGGGCAGCTGACTCTGGAGGGACCAGGATCAGTCAAGATCCATCCATACTCTGCGCCCCTTCACCGATCTCAGCAGATGGCCGGGGGGGGATCAGGTTCCCCCTCCCCTAGCGAGCCCCTTCTTTGCACCATCCAGCCCTGGGAGCTGCTCCACCAACTGCCCAACCCTACACCCAAAGCCCAATGCCTTGTCCTGGATAAAGCCTTTTATGTGGAGAGGAGGCGGGGCTCTGTGTTCTGGGTGGGGCCAGGCCCCTTGGCTCCGCCCTCCTCCCCTCCCTGTATAAAAGGCAGGACCTGCTCCAGGCACCAGCATTCCAAGCAGATGCTTGGGGTGGCAATCTGCAAGGGGTGGCAGTCCCTGTGTTTTTGCCCCCAAGCAGTGCGTGCCAAATTGCAGCTGTGAATGGCGGGGGCAGTCTGTGTGCCATTAGGGGGGCACGCATGTTTCTGCGGTGGCTGAAATTGGGCGGCAGCCTCTATGTTCAGCTGCCCGCGGTGGCAATTCGGCGGCTTCTGTCTTCCGGCTGAAGACAGAAGCTGCCGCCGAATTGCCGCCCCCACGGAAATACGCATGGTGCCCTAACGGCACAGGGACTGCCCCCACCATCTGGCGGCAATTCGGTGCGCTGCTTGGGGCTGCAAAAACAGTAGAGCTGGCCCTGATAAAAGGGTCTGCGCTAAGTCTCAGGTGGCCCAGGGATCCTGGATTTCCCTCTGTGTCCCCTACCTCCACCACAGGGGTTTCCGGGAGGCTCAATTCCCCCATATGGGAGCCATGGAGCAAGTCTGGGGCAGAGGCCGGTAGTGCCGCCGGCCAGCTGGCCATCCGCATCCCACAGCTCTGCCACTGCCAAGACACTGTATCCTTCCAGTGCTGGGACTCCAATGCCCATCACAGCTCTGCCAGTGCCCCTCAATCCTGACCCACAGCCCCCTGCTATCCCAGCCCTGTGCTCCCCCCACAGCTCTGCTGGTGCCCCTCAATCCTGACCCGCAGCCACCTGCTATCCCAGCCCTGGGCTCCCCCCACAGATCTGCTGGTGCCCCTCAATCCTGACCCGCAGCTCCCTGCTAGCCCAGCCCTGGGCTCCCCACACAGCTCTGCCAGTGCCCCTCAGTCCCGACCTACAGCCCCTGCTATACCAGCCTCAGAGTTGGAGAAAGTGCCTGTGCACGCGGGGCATTGTGTAGCAGGGTGTCTGTGTGTTACCAGCCCATGGCCGGCTGCACTGACGGGCAGCGCATGTCTGTGGATTGCATGAGGTCTGCACTGGGGGCAGGGGGAGGCAATCCACTGCTGATTGTTTTCGCAAGACCGGGTTCTGTGTGTGCCCCCCTGTGTGTTGCTGGGGCATGGGCCGAGGGGGGGGGGGGCTGCACACAAAAGCCTGCATATTGCTGTGTGTATGCACACGGGGCAGGGGCACTGGTGAGCAGGCGTGCGAGCGCTGGGGCCTGTCGAGGGGGGGGCAGCGTGTCCCTGCGCAGCAGCCTGTGTCCCAGCTAAGTGGGATTATCTCTTTAATGGAGCTTACGCTCTATCTATAGGAAAGACATGGCCAAACCAGCACAAGGTGCTACCCTGTCCCCATGGGAACCTGCTGCTCCCCTGCCCCCTCCCAAGGGGAACCCGTTGTCTCCCCCCCATCCCCAGGGGAACACACACACCATCCACCCCCCAGCCCCAGGGAACACACTGCCCCTCATCCCAAGGGAACCACACTGACCCCCCGCCCCCTCCCCCAGGGGAACCTTCACACCTGGGTCCCACCTTACCCCATCCCCCGGGGAACCTGATGCCCCAATCTCCCCAGGGGAACCCACTGTCCCCCCTCCCTAGGGGAACCCACTGCTCCCCTTTCCCCTCCCCAGGGGAGCACACTGCCCACCCGCATCCCCAGTGGAACCCACTGTCCCCCCGCCCCCGCCTCAGGGGAACACACTGCCCCGCTCCCCAGGGGAACCTGCTGCCCCCCCACCCCCTCCCCAGGGAAAACCACTGCCTCTTTCCTGGGGACCTGTGTCCCTCTTGCTCACTGGCTGGCAGGGGTGGAGGGGGGGTTGTCCAGAGGCCTCTGATCACTTGAAGGAAGGCTTGAGCGGGGGAGGGGAGCAGATTAGCGTCCCAAGCTGTGCAGCCCCCAGCCCCTTCCCTTGCTGCATTCATGTGGCTCCCTGCCCCTCCCGGTCAGACCCCATGCAGCACAGCCAGGGTGTGCGGGGGGCTGAGATAATACAGGGACTCCCCTCATCCCTCCCACCCCAACTCTCCCTGCAAAGGGGGTTTGGGGGGGCAGGATTCCCCAGCATCGTCTGCCTCCTCCTGGCCCCCCCAGCGGTTGGAGCGCAGGCTCCGCTCCCTCCCGTCCGCCTGGCTTGGCTGGCAGCGCTAACGAGGGACCATATGGGCGGCTTGCATCAGCCTCCTGGTGCCCCTCGCCTCTCTGCTCCGTAAGCCTTTAAACCCCCAAATCCCTTCAATCTCCTTGGCAGAAACTCAGACACGCGCTTCATTAGCCAGGCCCACAGAAGCTGGGTGCTGCGGCCTCGGTCTGGCCGGACTGGGCCCAGGACTACTGGGTTCTGTTCCCAGCTCTCTGGGAGGGGAGGGGGACCTGGTTTGAGTGGTGGAGTTGGGAGCCAGGACTCCTGGGCTCTATTTCAAATTCTGCGTGGGGCATGGGGGGTCTAGTGATTGCAGCAGGGATGAGGTTTGGGACTCAGGACTCCTGGGTTCCATTCCCAGCTCTGCCACTGACTTTCTGCCCTGCCGCCTCGTGCCTTAGTGTCCTCCTTTGAAGAGTGGAGCTAACGGTGCCAACACAACTCTGAGGGGAGGGGGGGTTATAAGGGTTAATCCATTGGGATGGAAGGGGCTGGAGAAGCCCAGGCTGGTTTCCCCCAGAGCCCCTAGCTCAGGGGGCGGGCGTCACTATGTATAACAATCAGACTACCACTTCTCCCTCCCCGCATGTCTGCAGCACTTGGGTTCCTGTAATGCACCCAGCCGTGCAGGGAGAGGGGACCCCAAGCGGGTGGGGGGCGAGCAGGGCCACGAGGGTGGCACTCACAGATCACTCCCCTGCCCCATCCCCCGGGCTCCTTCTCCAGCGCCAATTCCCCTCCTGCCGAGCCAGGGGCCAGGGGCGCTTTGAGACTTTGGTTTTGCAGAACAGGAGCCAGGACTATTCACCCCACCCCTCCCTGTATCCTGCCTGGCCCTGCGCCCCCCAGGGGACGGGGGAACACGCTGTGCCCCAAAAGGGGGTCAGGGTGCCTTCTGCATTGTACCCTCCAGCCAGCTCAACACATGGCTGTCCCTTTAACCGCCCCGTATAAACCCCCTGCTTCCTTGGGCTGCCCCTTCGGCCAGTCGGTCCATTGCCACCTCTTGGCTTCTGTCTTATGCTTAGATTGGAAGCTGGCTGGGGCAGGGCCCATCCCTTTCCTCTGTGTTAGTACAGCACCTAGCGCCAGAGGGTGCTGGGCCCTGGCTGGGCCCCTAGTCCGAAATTTCCCTTGCTGCAGATGAAGCCTGTTGCTTCTTGTCCTACCTTCAATGGACCTGGAGAACAACTGATCTCAGGTCCCACCTCAGTCTTCCTTTCTCCCTCCACCCAGCCCCGACCCCTGCAGGAGCTTGGTCTTCCTGTGCCCCTGATGATTACTGGGGGGCGTCCGTGCCCCTGCACCCCCCACCCCCCCGCATGCATCATATCATTGGCTAACATTCAATTTGTGATCCAACACTACCTTCAGATCCTTTTCAGAGCCGCCCAGAGGATTCAGGGGGCCTGGGGCAAAGCAATTTTGGAGGCCCCTTCCATAAAAAAAAGTTGCAATACTATAGAATACTATATTCTCATGGGGGGCCCGGGACCTGGAGCAAATTGCCCCACTTGCCCCCCCTCTGCGCGGCCCTGATCCTTTTTAGCCGTCCGACAGCCTTGCCAGTCGTTCCCAGCAGTGGCGCTTTTGATTTTTTGATTCTACATGTCGCTCTTTGCACTTGTCCTGGACCTGGAGAATTCATGAGAAGAAAGATTAAGGCCTCCCCTGTGAACTAGTTAAAGAAAAACTTGCGGAAACCTTTTAGTGACTTCTCGGAACAAGACTAAAGGGAGCAGAAATGGCAGCTCGCTCGCTCTACTGTTCTAACAAATGATCAAGTGTAATTGAATTGTTATTGTGAGCAGCTCAGTGCTATGGTTTAATTTGACTAAGAAAATTGTTTGCAAAACAGACATTTGTGGGATTTTTCATCTCTGTCGTACTTTAAAGCCCTGAAACATTATCCGGCGATGTTCCATGAGCCTCCCGGAAAAAAGAAAACATTATGAAAATGAATGTTCTAAACCGGATATTTGTAAGGGGTGATAATAAATGCTTGCTCGCAGGCAGTGCTTTTCATCAGAGGATTTCAAAGCACTTCACAATCACTTTGAGATCACAGTGTTCCTGGGAGCGAGGTGTCATTAAATCCACTTTACAGGCTGGGTTAAAGAGGGTCCCAGTGACTTGCCCAAAGTCAGGCTATGTGCCAAGTTGAGGAATAGAACCCAGGAGTCCTGAGCTGCAGCTCCCCTGCTGTAACCCCACCCCAGGTGTTCTGACATCCAGTCCCCTCTGCTCTAACCACTAGACACCACTCCCCTCTTAATGCCAGCAATAGAACTCAGGAGTCTCGACTTCCAGTGCCCACTGCTCTAACCACTAGACCCCACTCCCCTCTTAACGCCAGCAACAGAACTCAGGAGTCTCGACTCCCAGTCCCCACTGCTCTAACCACTAGACCTCCTAGCCTGTCTTCTGCCCTATGGCTGCTTCACTTAAGCATTGTCTCATCCCAGCCTGACCTCAGCTCCCCCTCCCTCCCCACCCCAGATTCACAGGTTAGGATCATTTGTTTTCACTACTAATTAGATTTTTTTTCTTTAGTGCCTTCCATCCACATGGAGCCCTCGCAGCACGCAGAGACCATCCCCCCAAAGCTGCCAGAGCAGCAACGGGGAATCATTCTTCCATATGTCTGTTGCTTCCACTGCATTGATTGCTGGGCTTCGCGAAGGCATCCATCTCCCTGGGCGTCAGGGATGCTAATGAATTCAGGGCCACGCGCACGGCTCAGACACACTGGCAAGCAACCCACCTCCCTGAGCGCAACACATCCCCCTGCCCTAGGCTTCTCCCCCTGTGCATTTGAGCTGACCTTTTCCTGACCCATCCTTTGCACCAATAAAGCATGAAAGGGCAGGGCTGCCCGGGAGGGGGGCAAGAGGGGCAACTTGCCCCAGGCCCCTTAAGGGCCCCCACAAGAATATAGCATTCTATAGTATTGCAACTTTTTTTTTATGGAAAGGGCCCCTGAAATTGCTTTGCCCCAGGCCCCCTGAATCCTCTGGGCGGCCCTGTGTAAGGGCCAGTCTGATAAAGCTATTTAGGCACCTAACTCCCATTGTCACTCAGGCCTTTGAGGATCTGGGAGGTGCCGCTCTGCGGCTTTAGGTGCCTAAATACTTTGTCAACCTGGCCATGTGTTTTTAAAGCAGGGGCTGGCTCTTTGTTCTGGATCTGTACAATGGGAACCTGGTCTGTGACTGGGGCGGCTACGTGCTATCACCATACAGATCAATAATGCCAATCATAATTCATTAATGCCAAAGGGAGGATGGGGGGCTTCTGTCCTTGTCTCGCAACAGGACAAGAGGGCGGTGGATGGAAGGCAGCCTGCTGAACTGGTCAAAGAGGAGCCTTTTTCACACCTGGGGGATTAGCCGGCGGAACTCACCACCACAGGACGCTGCTGAGGCCACAAACTCAGCATGGTTCAGACCGGGGTTGGATATTTATGTGACTGACAAGATGAGCTGGGGTTAGCATAGCATAATGCCAACTAAAAGAGCATCGGTGAGGAGAATTTCCTGTTTCTGGGGTTAAGCCGATCCCTGATTATGACGGTCAGGATGTGACGGGGGGAGACAGGACTGTGGGGCTCTGACACCTTCCTCTGAACCATCTAGTGCTGTCAGAGCCTGGGGTCTGCCAAGCTCTGCCGAGTCCTGCGTTCCTTTACCCGGGCTGACGTGACTGGAGGAGCTGTCATTTCGGGATGCAGCCGCCGCGTTTCAGAGAACAGGCCCAGCTGGGGGTGGAGTGCTGAGTCGCTGACAAGATTTCAACGGGAGCCGAAGCCAAAAGGCCTGGTAGCCAAAACACAGATGGCGCTTGGCTTCCTCTCACTGTGCAGGCCTCGAGATGGCTCCATGCCCCAGCCCTGGGCCTGTGGGTCCCTCCAAAGGACAGGGTGGGGAGATAGGCCAGGGGTCTGCTCTGGCCCGGTATAAAGACAAGGGCTGGTTGTTCAGCTGGGATCTGGGCTTTGGGGATGAATTCATCTGCAAGGGATTCTTTGTATGACAGCTGCCCCCTAGCCAGGGCTCATCAGGCCCTGCCATGGGGCTAGACACCTACCAGAGGCACTGTGACAGCCCCAAGGAGCCAGGCGGCTGATATGTGGAGGAGGGATTTTTCCACCTGTTGCCATCATATTGCTGGCAGGGCTGTGATTCATAATGATCACCCACGCGCTGATGGCGCCCGTCATCTCGGCCTTGTTAGCCAATGGGTGACCAGTCCGCGGCCACCCAGCATGTGATTGGCAGAGCTGGCACAGCACCCAGGTGTCCTCCCCGGCTCTAACCACTAGGCTGCAAGCCACTGTTGGAAATAGGGCCCCGGAGTCCTGGTTTCCAGGACCTACCTCTGACTGTTTAGAACATACTCTCTTCCCAGAAGTCAGGAGAGAGCCCAGGTACGTCTGCTGTCAGACCGTCCCTCTCCCCATCTAACCACTAGACAACACGCCCCTCCACAGCCAGAACCGGAACCCAGGTGTTCTGACTCCCTCCCACCCCCCGCTGCTCTAACCACTGGACCACACTGCCTGCCTGTAGCCAGAATCAGAACCCAGGAGCCCTGCCTTCCGGTTAAATCTGGGTGAATCCCATGGGTTTCTACCTGCAGGTGGCCGGGCCGGCATTACCGATTTCAGTTCCTGCCCCCTTCCCCCGCGGAGCCAGCAGCAGCTGCAGGAAGCGGGTTTCCGAGAGGGAAGCAAGCTGCACCAAGGCGGGGTGGCTCTTGTTTTGTGACGGAGAAACAAAGCAATCGAGTGAGCAGCTCAGCCTGGGCCTGGGCTACTATATCACTCCAGTCTCCCCCACACAGAGCCATTCGCGGGGCTGGGGGTTCCTAGAGGAGTAGGGCTTCCAGAGACCCCAAATGGGGTCATTCCCTCACTAGCCTGAAATCCCACCAATACCGCCCACTCCCCCCAGTCAATAATGCCCCTCAGGCTTTCCCTTTGGAAGCACTATATTTATCCCCTGCCCCTCCTTTTACAGATGGGGAAACTGAGGCACGGACAGGGCTGGTGGCTACCCAGTAAGGGAGCAGCAGAGCTGGGACGCACACCCAGGAGCTCCTGGCTGTTCATTTTGTGCTCCTGCCTGCTAACCCCTGTTGCAAACCCTGAGAGCAGGGGCAGCACAGACAAGCCCCAGCTGCCAGGGTGCGCCTGCCAGCACATCACACAATGACATGAGAGCATCTCTGAGGCCTGCCAGACACCCCCCTCCTCCAGCCCCTGATTCACGCTCGGCAGGGAAATCGCTTGTGTGTAGAAACCTCCCGCCTGGGATGCCCCTGATGTCCCGTCACCCTGCACCAAACACTCCCTTTCGTCTTGCTAGTTAGAGCAGGGCCCACCCAATCCCTGCCCCAGAGAGCTCACAGTCCGACTGGGCAAGGGGAGCCTCCCTAGCTCATTTTACACCTGGGAAAACTGAGGCACAGATTAAGTGACTCCCCCAAGAAGTCTGTGGCAGAGCCAGGATTAGAGCCCAGATCTGTGCCCGTTGCGTTCGCCGCCCGCCCATCCGTCCTCTCGGAGTCGGGCTGCTCCTGGGTGTCACAGAGTGTCACTTCTCCTCTGCTGTCTCCCTTCGGCCTGCACCTGCTTCTGCTGCACCTGGGGGTCCCCAGCTCTGCAGCCAGCTGCAGACAGGCTGGCTGCTCCTCCAGACACAGGGGGCCCCCCCAGCTTACCCCCAGCCTGGCCCATCAGGCTGTGGCAGACCTACCCCCAAATTTTACCCCAAGGGGGGCATTGGCTGGAGGGAAGCAGAGCATGCAGGGAAAGATCCGGCTGCTCCTGCAATGGCACAGAGGGGAAGAGTGCAGAGGCCCGAGCCCCTTTCTGTCCCTTGGCCCCAGCAATGGCCACCCCCCAGCTGAGTGCATCAAGGCTCTATCCACAGCACCCAGCAGTGGGATTGGGGTAAAAGCCTGGCCCCTGGCGACGGGGCCTTTGTTCATCCAGCTGCGTCGCTGGGGAATGCCCCTCATGTGACAATAACCCCTCGCTCTGTCATCCCAAGCCCTTCAAGCATGTTACCTAGGTGGGTAGTGACATAAGCCCCATTTTACAGATGGGGAAACTGAGGCACGGGCAGGGGCTGTGACCTGCCGCAGGTCATAGACGCAGTCTGTGGCAGAGCAAGGAATTGACCCCAGAACTCTAACCACTGCCCACCACCCCCCCGGTGCTGTTCCTCAGCATCACACCTGGATGGACCCAAGCCAGCTGCTGCTAAGCGTAACCTGGGGCATGCCACAAGCAGCAGAGCGCCCCCTGTTGAGGCACCTTCCCGGCTTGGTCAGCCGGCCTCATTCCCAATCCCCAGCGGCGGGATGAGGATTTGGGTGATTTTCCCAGCCACATCAGTGGATATGAGAGCAGCTCTGCATGGGAATCCTGCAGAGCCCTGAGATCCATGCGGCTTCAGCACCTATCAGGGCCTTAAGCCGGCGAGATTATGGCGCCTGGCTTTTCTGAGACACTTCGTTTGTCTCTTAAATCTTCTCCATAGTCCTAACCCTGCCCCCGCTCCTGTTGCTCTGAGCCAGCTGGTGGAAGGGACTGGAGAGCGGAGCCTGTCCCCAGAGCCAGAGGGATTCTTTCTCGGCTGGCACCTTGGGCTCCATGGCCCAGTCAGTCCTTGGCTTCTCTGCCAGCCAGGAACAGGCTGGTGCCTGTTTGCCAATAGAATGAGAAAAGCAGCCCTCAGTAAGAGACAGGCTAGTGCAGTAGTCAGGGTGGGAGACCCAAGTTCAAATCCCCACACAGGCACATGATCACTGGGGGACCTTAGCCTGTTCGGTTAAGCACAGAGGTGTCTCCCTCCCATGGGTTTCAAGGTAAGTTAGTCAGGCACCTCAGCAGCTTGGAGGATAGGGGCCTTATTGACACTGCAAGGGAATGAGATGGCTAATAGTGTCCGGCTCCATGCAGTGCTGCACAGACCCTGTATTGAGGGAGCTACCAGGAGGGCTGGACTGACACAGCATCCCTTGGGGCCCCAATTGGTAGAGGCACCCTAGCATAGGGGTTGACTTCCATTTTTTCCGGGTGTTAGCTCCACCCTGAGGCCACGCCCACACTCTGCCCCTTCCGACAAGGCCCCACCTTCGCCCCACCTCTTTCCACCAATGCGTTGCCCCTTCCCCCAAGGCCCTGCCCTCTCTCCACTTCTTCCCGCCCCCTCCCCTGAGAGTGCCCCGCCCTCGCATCACCTCTTCCCAGATCTCACCCCCATGCCATCCCTTCCCCCAAGCGCCTCCCAGCTGATTGGCGGGTGGCTGGTGGGTGCTGACCACCCACTGTTTTTTTTCCCCGTGGGTCCTCCAGCCCCAGAGCACTCACAGAGTCAGTGCTTAGTCAGCCTAGTTAAAACCATTCCAGGACCTGTCTGTGCAAAGTAGGGGTGGGTCTGCTGCTCAGCTCTGACCACTAGGCCAGACCACCCAACCCTGCTTTAGCCAGCTGATGGGACCAAAGATGCCATCCTGGCCAAAGGACTTTTTGCTGGTGTCTAGGCCATGGCCTTCACCAGCATAAAAATGGGGTAAATTAATCCCCCCCACACCCTCCAGCATTACAGTAGCAAACGTTTCAAGTGTAGCCCTAGCCGTAGGGGTCCCGTGGAGTTCTCTGTGTTCAAAGTAGCCAGGCTCGAGTGAGAGCAGCCACCTGAAAACACTGCAGCTGCCGGGGGCAGAGGGGGGGTGCATTAGTGGTTGATGGGTTGGGCTAACTCAAGCAGTGGCCTCTTAGACCCCCGAAGAGAAGATGGGGCGGGGTTGGCAGGACTCTGGTTAGGGGCAGTGGTCGGGTTAGCCCTGAAATGGTGACAAGTCCAGTTCCTCGTCTGCAAAATAATGATCCTGAGCACTTTTCCTCCAGATTGTGGATATTATTTGTTATTATCTGTATCGGAACAGCTCCTAGTCACTGAGTAAGACCCCATTGTGCCAGGCGCTGACCGTTATTTATTAGGTGTATTACGGTAGCACCTAGACGCTCCATTCATGGACCAGGATCCCATTATATGAGGTGCTGGATGGCATTTATTAGGTGTATTACGGTAGCACTTAGACACTCCATTCATGGACCACGACCCCATTGGGTTACGCGCGGCACAGACACAGAACAGAAAACAGGACAGTCCCTGCCACAAGGTGCTGACAGTCCAAGGAGAAGACCAGAGACGGGTATGGGCACTTTACAGAGGAGACCAATATCATTAGAGCCATTTTACAAGTGGGGAAACTGAGGCACAGCGAGGCGAAATGATTTTCCCAAGGTCGCCCACCAGAGTGGCAGAACTGGGAGGAGACCCCTGGTCTCCAGAGTCCCAGGACAGTGCTCTAGCCAATAGGTTCCAGAAAAGCAGCCGCCCTGGTATCTGGAGTGGGCTGTGAGGATGAATACATTAAGGACTGGGACATGCTCAGCTGTGCAGTAATGGGAGCCAGAAAAGTACCAGAGATAATATTGATGAGTTTCCTGATTTTTTGTAAAGCCCCAGCTCCTGGAGTCATGGGAATTCAGGAGAATCTCGGCTTCCAATAAAACATAAAGGGGGAGTTTTCTAGCCCACGTGATGGTGGAAAACCTGACCTCAAAAGGGTCAAAGACCAGGCACTAGTGAATCAGAATCCAGCACTGATTTTCATTTTTTTTTTAATCTCATGATTTTTCAGCCAGTCTTGATTTTGAGGAGGATCATCAGATGGCCCCACCCAGCCTGGGATGGGGCTAGGGCTGGCTGTAGTGGTGAAAGTCTCCTGCCTTCTATTTCAGCCCCCCTCCAACATAGCTGCCCAGGTTTAAACAGGACCTTTTCCAAGATTTTGTTAAAAATAGGGCATTAAAAATCCATTTGGGTCAAGTGGGGTTCTGTTCCCACCTCTGGGAGGGGGAGGGGAGCAAAGCCCTGGGAGCCAGGCCTCCTGGGTTCTATCTCCAGGTCTGGGAGAGCAGCAGGGCCTAGTGGTTAGAGCAGGGGGGTGGTGGGAGTCAGGACTCCTGGGTTCTATCCCAGCTCTAGGAGAGGAGTACCTAGCAGTCAGAGGACTAGGAGGCAGGCAATCTAGTTGGGCTTGGCACAGATCCCTGGAAGCACGGCTCTCACAGATCAGCAGCAAACTCAGCCACTATCTGGAGTGTCATCTGACCCCCAGTTAAAGTTCCCTGGGAATCTCGGGGGGCTTAGGGATCTGTGAGGGCAGTGCTCCCAAGATCCCCATCGTTCCCAGCACTGTCTCTGTCTCCCTGGCACACCCTGCTCTCCCCATCCCCCACAGCCATGCAGATTAAAGCCCCTTTAATTAAAACCAGCCACTGAGCTGCAAAGGCAGATGAGGCCTCGGCTCCCAGAGATTAACGGCTTCTTGGCACAGGCAGCACTGGGGTCCCCCCCCTCCCACGGATTCACACGGCTGGGCCTGGGAACCCAGCTGAGTACAGTTAATGAAAGTGCTACATGCCGCCACTGGCGGCTCTTGGGCTGACACCTCCCACCCAGGGATCATTGTTGGGGGGCAGGGGAATGTCACCCCCCCCAGGAAGCAGGGATCCCCCTTTTTTGGATCTGCTCAATGCTGCCCCACTGATCCCCTGATACCCCCAGCACCCCCTCCCTGTCCCACCCCCCACAACCAACAGGGGCAGAGGGCATTTTCCCCCGACCCCTACCTAGGTTGAGCTGTTCACCCCTCTTGCTGCCCCAGCGCCAGCCTCTCCTGCCCCCTGACAGCACAAGAACCTCCCCCTCTGCAGCTCCTACTCCTGGGATCCCTCCAAGGACCGGTGGTCCCCCTGTGATGGGCAGCAGAGTCACCACCCCATACCATGGGGGCTCCTGGCCAGGCTGCCCCCAGGAGTGACAGGGCACATGCCACCACAAAGCCACCCGTCCTTGCCAGGCCTGAGGGGGTCCCAGAGCCTAGGAGGTGCAGGGGAGTGGAGTGTGGGGAAAGCTAATGCCCCCCTGCCCCTGCAGAGGGTGGGTGCTCAGCCTCCTACCTTATTAGACCCTGATAGGCTTCGGGATCCCCATTAGCTGCTTTCACCATGGGGCTGAGCCGGGGATCCCTGAGCTGGTACCACCAGGGCTGAACACCGCTCATCACATGGGCACAAAGCTAGCTGGGACCTGGCCCCCTCACTTGCTCCATGGGACTTGGGGGCCTCACTCTAGTCCTTAAGCCAGGATCCCCCCATTCCTGTGGCACCCCACAGCAAGAGAGGCCTAAATCATGTACAGGCCGGGCTGTGGGTCGGGATTGAGGGGCACTGGTAGAGCTGGGGAGGGGCAGGGCTGGGCTAGCAGGGGGCTGCGGGTCAGAGCTGGGCATGGGGGGGTGGGCTCATTTGTTGGGGGTCCATCAGGGAGGTGGCTGAGGCTGGCACAGTGGTGGAAGGCAGAGGGACACCATTGGTTTGCTCCAGCATCTGGACCATTACCAGAGCCCTGGGCCTCTCTGTGCCCAGGTGGGGCAGGTGGCTCAATGGGGGGAAGGGGAATCCAGGCTCACTGGGACTCAGCACCGGAGTCAAGGGGCTGGGTGCAAGTGAGGGCGTGGCCCAGCTGGGCTCTGGCTGACCCCCGCAGCGGGAATGCAGCGGGGGCTGTGGAATGAAGGGCAGGCATGCGGCTGGCCAGAGCCACGCACACGCAGGCAGGAATGCGGCTGGGGGAGCAGGCAGAGGGCGCCAGGCCTGGTGCTGTAGGTGCAGCCATCATTGCTGTTTGCAGGGTTTCTCTCTGAGAAGAGAACCCAGGCATCCTGGCACCCAAGTCTCTGCTCTAACCACTAGACTCTACTCCCCTCCCAGCACTGGGTGGAACCCAGGAGTCCCAGTTCCCCCCTCCCCTGTCTGAGCTACCCTCCCCCTTTTTGCAGGCTCTGTGGACAGTCAAGACCAGCTGAGGCTGGGAGCCAAACCCCCAGGGTTCCGACACCCCCACCCGAAGGCTCCTGCGGGGGGGGGCTGCGTTTGGGGGGGATCTCATCCTAGTTCCTAGGGCACAGGCACTCGCTCCACAATAGCCACTGACTGCCCCACACCCTGCTCCGGAGCCAGGGTTTGGCCTTTGCCTACAAAGAAAGACCTTTGGCGGTGGCACAAGCCAGTCCCTAGAACGTGGTGGGGGAGAACCCCTCCTTCCCTGATCTGGGCTTCCAACGCTTGCCTGGGTGATAGCGAACCTGCCCTTCCTTCCCCATCAGCACATGAGAGATCTCACTCCCCACGCCTGCTCCCCAGGGTCCAGATTCTGCTGTGATGGGCCAGTGAGCGGAGGGGTCCCATGTTCCTCAGGGCCAGGCCAGCACCAGGGGGCAGGATCCCCATGGCTCTTTTTCTGCCGACAGGAGCCCAGCGCCCAGCGTGGGCTGCAGATGACAGAGAGGCCATTCTTCCCCACGGCAGCTGGGATTCTTTCTGGGGTGGGATGGGCCAGATTCCTCTCCCTGCCCCGGTGGGATTCCTGCACGGCTGCCCCAGCCAGGACCCGTCCTACGACCACGACGGGAGGTGGGACAGAGGCTGGGTCATGCATGCTAGGGGACGGGCCCTGGGCTTTTCCGCTGATCGGCTTTGTAGCTGCAAGCTTCCCCCAAGGGCCTTGGCCCTGGCCTGTCTTGCAGGGACCCCCTGTCCCGAGGGGCAATCGAGGGTCTCAGGCCCTGTGTCCCATTCTGTGGGGCATGGCTAGGCGGAGACCCCCAGAAACTCTTTGCTCTTGTGACCTCTCCTCCCCACAAGCTCGGCTTCCCAGGGCTGCTGCATGGACCCTCCACCATATGTCCCTGCCCTCTGGGGTGGCATAGAGCAAATAGGGGCCCCACCCCCCCTTCCTCCATCTCCCCCCGCCCCCCACTGCCAGACAGACGCTGAGTCACGTGCTCCCCCCGCCCCGCTCTTCTCTCTCCTTTCTTCCCACTCCAGGCCCTTCATCTCCGTGCCAAGCCCGACGCCCGGTGGGGAGCCTGCTGGCACAGTGGTGGCTGGGGAGCACATCGCTGCCAGCCGAGGAGCGGGTCCGATCTCCTGCCCTGCTCTCGTTCCCTCCTGCAGCCCCTCACCCTGCCACACTTCTGGGTCCTGTGGTGAAAGACGTTCACCCATCCTTGGGCACCACAGGGGGCACTCAGGATCAAGACTGTGCCCTTGCTGGCAGCCAGGGGCATCCAAGGGTGCAGGCTCAGGGCGATAGGTCTGTGGCGTCTCCCACTGAAACAGGCCAGGGAAATCAGTGCTGGCTGTGGTGTGAGGACTGGTTGGAGAGATGGGGCCGGGCCTGGCCCCCCCAAGCCCTAAATCACCCTCCTGCTGCTCTGGCCCTAAGCCCCCACCCCCTCCCCCGCTGAGCCACCCGCAGGAAATCTGGGAACCCCCGTTCAGCACCCAGAACGGCTCCCATCTCCTGGTCCCCAGGGCCCTTGCTTCAGACAGGGAGTTAATCCCGCTAATGGACTAACTGGATATGCAACCGCATTAATGAGGGTTTGGATGCGGGGAGGGGACCCTAAAGCCACCCCCAGTCAGTGGGGCTGCCTGCCCCGATGTGGTGGTGTGCCCAGCGAAGGGGCAGGCCTGGCACTCATGGATTTAAAGCAAAGGCCGGGTCGACCTGAAGGGACCTGCATGGTGCTTCCCCGCCTCCACGTGCCCGCCCCCACGTGCCCCCCTTCTCCATGTTGCATTAGCCAGTGCAATGAACAAACTGATTTACTGCTTGACAGAAGAAGCAATTTCCCAGGGCACGGCTGAGCTTTCACGCCTAGAGGAGGGGCGAGGGGCGGAAGCTGGGCATGGGAAGGGGGGGCATTTATAGAGACCCATGCCAGCTAATGAGCCCCCCAAACCTCCATGGGGTGCCCCACCAGGCTGGGGGGGGCGGTTCTCACAGCTGCGTTGGCTGGAGGGTATCAGTCACACTTGCTGTTCTGGACTGCAGCTGTGAGGGGGTGGGAGATGTGCCAGCAAGGGGCTGAAGGGCCCAATGAGGGGCAGGGTGTCTGGGCCAGGTGGCATTAGCCAGCAGGGCACAGGAGGGGTGAATAAAGCTAGGGAAGCATTATAGTGCGGTACTGTGCCAGGGGCTGGGAGTTCAGGGCGGGAGATTCTTCCCTTTCAGCCTCTCTCTAAATCCCTGGTACGCCCACATCTGGAATACTGCAGGCAGATGTGGTCGCCCCGTCTCGAAAAAGATATATTGGAATTGGAAAAGGCTCAGATAAGGGCAACCAAAAATGAAGAGGGGTATGGAACGGCTTCCATATGAGGAGAGATTCATAAGACTGGGACTTTTCAGCTTGGAAAAGAGACAGCAAAGGGGGGATGATCCTGAATGGTGTGGAGAAAGTGAATAGGGAAGTGTTATTTACGCCTTCTCATAACACAAGAACTAGGGGTTGCCAAATGACATTAATAGGCAGCAGGTTTAAAACAAGCCAAAGGGAAGTATTTCTTCACACAACACACAGTCAACCTGTGGAACTCCTTGCCAGAGGATGTTGTGAGGGCCAAGACCATAACAGGGTTCAAAAAAGAACTAGATAAGTTCATGGAGGATGGGTCCATCAATGGCTATTAGCAGGGATGGTGTCCCTAGCCGCTGTTTGCCAGAAGCTGGGAATGAGCAACAGGGGGTGGATCACTTGGTGATTCCTTGTTCTGGTCATTCCCTGTGGGGCACCTGGCATTGGCCACTGTCAGAAACAGGATACTGGGCTGGATGGACCTTTGGTCTGACCTAGTCTGGCCGTTCTTATGTACCAGTTCAGAACCCAGCACTGGCACAAAACAGAGCTCCCTGGCATGCTGCCTAGCTGCCAAGCTGTGAACCCTGTGATCCGGGCCAAATCCCAGCCCAGGGGATTAACCTCTGCCTTTCCCAGTGCGAGGGTAGGGCCCGCAGGCCTAGCTGTGCCGGGCACTGCACTAACAGGGTGAGAGACAGGCCCTGCCCCCAGAGCTCGCTGGCACAGGGTGGGAGAGGAAACTGAGGCACTGAGCAGGGGCATGACTTGCTGCAGGCCACCGACAGAGCTGAGTTAGCGCCCGTGGGGACTGGACTGACAAGACAAGGACAGTACCCGGGCATGGGGCACCGCCCAGCAGCAGCTTGGGTCAAGAACCAAGAGCTCAGCCCCTGGAGTTTTGTTCCCAACCTTCCCCCCTCCCCACGCATCCCTGGGGGGAGCTGGAGAGAGCAGCCCTCCAGCCTATCTCCCCCAGCCCAGGGCCAGGAAGAAGCTGCCATAGGGCACCAAGCGCCTGACTGCTCCGCACCAGCCGGCCTGCTGCGAAGCGGCACCTCCCCTGCCTGCTGGTGACTGAGAGGTAGGTACTTCTCCGCGAGGGGCCCTGCTCTGCTGCCCCTGGGAGGGGGCTGGTATCAGGGGTCTGGGGGAGGGAGGACTCAGTCGCAGATGCTTTGTCTTACACCTGGAGAGCTGGGGGGAGGCCCCCCAAGCCAGCCCCCCTCTTTCTCCTGCAGCTGTCTAATTGGATGGATGAATACATGCCCCAGCCCCAGCTGTTTGCTGCTTCACCCAGACAGCCCCTGATACACTCTGGAACCAGCTCTCCACATTGCAGGGGCTGCTGGGGTGAATGCGACTGCAGCTGAGAAACCCTGGGGAGGAGCGGGGGAGGGGTTAGTGTCAGGGATGCACTGTGACTTGGCATTAACAGCCTCACACAACGATGCACAGGAATTGCTCTCCCAGCACCAAAATGCAGCCAGCTCTGGGGTAGACCAGAGCAGCTGGACTGTGAAGAATACAGTCTGCAAGGGAAATGGCCCGTGGAGGCAGAATGTGATCCTCCCAAGTTGAAAGTTGGCTGGAACAGGGGGATTAAGCACCCTGACAGTGCACCGGGGTCTGTAATGATTCCAGGTGGGCAGGGTCTCTGGGGTAGAAATTCCAGCAGCACAGCGCCCCCTATAGTCCACACCTGAGGGCTGGGCTAGCTCCATCTTGGAGGTGAGAGCGCCTCCTAAGGACCCCCTGCAGCAAATGCCTCTTCTGTCAGGTGTCTCAGCACTGACCTTACAGAGGGCACCAGAGGAGTGAGATGCTTACCTGGATGGCCAGGGCTGGGAGCCCCTTCCCTGTGCCCAGGTAGCACATCTCAGCCACTCTGGGCTGGAGGGGTATCAGGGGAAATGGATGTGATGCAGAGCTGGGGCCAAGGTAGTGAGGAGACCCAACCAGCCACTGCGAAGGTAATTGGCGGGATATGAACCCATCCATCACGAGGGCAGGAGATGACTGGCGATCAGAGTAACTCGCTTAGCCTGCCCCTGGGGCCGGGAAAAGCAGCCACGGGGATGAATAATGCATGGGTCACACAGTGCTGGCGAGGGAGGAAGAGGCTGGGGCGGGGGCACTCCCAAGGGAGCCCCCTTTGAGCTGATGGGCTCAGACAGAGCCCATTCCGTTGTGCTCAGCATCTCTATGGAGCTTGGCAAACAGGGTCCGATTAGTTCCTCCCAGCTCCCTGTGAGGCAGGGTAGCATTATCCCTTGTACTGATGGGGAAACTGAGGCATGAAAAAGATCACTCAGCAAGTCTGTGACAGGAATCCCGTCTCCCAGCCTCCCCTTGTCCCTGTTCTCTAACTATGAGACCCTACTTTTTTGTTCCACAGCCAAGAACAGAAGCCATGAGTCCTAACTCCCACTCCTTTACTCTAACCACTAGAGCCCACTTCCCTCCCAGAGCTGGGAATAGAATCCAAGAATTCTGATACCCATCCCCTTATACTCTTACCAGTACCATACTCTCCTTCTGCAGCTCAGAATAGAACCCAAGAGTCCTGACTCCTATTTCTCCACCACCCTCAGCACTCTAACCATTAGATATCATCATATTTCTGCAGCTGGAAATAGGAGTTCTGATTCCCTATCCCTTATTCTGACCATTAGATTCCACTCCCCTCTCAGAATAAAAATATATATACAACAAATGGCAGAAAGGGGAAAGTGATCAGAATATAAATCAGAAGCTGGGAATTGTAGAAAACTGATAAGGGAAGAAAAGGGACACAAGGAGACATCAAAAGCAAGCAGAGTTCAGGACCATAAGGAGGAGTTATTTAAGTGTATGAAGAACAAAAATAATTGTTGCAATGTATTGGTTAATTATGAGATAGAAATGGTTGAATTATCAATACAGACGCTCCGCAGGTTACACAAGGGTTACCTAGAGAGCTGGTGGAATCTCCTTCCTTAGAGGTTTTTAAGGTCAGGCTTGACACATCCCTGGCTGCGATCATTTAGTTGGGAATTGGTCCTGCTTTGAGCAGGGGGTTGGACTAGATACCTCCTGAGGTCCCTTCCAAACTTGACATTCTGTGATTCTAAGATACGATTTACACAAATCTGCACTTATGGAAAAAGTTCTGTAAGCTAGAGATAGGAGGTTTTTGTTTGGTTGGTTGGTTGTTTTTTGTGCGTAATGGTCGGAGATACGTTTCCAACTTACGCAAAATTCGAGTTACGCAAGGCGGAACGGAATGCTTGCGTAAGTCGGGGAGTGTCTGTAATAACACAGAAAAGGCAGATGTGTTTAATAAATATTACCATTCTATATTTAGGAGAAAAGCAGATGATGTAGTTATATGGCATGATACTCTGTCCAATCCACTTCTATTTCAGGAGGATAAACAGCAGCTACCAAAGTTAGACATTTTTTTTAAACAGCACGTCTGGATAACTTGCCTTCAAGAGTTTTAAAAGAGCTGGCTGATGAGCTCACTGGGCTATTAATTTTCATTTTCCATAAGCCGTGGAAGACTGGAGAAGTTCCAGAAGACTGGAAGAAAATTCTTGTGCCAATATTTAGAAAGGGTAAATAAGATGACCCAGATAATTATAGACCTGTCAGTCTGACATTGACCCCGGGCAAGATAATGGAGCCGCTGATATGGGTCTTGATTAATAAATAATTAAAGAAGGGTAATCCAATTAATGCCAATCAACGTGGGTTTATGGAAATAGATCCTGTCAAACTAATTTGATCTCTTTTTAGATGAGATTTGGTTGAGAGAGGAAATAGCGTTGATATAAAACACTTGGATTTCCGCAAGGAACTTCATTTCGGCACCTCAAGACATTTTCATTAACAAAAAAATGGAAAGATACAAAATGAACATGGTACAGATTAAATAGATTAAAAGCCGGCTAACTGATAAGTCACACAATGTCATTGTAAACCTCGAGCGAGCGTGTTTCAAGTCGGATCCCGCAGTGGTCGGTTCTTGGCTCTACTATTTAACATTATTATTAATGACCCGGAAGAAAACAAAGTCTAAAAGTACCTACAAACATTCGATAATGGGATCTTGGATCTAGCGGAGAAAAGTCGAACAAGATCCAGTGGCTGGAAGTTAAAGTTGAACCAATTCAGACTGGAAATAAGGTGTAAATTTTAGCCATCAACCTTTGGAACAACTTAAAAAGGGGCGTGGTGGATTCTCCATCACTGACAACATTTAGATCCAGACAGGATGTTTTTCTAACAGCTCCACTCTAGGAATTATGTCAGGGCAGGTCTCTGGCCGGTGTTATCCAGGAGGTCAGTCTAGATCAGGGGCAGGCAAACTTTCTGGCCTGAGGGCCGCATCGGGTTTCATAAATTGTATGGGGGGCCGGTTAGGGGAGGGGGTTGTGGCCCAGCCCTCACCTCCTATCTGTCCCCCCCTCCCCCCGGGGACTCCTGCCACATCCATTCCTGCCCCCCATTGCCTGATGGCCCCTCTGGGATCCCTGCGCCATCCACACACACCCGCTCCCTGTCCCCGGACTTGCCACCACCCCATCCAACCCCTCTTCTCATTCCTGATGGCCCCCCCTGGGACCCCAGCCCCATCCAACCAACCCTTCTCCTTGTCCCCTGACTGCCCCCAGAATCCCTGCCACCCCATCCAACCACCCCTCCTTCCTGACTGCCCCCCCAGGACCCCTGCCCCCATTCAACCCGCTGTTCCTCCCCTGACCACCATCCACACCCCCACCCCCTGACCACCACCCCAAACTCCCCTGCCCCCTTACTGCCTTGCCTGAAGCACCGGTAGCTGGCAGCACTACAGCCGCTCCGCCCAGCTGGAGCCAGGCCACACTGCCGCCACCACTATGCAGCACAGAGCACTGGGTCAGGCTGGGCTCTGCAGCTGCGCTGCCCCAGGAGATCACAGCCCCACTGCCCAGAGCATTGCATCGGCTGTGGAGTGAGCGAGCTGAGGCTGCGGAGGAGGGGGATAATGGGGGAGGGTCCGGGGGCAAGCCTCCCTGGCCAGGAGCTTGGGGGCCTGGCAGGACGGTCCTGCAGGCCAGATGTGGCCCACGGGCCATAGTTTGCCCACCCCTGGCCTAGATGATCACAATGGTCCTGTCTCAGCTTGGACCCTGTGAACTGACTCTCAATCCCATCCGCCACTCAGCAGTCTAACCACCCAGCCCCACTCTCCTTTTGCAGCTGAGAACCCAGGAGTCCTGCCTAGCAGTCCCTTCCCCTGAAGACTAAACCCACTCCCCTCTCAGGGCTGGCAGCTCACCTCTCAGTCCCCTGTATCCACAGCCCCTCCTGCCAGCCCTGAGCTGGGGATCAGGCTGAATGCCTGGAAGGTGAGGGGAGACGGGGCGCCCTCGGCCCCTTGCCGGCTGTTTGTCAGACTCGACACACAGAAAGTACATCTTTATTCTGAGCATCTTAATTTGCTGTTCCAGGGTATTTAAAGCTTTAATTGCTGGGCTATTTTGGTTGGGAACCATCTGGTCCAAGGAAGGGTTTTTTTCCTCACTTCCCCATGGACACACACACACACAATACCTGTGTACGCACACACAACCTGGCTCTGGGAGAAACAAACACACTCTGGCCCTAGAAAGGAGACAGACACATGTGTCCAGCCTGGTCCTGGGTGCACACACACACACATGCACACACACAGAGCCTGTCCCTGGGAGTCACAACAACTGCACTGCTTTGCGAGAGTTAAGCCTCAGGCAGGAGCATCATCCTCACTGTGGTGCTGGGGAAACCGAGGCATAGACAGGTTAAAGTGAAAAGCAGGAGAAAGGGGACCCCAGAGACCCCCTCCCAGCAGGCCACACTCCCACCCCGAAATGCACCCAGGAGTCCTGACTCCCAGATCACCCCTCTGCCCAGCTTTGACCCACTAAATCCCACTCCCCTCCCAGACTTGGAAATAGAACCCAGGAGTCCTGATTCTGCCTCCCCTCCTGCTCTAACCACAGGACGCCATTCCCCTTCTGGAGCCGGGAAGAGAACCCAGGAGTCCGGGGTGGTTTTGATTTGTATAGTGGGTCCAGGAGGGGGTCCAGCCCAGCTCTGTCTGTGGCAGGTGGGGGGTAACATCTGCCTCCTGCGATATAATGCCAAACCGCAGAGATGGGGGAGGGGCTCTTATCTCCTTCCCCCTCCCAGAGCTCATTGGGAAATGTAATTACAGTGGGGGGAAGGTCAGATTTCCTTACTCTTCCCCGCTCAATAGCAGCCGCGGCTTCCAGGAGGCGCTGGCCCAGGGCCAGGCCGCTTACCGCCTGCCAGCAAACAATGCCGACATCACTCAGAGTTTGGCATCACCATCTCCCACTACCCGCCCCCCGGCATGTACCCTGTCCCGCCGCCCCTGCCCTACACAGACTGCCCAGGTCCCGTTCACCATCCCAGGATGATTCGTATCTAGTGCCCCCTGTATCGGGGGGTGGGAAATTTGGGAGGGAAATGCTCTAATACTCCCCCGCCCCCTGCCATGAGCAGCCAGTTCCCGTGGGAGGCTGTGTTGTGTAATGGGTAGAGCACTGGACTGGAAGGCAGCACTGGGTTTTTTCCCAGTTCTGTCACTGAACTTCGGCGAGTCCCATTCCCATTTCCATGCCTCAGTTTCCCCTCCCACTCTGGTTTATTTAAATCACAAGCTCTTTGGAGGCAGGGCCTATGTGCGTCCGTACAGCACTGGGCACCATGGCGGGTTCTCAGGTGAGGCCTCTAGATACAGGTAGCAATAACCCATGCCAGACCTTCCCTCTAGGCTGCAGCCCACGGCATGCATCAGTGCTGACACCAGCGCCCCCTACAGGTTCCCTCCCTGGCTTGCAGGAGAAGAGTAAAGGGCTTTACTTTACTCCAGCAGGGACCAGCCAGTTCAGTTGCGGATGGCCCAGCTTTGCAACATGGTGACCAGGTTCCTATGTGCTGCAACACCAAGGAGTGAGGAAGAGCGGGGACTAGTGGTTAGAGTAGGGGGGGCGGGCTGGGAGTCAGCACTCCTGGGTTCTAGTTGCAGCCCTGGGAAGGCAGTGGTGTCTAGTGGTTAGAGCAGGGTAGGCTGGTAGACGAGACTCCTGGGTTCTCCTCCCTGCTCTGGGAGGGCAGTGAGGTCTAGTGGTTAAAGCAAGGGGACTGGGAGTCACTACTCCTAGACTCTAGTCCCAGCTCTGGGAAGGGAGTGTTGCCCAATGGCAGCTGTGGGGCTGGCTCTCTGGGTTAGGTGCCAACCTTTGATCTTAGTTTATTAAGCACTTTGGGATCTTTCAAGCTGTGAAGCGCTAGCTCTCAACTGCCGGGACTCCTGGGTTCCTCATTCAGCTCTACCGCAGGCCTTGCAAGCAACTCACGCTGCTCTGAACCGAACCACGGTCTCTTCCCTTCCACTGCAAACTCCCCTTCTCCCAAATAATAAAACAAAAGCTGCACGTGGCAGAGTTTTAATAACCCTCAAATTCGAATAACTGAATAATTCAAGGGGCTCCGGGCAAGCGCTCGGCTCTGCCGCTAATCATCTCCCTTCCTGCGAAGATCTGGAGCCACGAGCAAGCTTTGCCTCCCCACCTTGCAAACTGGCAGCAGGCGGGCTGAGATGCTGGTCCTGGTCATGACCCCACTTGCTGCGTTGCCGCTGCTGAGTTTGGGCTACTTGGGGATGTATTGCTGGTGAAAGAGGCCAGATGGAAACCACCCACCCCACCCTGAGACTAGACTCCTCTGCTCATCCCCTGGGAACAGGTACAGCACTGGGAAGCATCATACAGATACACAATCCCCCCAGCACAGCGACTCCAGTGTCCGTGGTCCAGCCAGTCCTTGGTCAGTTCTCAAGTGGGAAGTGCAGTTAGTGCCCGTTCGTGTTGCAGGCACCTGTCCCGTTGGGAACTGGACTGAGACCCACCCAATAAATAGATATTGGCCCAACTTACAGGTACCACCAGCCAGAACTGGACTGCGCTCTTTCAGCGTGGGAGGTGAGCCCATTCTCAGGGTCCTGCAGGTCCTTTTGGTTAGGAGGGGAAATTGATGATGGAGGCAGGTATTTCTTTGAAGCCATCCTCTTTATATACAATGAATGTACCTAAAGTCCTGGTTCCCTGGGCACAGAAAGAATCAGCAGGAGATTATTTCCTTGCTCACAATTCCTAGTCTCTGTTCAGCCAACATTCTGCCCAAAAAGCTCTCTCTCTTTCTTTCAGCTTTTTCTCAGGGTCATGCTTGATCCAGCTGTCTCCTTGGCTTTCCACTGCCTTCTCTCACTATTTCCTTCTGTCATGCACAGCTGCAATCAAATCAATCCCTCTCCCCTGCATTTCTTACCAGACCCCTGGGGAACTCCTTGGACTGCATGTCCCAGCCACTGCCCAGGCTTGCATACGTTCTAGTTCATGGGTGATGGATTTCCATTGTTTCAGCTATCACTAAACAAAGGAGTATTTAATTGCCCCCCTCCCTTAGCCTGAATGAAAATTGATCATCACACCCAATAGCTTCCAGGAGTTGGCTTGACTGTCCATAGATCAAAGACAAAAGTGTGGGGAACTGCCCAACCCCCTCCATAACAATTGGAACTGGTCAACTAGAAGGGAAAGGTTCCTGAGCCTCCCTTACCAGTCACCTAAATGTGTCACTCCCTTTTGGGCATACGTGGTACTTTCCACCAAACAAAGGGAACTAACCTTGTGAACTCCTTGCCGAGGGATATCCAGAATGTTTTTTGTTTAAAGCTCCAGCTCCTGGAGTCGCATGATTCACAGCTTTCATGGAGAAAAAACAAATTAAATTGCTAGACCTTGTTGCATAGAAAAGTTTGAGAATGTGATGCTCAAAAGCCTCAAAAGCCAGAAGGTGAATTAAAAAAGGGCCCTGTGATATATTAGGTTTTTAAAATCTCATGATTTCTAAGCGGCTCTCAGGATTTTGGGGGATCTGAGATGTGGAGGAGCCTACTTCACTGGGAGACTTTAATAGCGCAGCTCGGATGTCTCCTCTGAAACTTGATGCTCTGAGTTCCACTGCAAGCAACAGGACTGTCTGGGGGAGGAGTTCTGGGTTGTGAGAATGGGCCTTCTGCCTTTGAAACCTCTGGATCTTCTGCCTGGTGGGGACAGTGTGGTCAAGTGGATAGAACAGGGGACACCTGGGTTCCATTCCTGCCTCTGCAACTGGCTGGTGACCTTGCACAAGTGGATTCTCCATCACTGACGTTTAAACCAAGATTGGACGGTTTCCTAAAGGATCTGCTCTAGGAATTATTTTGGGGCAGTTCTCCGGCCTGTGTTGTACAGGAGGTCAGACTAGATGATCACAATGGTCCCTTCTGGCCTTGGATAAGTTGCTTTCCCCTCCCCGTGCCTCAGTTTCCCCATTTTATAAAGCAGGTGCTATGTATGATGATGACAATGATTACCATCATCATCATCATTATTATCTGCCAGTGTAACCAGAACCCCTTTTCTTCTGAGTAAAGATGATAAATAAAAAATAGATCTCTCAGCTCCCAGGGCCCGAGGCGTATAAGTTACCAAATGACGCAGCACCACTGCACGCTCCAAGCCAGGGCTTGTTTATTCTCTCTTTCCACTAAATGCCAATGCGCTTCTTTATCTGCCAAGGAAGAAGGGATGGGAATGAAAGAGGTTTCTTATAGCATCTGATCAGCTGCATGAAAGCAGGAGCAGCCAGGAGATCAGTAGGGAAATTACAGGAGATTAGATCAGCCGCCTGGAGATGCTGTGAAAGGAGTTCATCAAAAGCCAGAGAGGGAAGAATGGTGATGAGGGCCTGGGTGGCCGCAGGGCCAGGACTGCTGCGTTATTGACTCTGTCCATTTGGCCAGCTTTGCCAAAGCCCTGTGGCACTCACGTAAGATCAGGGCAGGAAGAGACATCACTAGCCTGCCTGGTGTTCTTAGATATACATAATCCTGCAGCAGCGTGAGGGCTGGGACTGGATGGCCTCTGGAGATGCCTTCCAGCCCTGTAATTCAGTTATATGGCAGAATCATATACCCAACCCACATGGCCTTGGAAACAGGGGGCGGGGGGCAGAAATGTAGGGTGCCCCAGTGGGGCAGGGAAATTCAGTAACAGTGCTCCATGGTTCTGGGGGGAGGGCACTAGATTGGGGGTCAGCAGCTTTGTGTTTGCATCTCAGTTCTGTCCTTGAGCAAGCTGCTGTGCCTCCGTTTCCCTGATGCTCTGCCCCTGGGCCAGATGCTGTGCCTCAGTTTCCCCTCCCAGGCCTTTGCCTGTTTAGATTGTGAATTCTTTGGGTGGGTGTCGTAGCACTGAGGGAGGGAAGGTTTGTCTGTTTTTTAATGACGTAACAAGGTGCCTCTGAGGATTCCCGGTCTTTAACAAACACAGTGCCCATGCCCACAAGTGAAATGAGTTTTGGGGGGGCCAACCTAGTCCCCCTATACCGGTCCACACACTGAAGTGTCCCAGGCCCCCACCAATCATTAAGCCTCTATCCGCACAGCATCTGTGGTGAGCCAGGGAAATAGCATTGTCCCCATTGCATAGGTGGGGAAACTGAGGCACCTATTTTGTTTTAATTGGGGTGCTGATCACTTCAGAAAAACTGGCTGACAGGGGCATGAATGCAGGGGTGGGGAGCTGCGCATCAGGACTCCTGCATTCTAATCTTGGCAGGGGGAGGGCAGTGGTGTCTAGCAGTTAGAGCAAGGGACCTGGCAAGTCAGGCCTCCCGGCTTCTGTTTCTACCTCTGGAAGAGCAGTGTTGACTAGCGGTTAGCATGAGGGGGACTCGATGTCAGGACTCCTGGGTTCTTGTGGTATCGCCAACCCCAACTCTTCAAAAATCCCAAGATTTTACTGAACAATCAATGCTGGGTTCTGTCTATTCTCCCTCTGCGTCCAGAGCCTTTAGGGGCCACTTCCTCCACCTTTTCGTCCCGATGCCAGGGCTAGGGACGTCCTCTCCTTTGAATGGAAGCTGAGATGCACCCCATGACTCCGAGACCTGGTGTGTCAGGAGAATCCCCGTGTGTGGCTGGAATTGGAATCTCCTCGCGGCTCTGACCTCGACTGCCCTGTGAGTCGCTTTAATCATCTAGAAATCCCGAATTTGCAAAGTGCCCTGAGACGCTGCAGCTGGTGGGAGCCATCGGGACACCAAGGGAGGAATCTCCTAGTCAACATCCCGCCCTGTCCCTTTGGGACTTCACTGCCCCTCCCCTCATGCGGGAGTCAATTGGGGCTGATTCCATTAACAGCACAGCTGTAAACCCAGCGGGAGAGGAGAATCGATCCCGCAAAGTCTCCTCCTCACCCGTCCCTTTCCTCAGCCCCCACATTATTCCTCCCCTTCCCCCCCTCCAAGCACTCAGTCCCGGGGGAGGCTGCATGCTGCTTTATTAAAGCCCCAGTAGCTATAATTCCTCATAAGGCGACATTTGATAAATTCCTGTGTCAGGCCCCGCTTTCATTTTCCACACCCGGCCCCTTGGGGGGGTGGGAGGAGGAGGAGGAGGACTCACTTATTAAAATGCAAATCAACCTGAAATTCAGCTTGAAACCCTTTGCCCCCTTCTCTCCTCTCCCAGATCTGGAATAAAGGCAAAGTGCCCACCCAGCTGGCAGAGGGGGTCCCATGCCATGCCACACCAGCCATCAGTCCTGCTCCTCAGAGCCAGCATGATCTGTGAGGAAGCAGGCAGCGCCTGCTCCTGGGGTCAAGGTGGAATTGCAGCAGATGCAGGGACGTGAGCCCCGTTCCTGCTTTGCTGCATCCAATCCTTCCTCCCCACCACCACCCTCCTCCTGATTGGGTCAAGGTATATTTTGAACCGATCTTTTCCTTCCCACCCACTGCTGACTTTCAGTCAGGCCCTTCTGCACCAGCACAAGGGGCTGGTTTCCCTTGTCTTCCCAGCTGAACGATCTTTGCCTAAGCAGTTTTCTCACCTACAGTCAGCAGCACAGGTGCCGACTTTTCTTTTCTGGGTCTGAGCCACCCCGGCTCTGCCCCTTCCCCCAAGGCCCCACCCTTGTTCCGCCTCGTCCCACTCCTCACCCTCCCACCACGGCCTCCTGCCCACTGCCATACAGCTGATTGGCAGGGACCGCCGAACAGCTGATCGGCTGCACCCACTATTTTTTTTCCGTGAGTGCCCCAGCCCCAGAGTACCCATGGAATTGGCACCTATGATATTCAGTTCCTACAGATTTCAGACCCCTTTGCTTGAAGGACCCATCTGTTGCAGCTTGCAAGAGCTCTGGCTCCTTGTGACTGTCCAGTGAGAGACACCTTGATGGCTTTGTATATCTTCCTAAATTCCCTGTTTTATCCTCAGACTCAGGCTGAGCCCTGGCGTTCTCCCCTGCCTGGGGATTCCCCACCTCCTGATGATTTATATATAACTGGGCTCCCATTGGATTGGGTCACACCTCGCTCAGAGCAGGGGTAGACTACAAACTTGCCTTGGTGTGTAGTGTAGACCTCTCCCGAGGGCTTAGTAACTCCACCTCTGCGAGAGGCAGTAGCTATGTCTGCAGGAGACGCTCTCCCATAGCGCTGTCTACACGGAGGGTTACGTCGGTGTAACTACATCACTCAGGGGGGTGGATTTATCACACCCCGGCGCAACGTAGTTATACTGCAGTAAGTGTGTAGTGTAGGCCCAGCCTCAGGTTCACTGGAGATAGATAGCAACTGCCTTTCCTCCTGTCTCGGAGAAAACCTGTTTCTTCCTCTGTTCGGTCACAGACTTTAAAGCGCAGTGTCAGTGAGTATCCATGATTCCTCAGGCAGTGTTAGTGCAGACATGTTACAAGGCTAATAATCACCTGTGGGTCAGGATCGGTCATAAAAGACCTTCCTTGTTATGCTTTTCCAATACAGCCAGATTGTCTGATTCAGTTACTTATTGAGGGTCAGATCCCCCCAAGAGACGCTCTCCCGCCTCATTAGGGTGGTGGCTTTGTTTCCCTTCGTTATCTCCGCCCGATGACCAGACGGGTCAGACAAACAAGTCCCCTGCCCTGCGTTGGGGGGAGTATTCAAAGCCCCCGGTGCTGGGCAGCCTGGGTCAGGGGAAGGCCCCACTCAGTGAGGGGCTGGGGCCTGTGGGTAACCGTAGCACATGCCAGCAGCCCCACTGACATTCCCTGCTTGCAGCCAAGTGCCTGCTGACAAGTCTGGGCAGTGGGGATGCCAAGCCATCACCCTCCCTAGCAACTTTCTACTTAAACAGAACTGAACACCACTGCCCCGCTCCTGCCTTGCTACTCTTCTGAGGCCTCCGCCCCTTCTTCGAGACTCCCTCCCCTCACTCACTCAGTCATTTTCACTGGACTGGCTGAGGGGGTTGGGGTGTGGGCTCTGGTGCGGGGCTGGGGATGAGGGATTTGGAGTGCAGGAGGGTGGGCTGGGGCAGAGGGGTTTGGAGTGTGGGAGGGGACTCCGGGTTGGGGCGATGGGGGGGTGAAGGCTCCACCTGGGGGTACAGGCTCTGGTGCGGGGCTGGGGATGAGGGATTTGGAGTGCAGGAGGGTGGGCTGGGGTGGAGGGGTTTGGAGTGTGGGAGGGGACTCCGGGCTGGGGCAGGGGAGATGGGGGTGGTGAAGGCTCCAGCTGGGGGTACAGGCTCTGGGGATGAGGGATTTGGGGTGCAGGAGGGTGCTATGGGATGGAAACAAGAGGTTCAGAGGGCAGGAGGGGGATCAGGGCTGTGGCAGGGGGTTGGGGCATGGGAACAGGTGCAGGCTCCAGGTGGCACTTACCTCAGATGGCTCCCAAAAGCAGCAGCATGTCCTGCCTCCGGCTCCTATGCAGAAGTGCAGCCAGGCAGCTCTGTGCACTGCCCTGTCCAAAGGCACCGTCCCTGTAGCACCCATTGACTGCGGTTCCCGTCCAATGGGAGCTGCAGAGCCGGTGCTTGGGGCAGCGGCAGCATGCGGAGCTCTTTAGTTGTCCCTACGCCTAGGAGTTGGAGCAGGGGACATGCTGCTGCTTCTGGGAACTGCGCGGAGCCACAGCAGGCAGGGAGCCTCCCTTAGCCCCACTGCACCACCCACAGGACTTTTAATGGCAGTGGTGACCAGAGGCGTCAGGGTCCCTTTTCAACCAGGTGTTCCAGTGGAAAAGTGGACACCTGGCAACCCTACTAGCACCGAATCCAGCGGGCCAATCCCCACGCTGGTGTCAACGGCTTGAGCAGAAGTCAATGGTGCTATGGCCCATTCACACCAGCTGGGGAGCTGCCCCCATCGACTCGAATGGAGCTATGGCCAATGGACACCAGCTGAGATCTGGCCCATTTTAATTCTTTCAAACCAGTTTTCCCCACTCCAAAAATTGAGGCTCCTGACAGGCTGCTCCCAAATTCCCAGCTGGGCTGTTTCTACTGACCCAGCTATGAGCTCTTGCCTCCACACACAGCTTAAAAGGCAGCCCCCACCTCACTCCCTGCTCTCTCTCTGCGGGGGAGGGGGGATGAGGGAAGCACCCTGAATACTCTCCCCACATCTCGGCCCAGCTGCTTTGGATCCAAGAGGCCGATCCAGGAGGAGGCCGACGAAGCCATTCTCTCTCCACGTTGTTTATGTTTCTCTTTCCTCGAGGGCTTCAAGCTAAAAAGCATTTGGCTTTTCAGTCCCTTCTCATCTAAGGCTGTTTTTGCCCATCTCCCAGCTAGCAACACGGCCCAGAAATTGCCAGACGGGGAGAAAAAACAAGCTAAAAATAAAGAGATCTGTTTTTTTAATCATTTTCCCATCTGGATGCATTTTACCTTTTCTCTCTCGCTCTTTCTTCCCGTGCTTAAGGACTCCAGCGGAAAAAAGAAACAGCAGGAGGCGGGTTCGGATTGGTCGACTGGCTGTTTCCTGCAGGAGACATTTGCACGCTGCTCCTGGATGGCGCCAAGTGAGCGGCTGGATGTCCTTGTGCAGGTGTCAGGCAAGCATGACTCTACGTCGGGACGCCATGCAAGAGGCCTGAGACGTCCGCTGTTAATGAGTCTCCCAATAGCCCTGCTTTATGGATGGGGAAACCGAGGCAGGGAGCAGCGGCATGACTTAGCCAGGGTCAGGCAGCGCGTCGCTGGAGGGCTGGGAATAGGTGGCTTGGAGGTTGGGGACCCTTGACTCTCTGAGCTGCATCATGGGAACCCTGCACCTTTCTGAAGGAGCCTGGATCAGGTGTGGTTTAGGGTGAGCTCTAATGATCCTTATCTCTGACCTGGAGCAACCCCCGTGGCCGAGAAAGGAGCTCAGTCACCCCTGGGCTGCGGAGAAAAACTGGAAAATGCGACTCCAACCCACATGGCCAAGCCGCAGACCCCACAAGGGGCTGGTTTTAAGCCAATTTCATGATTCTGATGGGACCTGAACCCTGACTATGGATCAGTTTGGCTTCGCATCTCTCGAGGGGAAACTGACCTGACCCCTCTAGAATAGCACCCCATGTGGGGGATGGGCAAGGCCGTACCTTAGGGCTGATCTGCAGAAAGAATCCACACAGCCTGAGAAGGAGCCAGAATTTACCAATGTACGTTGCCAAAGAGCCACAGTAATACGTCAGCA